>NW_024962269.1:6536971-7034228 GCF_019238085.1 Lagopus leucura | reverse complement strand
CGCCCCGCGGCCCGGCCACGCCGCCCCGCACCTGCCCGGCCCCGGGCCGCGCCGCTCCCTCCGGAGCGCTCCGGCCGCGTCGCCGGCGCTCCCTCGCGCCCCTCTCTCTCCCCGCGCCCTCCTCCCTTCGTTCTCCTTCCCCCGTCCTTTGTCTCCCGCGGCCCCGCCGCCGGGCTGACCCGTCCCCGCGGCCGTCGCTCGGCCCGGCAGCCGGCCCGGCCCCTGCCGCCCGTGGACGCGTAAAGCGGTCGTTCGGTCGAGCAGCGGGGAAGGTGTCGAGCTAAGATTTCCCCCCTGAAAATAAATTGTTTTACTTCGGCAGCCCGCCGAACTTTCCCGGTACCTGCGCGCAGCCGCTGCTCCTTCACGGCTCCGCGGAACGCTCGGCGCGCTTCGGCCGCGAGCTGCAGCGTGCAGAGAGCCGCAGCGGGCGGGGGGTGGCGCGGGTCACGCCCGGGGGGGGTCCGAGCGCACCTGCGAGCGGCCCGGCCTGATTGACTGCAGGGTGGGGCTCAACACCTTTCGCTTTTTTGTTTTGTTTTCGCTTTTGTTAGTATTTGTGCATCGTTGCAATGATGACAGTTCAGAACGCTCCAGTTCTCATTCAGCGTCAGAAGCAGTTGGCTTCCAATTTGAATCTTGAAATAAAAAACGTAAGCTCCCTTTCTGCAGCTTGCTTTATTTCTATTGTTTTGATATTTCTGCTGTTCTTTATTCTGTCGTGTTTTGGAGGCTGAAACGCAATGTCCGGTCTGAATCTTTGTTTCTCTTCCACTGAAAAAGCAAACAAGATTCCAACTAAACTGATGAGTTGGGTGCTCAAATGTGAGCTCAGAACCTATAGATTCATCCTGGAAATAAATGAAACAAAAGAGTACAAAAGAGGAAATATTTTGCAATTTATCTTCATCAGTCACAACAACCAAGGAGATAATCACATCCTCCTGTGGGTACCGATGTTTCTACAAAAGGGGAATGGGATTGCTGGAGAGGGAAATGATCCTTGTGCAGGGATGCATACGTCCCGTTATTTGGCACTGGTTCCAGCAGAACCAGGTCTTTCTCAGGTTCTGCAATGAGAGCACAGCCTCATGCTCCCCCTGACATCTTCTCCCCATCCCTCTCTCCAGTGCCCTGCTGAAGGACAGCCTTCCCTCAGCCCCTCATGCTCTGTTTGGGAACTGCCTGCTAAGAGTGTGTGCTCAGGCTCAGCCTGTCACTGTGTTCTCAGTTGCAGTGGGTGAATTGCACAGAGCTGTGACTGTTCTACATTTTCTAGGTGACATCCTGCAAGTTCTCTAACCTCGTTTCTCCCTGTGCTGTCCTTGGCTCTGGGAACACACTCACTGCTTGCCACTGCCCTGTGAGCACACTGAATTTTCTTGTCGTTGCTATCAGGAACCAGCTCCACTGAGAAGGCCTGGCCTGCACAGCAGCTGGTCTGTCTGGGGGCTCGTGCACACCTATTAACTCTCCTTCCTGACCAGCTGTGTTGCTTTCTGTGCTCAGCACATTGGTGCAGGCTTCTTCTTCAGCCAGGCTGTGCTGGGTGGTCTGCTCCATGCTGGGGAGGACAGGCCAGGGCTGCCCCGTGCTAAGCATAGCCACTTCTGGCATGTTCCGGTGTGTTCCAGGGGGTTTTGGCAGACTCTTTGCTGGCCCCCTTTGAGGCACAGGTGGGCCCATTAGCGATAATGAAGGCAGCTCAGTGGAAATGTGTTGGAGAAAGGGCAGAACCCAGTACAACTCTGAGGAGCTGGGAAAGGTGTGTGAGAACAGGGCAGCAGAAGGTGCTGTGACAGCTGCTGTGTGACTGCAGCCCTGAGCCTGCACTCGGGAGGAGGTTGCTGGAGGAGATGGCTGTGTAGGACTGCGCCGGGGCCTGGCAAAAAAAGAATGGAGTAGGGTGGTGTTTCAGTTCCTTTGTTTCTCACCAACCATTTCTCAATTCTATTTTTCAATGTCAACAAATTAAATTAGTTTTTCCCAAATCCAGTCTGTTCTGCTCATGATGTTAACTGGGAAGTAGTCTCTCTTCCTTTACAAGCTTTTTGAGCTTGGTTCCTCACCACCCTGCTGAGGAGGGCAGTGAGCACGGTGGACTGGGAGCTGGTAGTGCTGGTATCAGCCCTGCACATGCTGGAGTCAGGGGAGAGGAAACTGAGCCCCTCTCTGAGACCCACTGGCTCCAGCATGAGCTGCATTATGAACTTCCATGTATTGTGATGGAACAACACTTCCAGAGAGGGCTTGTTTTCTGTGTTCTGCTATACCCATCAGCCTCTTGGTTGCCATTCCTGCTGACTTTGCAGAAGGTTTTGAGGATACTGAGAAGATCTCTTTTCCATCTGGCAACAAATCATTCACATTTCAGTGCAGTGTCCATTGTGTGCCCATTGTTTGAACAGGGCATTTCAGCAGGCTGTAGCACCTTAACACTTCTGATTACGTTTTTTGTCTGCATGTGCTAGAGCAAGGTCAGCTTGGGTATTTGTATTCCACAGTCCCTCTGCATTATTACACTGTGAGTCAGTGGGGTAGATATCCCTTTTTACTGTCAATCACTATACTCTTTGCACTTCCCTTACTGTCCCATAAATGATCTCAATTGAACATTCATTACCGGAAAATAGAAAGCTCCCCCCCTCCTGCTTCTTCCTAACAACGTCTCTGTTTCAAGTTGTGAGCATGTGTCTGTCTTATAATATCAATGATTAAATTGCCTGGGATTTCTGCTTAGTTCACTTTAAACAAAATTGTGGATAAAAGCTGGGTGATTTATTTTTTCCATGCAGCAAATTCAACAAAAATGCAGTTTTGCTTATCTTCAAATAGTCCTGAATTATCTTTGCTGAATAGTTTTGGCTGAGTATGTTCAGGATGAGACTCACAGATGTGCCAGAGAGGCTTTTTTTGTTTCCCAGTACCTTAAAAGCTAGGGAAATTTTGAAACATGTATGAGATCCACGTCCAGTTCTGTCCTCTGCCTGAGTGATTCAAATTCACTTTGCTGATCAATGAAATTGTAGGTTATCTGGGGGTATAAGAAGAGGGAAGAGAATATTGTTTTCCCATCAATACTGTTTCCATGTGTACAAAGAACAATAAGTGGAGCAGGAATTAGATCAGATTCTTCTCTTTGCTATGTGAGAAAGAGTAGATTAGAGCTTTCTGCTCATGCTTTTCCATCAGCATTTGCTTTGGCATGGAGTTCAATAAGGCTGCAGCAAGAGGAACTGGAGAAACCCTGTTCCGAAGTCTTGTGGATGGTTCTCATCTAGGACAGGAACGTGAGTACAGATCACTGACAGGAAAGTGATCTGAGCTCAGTGTGTTAGCAGGCTGTGCAAATGCCCAAACAGATGGGCAAAATGGGGCCTTGCAGTGCCTCCTAAATGCCACCATCCCTTTCTTTCAGTTTTCTTTCAGGTATCTACAAATGAAATATTGACCTGCCCATCTAATGGAATGTCTTCGTCAGTGTGGAATAGTATTCTGGGCCTTCCGGTGCCAAGGAACCCTCCAAAAGAATCATATGTAAAACCAACACCAAAAATCTGTTTGTCAGCACATGAAACACCCACCAGCTGCTACTAAGGGGTGCTGCATGCTCCCTGAGTTAAGGCCTTGTCCCTCTACTCCCTGCAGCTTTCCTGGAGCCTTGTATCAGCACTGCTAATATACAGTTGCAAGAACCAGTTACAAGCTATCTCTTGTTCCAATGAGCTGCTTGAATGACAACGTAGAAGTGAGTTCTGCTGTTAGTGACTTTTCCAGGTACCATTTTCTCCTCAAATCATAGCAGCAGATACCTTGAAAGCTGTTTCATGTGTACTCTCACCAATTGCTTTTTCCCTGAACATGCAGAAGGTGCCTCACTCAGTTTAAGCTATTTCCTGGAGGACATATATGACCACAGTTACTTGTTTTTGAAGTTACTTTCCATAAGATGAAGAAAACTGTCAAGTAATTGGAGTGCTGGTGCAATTTAATTTGAAATTGTTATTCCCAAATGCTAGCAAAGCAGGCAAAAGCCTCTGAGCATGATCATGAGTGAAACTATTCTTCAGTGTTAAGTGGTTCTGAGTTAATGGCAGTCCCTGGCTTACCAAAGCCTTTGTCATCACTGTTTGGAGGCAGATCCACCACATTTGTTTCAGAAGATGCAGCAATGCCTTTTCTTTCAAGACATGCCATTTCCTTCCACAATTGCCTTGTTAGGGATGCTGGAAGAGTGGATGACCTCTATGGTACCGGGATGCTGCTATCTTCTCTCTTTCAGCGTGGAGTATTTTTGATGGTGCTTGGTGAGCAAATTGCTCTTTTTCATCTTTCTCATGCAACACTGTTGCTCAGCAAGGCTTTCCTGCCTGTCAGCTGTTACAGACTCTAAGAGATTACATTGCTTGTTTCACAGATTCCCTATTAACAACTTGTTTTTGCTTACTGAATTCAGAGTACATATGCGGTATATCACTGGCTTTCACCTACGTTTCTCTAGTGTACTATTCGTAATGTTATCAATATTTCTGGGCTCATATTGCAGCTGGTCCTATGATTCAGCTGTAATTGAATCGGCTGGTGATCTAATATCTCGATTGCAAATACAGCTGCCTTTTTTTTTTTTTTTTTTTCTACAGAGCATGTATATCAAAAGTTTGTGAAGCAGTTAAGGTCTTATGGCAAATATTGCTTGCTTCCTGGAATTCTCAATATTCTCAAGCAGCATAGCTTTTTTTAATTATTATTATTTTAATCTCTCTCTACTGCAAACATTCTGGCTTAGGCTTCCAGTCTCTTTCTGTCCTGGAATTTCTTTGCATGGCACTGACCTTGGTTTTGTATCACGTCACACATAAACCCCTAATTTTTGTTCTTTGATTCTGTGCTAAGGATTTGCCCAGCTCTTCTTCAGTTGCATTTGTTGTTCAGTGCAAGCAACCAAAAGTGTGCCTTTGGACTTTGCTAGCTGATACATTTTTTCTGTAATATTCCCGGATTCTTTTCTCAGTTGTCTATACTTTTGTACTTATATTAAAAATCTACTTTTTTTTCCTAACAACTCTGTTTCTCTCAGATTATGCTCCAATCTTCATATTCCAATCATACTGATGATTTGATGCCTACCAGTATCTGAATTCTGTTTTACACCTTTTACTGAGAATTTGTTTCAGGGTACACAAAGGCAAACAGCACAATCTGCCATACTTACCTGATACTTTAAAGCAATCATAGTGCAAATAACATCTATTTGTTTTAGTTATTGTTATTATGAGATGGTTCATGAAAGCATATACCTTGTGGAGTAAAACAGGAATTAGGGGGATATTATAATGTATAGTGTGCTATATACAGGGTGTAGAATACTTTATAAGGCAGGAGATTGAGCTCTATTTACTGTACAGTTGCATCCATGGAACAGTTCCTGCTGGCAAGAATATCAATATTTTTTCACAGTCTTTGAAAGAAGACTGTTAGAAGACTGTTACAGTTCCACTCATGTAAATACGATGAGTATTTTTAAAAAGCACATCACAAGGTTGTCCACTTCCAAGAAGGTGATGATTCAACTGCTGGGTGCATTTCTGCTGAGAGCAAAGAATGCTGCCTTGTAAGAAAGAGTAAAGGCAGAAGGAAAAAGCCAGTCAGACCCAAAGGATTTATATTCTCAATGTATATTACGTTAGTTTTCCACCTATTCTGTCTGAGAAATGCATGCACACTAGAGCAACCAGCACTTTGATGATTTCATAAAGCTTGTGTGTTACATCATTAAACTAAAGATCATTTACTTTCTCTGAATTGGTGAACACAACTTTTGTCTGTTCTTTTACGCAATATTTAATAAAATATTAATAAATAACTCATAAATGCTTAAACATGCTGAATGGTTGAACTTTTACATAGCTTCTTCCATGGTTTCTAATACATGCACAGAAAGAAGATTTTAAAGTAGATGCTGCTCTTAGAGCACAAGGCTGCATGAGGCTTTTGCACAAAGCACAAAACAAATGCAATTATGACAAGAATTAGATTGCACAGCATAGTTTGTATTCCCACTTCCTCACCTTTAACCCTTTTAAGCAGGCAATAGGGCTTTGTTTCTTGCTATGTAAATTATTGTGTGGGGAAACACTTCCTTGAACCACTGGACAATTATATTTGATTATCTGTAATGTTGTATTTTCAAATTATGAAGGAATACTGTGGCTTGCTATTTTTTATACCATGATTCTTTAATAAAATCTGAAGTCACCAGTAATAGAGTTCACATAATTTGCAGATTTCCTAAATGTGGGATGATGTTTCATTTAAGCACCGATTTTCCTACCCTGCTACATTTATGTGAAAATGTGAAAATGCAGATGCATTCTGTTTATTAAAGTAATTAGAGTTAAATTAAAAATCTCATCAGAGCCTCTTGGGAATTCAACTCTTCCCAAAAGTAACTTCAGGTTAAAAATAGTGACATACAGGCATTCAGTATGCTAGGAAAGAAAGGAATCCATGTCTTGTGGCAGTCTAGAAAGCAATAGAGGAAGTTCTACCTTCAACAGAAGACGTACTCACACATTTAATCCCATCTGCCAGTATGAATAA
The DNA here is from genome assembly GCF_019238085.1 of Lagopus leucura. Classification (NCBI taxonomy): domain Eukaryota; kingdom Metazoa; phylum Chordata; class Aves; order Galliformes; family Phasianidae; genus Lagopus; species Lagopus leucura. Next base: position 7,027,628 of record NW_024962269.1, on the reverse strand, counting down.
AGACAGAAGCAATATCAAGTATTAGAAGACTTAAATTGTATAAACAAGAGTAAACAGAGTAAATTGATTTACACACTTACTGCAGCCTGCTTCAAAGCATCATTTTGTTTTAAGTACCTACTGCTTTGTTCTTTGTATGTTAGTGACAAAAACTTGAATAAGAATTAAGCACAAGATTCAGTCTATTTTAGGTTCTTTTGATTGCCTAGGAACAAATTCCAGAATCTTAGCATGAATTCTGTGTTTAAAAGAACATGAGCACAAAGGTGATGATGTCATAACTTCTATCTGTGGCAACTATGCTCAACCCCCCAGTGGTTAACCTACTGGTCAATCAATTAGACCTTGATGTAAGAAGCTCCTAGTCGAGCTGTAACGACTGAGAGGACAGCATCATTCTTCAGGAAGGAAATCTGAACAATTCTGCTTCTGCTTCATTACTGTTCTCTTAAGTGCTATGTACATATGGACCACTGAGAGTGCCAGCCCAGCATGGATCTGATCAACACTACAGTGGAGACTGTCACTGAAACATAAACACACAGACTCCAAATGGTTAGATAGTGTGGAACCCACATGAGAAACTGTTTTATTGCTAGGAATGTCTGTGGAAAGTGATTTTGGAAAAAATGTGTAATTTTGTGTTGGAAAAGGTTAATGCACAGGGAATTCAATAATATTTTCTCAAGTGACTGATCACACAGATGGCATATGAAATTGTTATATATAGGAAATACATTACACACACATATATGTATTTTTATGATATCAGCAAACAATCAGTAAACTCAATTTTCCTCACCATAATATTTGGTAAAGAATAACTGACAGCAAACAAATAAGTAGATCTAACAATCTGTTCAAGCAATTTGCAAACAGCAAGAAGGACCACATTTGATTAATATATTTTTTACTGCAAATTCTTTCCCAAGCTGCTCACAGGATTAATAGTGGCTTACAAAGTACAAGAAATGCCAGAGACTTTAACCTGCTCAGCTCCAAGCTCAACTCTGCACATAAATGAATCACATTATAAACCACAGAACTGCTGCTTTGGAGTTCATTGTACTAAGTAACTGATTTACTGTGGGGCTAATATTTATGTGTGCATAGAGTGGTATTTACTTGAGCACAGAAAGAAGTTTTACATGAAATTGCATATAGTATGAATTCACACTCACTCTTTATAATGAGTTTCCATTGATAAGAGTAACGGCAGCAAACCCCAGCCTGAGGTTGGACAACTAATTTGTGCAGTCGCTCTAGCCTGGAAAAAGGCTAAGAGCTGCAAACCAAGAATTGATATTGAGAGTCTTCTCTTCTTCCCCAAGAGAGCTGTAGCTGTGTTTGAGACCTCGAGGTCTTGCCCTCAGTTAGTTTAACTGAGAAATTATCCTTGGATTACCTTGGATCATTGATTCCACTAATGTATGGGCAGTAGATAATAACTACTGCCAGATTTAACTTACCAGTTAGAAGTAAGGATAGGTCTTGCAAATGGCAATACATGTTCTTTAATGAGCAGCTAATATTTCTGTTGAGTAACAGATCATTTTCCTCAAAAATTACTCGTAATATTTCCTCTTCTGCAAGGCCTATATATATATATATATAAAATACATTCAGTTTTAAGATCAGTTTTAAGATGCTGGAAAACAAATAGTAGCCTTAAAAGATCTATTCCTCTGTAACAACTTTTTAAAATCTAGCCTTGGCTGAATTAATTTACAGCCTGCTGTAGCCTTTACTTTTGTCTACTGTGGCAGAATGAATTATGAATGACTGCATCATTTACATTCCACGTTTAGTTTTCAAGTATGGTTGATTTTGCTTAAATGAGAATCCTGAAGATATTTAGTAATTAGGACTGATAGTTCTATGAACTTCATAATTGTTCCCAAACAGGTGTTTCCTTTCTTTTTGAAAAAATTAGATATATTTGCACCCTGCTGCATGTGAGCTCATGGAAATATCCCAAGAATAACAATATACAATATTCACAACAATTTTGTATTATAAGATCAAAATTATACCTCACTTTAAATGCCTATTCTGCTAATGCATTGAATTTGAACTTCGCTAAGTCTCTTTATTTTTGACAGCACCGTGCAAAGTTAACAACTGTAATTGCTCAGTATGTCAGAAAACCTCAGACGGTCTGATAATATTTTACAAGTCCCTAAAATGTGTAGCAATTCTAAATAATAGATGGGGATGTTAGACATGTAATGCTGTGGGGTACTTTTTTTCCATAGACTGTGTCTATTTCATATAGATGGATGGATACCTTGGGGTGTATTGAAAACAAACCTGCCATTACCTATAAAAATCAGGAATCATTTACATTGATTGTGTGCCAGGAATCACACCATACTCACAAGGGTTACTCCCTTGAAGTTTCTGTGATTTGTGTTAACTCCATTGTCATAAGTTTGGGTTTCTGCTTTGAAAATGGCAGCACCTGGCAATCACTGATCGCATTTTATTGTTCTTCAGTGATTTGAACTCAGTCAAGTTACCTTATCATCAGTGCAGGCCATTTTTATGTAAAGCACCAATATTGACTACGAGAGATCTGATGGAAGTTTTAAAACCTGTCTGCATTAATAGCCTTCTCTCTGCATTTAAGTGTCCTCTCTCTTAGATGCTGTGATGAATGTGACACTGCTATTATACGTCCTAAGTACCCACTTTTAATGGTGACAACATCTATTCTTCAAAATGGTAATTGCCTAATGCTATCTATCTTTGCACTTTATGACCACCTTGGGAAAAATATTCTCTTAAAATTACACAAGTATTTAGTTAGAAATATGTAATTAACCAGTTACCTTGTTGGAATTACTTTAGGTTAGCTATATATTATAGGACATTAAAAATCTTTACTCGCACTCAGACACCACAGTTATCACCCATTTCATAATTTTCTTAGTAATTTAGAAGATGGCTGCCAATATCACTATCTGTGCAGATTCTCTTGGCAGGCAGTGGAAGGACTCAATGAGCAAGGCTGTGATTTGTTCCAGAGAGAAGCCAGCACGATCTAAAAAGCATCTCTGGCTTTGAATTGCTCTCACACTTGTGCCTGTGTTTCCCAGCCTACTCTTCAGATAGACTGTTTAGACGATAATGTCTCAGGGACATGTATTGTCTCAGTAGCTGTCACAATACGGCCCTGTTTCTTAGTTTGAGCTGTTAGAGTATTAATAACATTAATTCAATGCAATGAATGTTGAGACATGGAATCTCACAGAGAGAGAGTAGGGGGGCCGGAAAACTCAGGGAATTTGTCACCACTGCTAAGCAAGCAAAACGACACAGGCCCTTTTATTCCCAAGAAGGAGAAAAATTTGATGAAAACAGAAGTCACTTGACAGGCACCAAGCAAACTAATCTGCTCTCGGCAAAGTGGTTTCATGAAGAAGTATAAGACTCAGTCCCAGTCATTACAATACTGTACCACCTAAGAATTTAGGCCAACTAGAGAAGTTGGCATGACTGTTAGATAATATTTCATCATTGGCAACCTTCTTCATTGGAGAAAGTGGTTTCAGAAAAAAATAAATTAATTGCAGGAGGTGGTTAGTACCTCCTCAAAACCACCATTTTTTGCAAAACTGACAGTTCTTCCACTCATTTTATCAGAAAAAAAAATCAGATTAAAAATAGATTTTTAATGAAAAATCAAAGTTTGCTGCAGATGATTTCAGTCATGTAAGGCCTCCTCCAAAATCTGTTATAACCCCCACAAGAGCTCCCTATAAATGGCAGAATTCCACCTGCCTGTGCTTGGCCTCAACTGCCATACAGTTTTTTTTTCTCTCTCTTTTTTTTTTGTGTGTGTGTCCTATTTTTAACTAAATTGTCTCCTTTGCTGTTCATAGGCCACTGTTTGATTCTTCTAGGTGCTAAACACAACCAGTTCCATTTCATGTCCAAAGAATCTACAATAGACACCACTGCTGAAAAGATGTTCCCTTCTCTGCTTTATCATACCCTATAAATGACGACGGACAGTTGTCTCTGCTCCCTGCACCACACAGTTTGCATGGACATAAAGAAGACCAGCAATTGCGTGGGAATAAAGAAGCCCAACTATTCAAGGCTCTTGTCAAGGCTACACTATCTGGCCAGCGCTCCTCAGATCCAGCATGCCAGTGACTAAACAGAATAATTAAACATCACATCTTACACTCATTTTCCACTTACAATTTCCATGGAGAAATGCTCTTAGCAAAGCTTCAGCAGCATATTCCATATCCAGTATTCAAACAACAACAACAACCACAAATGTATTCAGTTGTGCCTTGTTACTCTTTCTGTTATTCAAATGTACAACAAGCCCTTTGTCACTGAAATTAAAAAATGAGGAAAGTAAATGACAATTATTTATCATGTAGCCATGCAGGACTTCACACGTTCATCTGGATTATAAATGTGCACAGATTTACATAAAATCTCCTCGAGGCAGACTCATGACCATGTATTTTATTCTCATACATGTCAAGATGCTGAGAAATAGAGCATACCTGACAAGGTACTGACAGGCGGTTCTAAATGAAAAGCCAAAGGTTTTATATGTTTGAATTTAATTGTAATAAAACCCCCAAATCTTCTGGTGCTGAATTGTTCAGCAGCACCATTTTGTTCAGTTTCCCAAAGGAGCCAAAACAGGAATGCTTTTGACTTGGTACTCCTCTGATCAAAGAATAAATGTGGTAAGAATGGCGTTTGTGGCACAAATGTCTTATAATTCTTAATATAGTAAGTAATTACTTGAGATGCTACAGGCAGAGTCTGAGACTCCTTTACAAGGCAGAGGGAAACAACTTTATTCATGTTTTTGCCTTTTCAGGAGGTAGGCAGAGTGAAGACTTCAGATTTCTAAAGTTATCAGAACACCTTCAGCCCACCTAAAACAGAGCTCATTGATTTCTGCAGAGCCAGAGCATGAGTACAACCTGCCAGTGTCTGCAAGGCAACCTGCATCAAACTCAAATTTTCCTTGGAAGAAGAACACGTATAAAGACTGGAAGCAATGCTGGCCAGCCCATTTGCAAGAGGAACAACCCAATGATGCCAAACATACAACCATTAAGAGTTGAGAAGCAAATGCTCTGGACAACTTAATCTGAGATACAACATTACAGTGATAAAACAGAGATATCACTCTAAAACCTAGTGTGAATGCTTTCCAGGATTGCTTTGATTTAGTATCACCTTGTAACACCCCCAGTTTTCCCCTGCTTGCCCACTCATGAAAACACTGCTACAAAACACATGCAAAGTCTTAACGGATTACTGAGAATTTTGACTCAGATTTCAGCATGTTTTCCTACAAGGATTTATTATGTAAATGAGTGGATGTGAACAAAATTCATTAGATATTTCATGCATTTTATAAGAAAGAAGAAAACTACTTTTCCTACTTCTAAAAGAAAACAGGTGGCAGACAGTTTACAATACAAGTCCGTCCATATGTAACAGCAACAAAAGAACCTACATCATCCCATGCAGTCATTCTCTATTTCCTTATACTATTTGTGACGGAAAAGCAATGTGACAGGCAAGGCTGCAAGCAGAGGAATTGCCCACAAGATGTTCTACAAATTGCAGTAGAAAAAGCTTTTGAAAGGGAAGCAAAATACTGGAGAGCAGAAACAATTCGATATGCAGCACTCTAAATTCAGAAGTGCCAGCAGGCGATGTGCAGTTCCTCAGAGTTTTGAAAAAAATTGTTTGTAAGATTTATTTATTTATTTCCCCATGGAATACATTCTTCCAAAGCAGAATTACTTAGCCCAGCTTCAAAAGGCAACTAAGTCTTGTACTGATGCCTTTATATATCAGATGAAGAAACTGAAAATGTCTTAACGGAGGTTACAGAGATGGAGGGCATCCAGACTTAAAGTGCTTTTCCTCAGTACCCTGGGAGCAGGTACCCAAACCCAAGGCAGGTGCCCACCCAGCTTCAGGCAGCTCCACAGCACACATCTCCCTGCCCCTGCCTCCCCGGGTGCCTGGCCCTGCAGGGTAGAGCTCTCCATGTGCAGAATGATGGGCATTCTCATCCCCCTACGTGTAGGAACCACGCACCACCAACTTGCAATAGTGACAGGGGAAGGTCAGATTTCCTATTTTTCATATAGATTGCTCGTCCCTCAAAGCCAAGACCAATGCATCTCAGAACACGTACAGCAAGTAAACTGGGATACAGTGAACCCAAGAGCTTTATATGCTAGCTTCCTTTATACTATTAAAGCATTTAGATGTTACTGACAAGTTCTGGTGTATGGGTCAGAAATAGTCTTCTCTACTGCCATTTGCTGCTGTTTCCCAGTGCTCTATGGAGCTGTGACTGCCTTGCTAATGCCACCTGCTTGCTAATGGGCTTTCCAAGGGCTTTTTTCTTTTTCTTGTGCAGCCTCTTTTCACGCCATTGGCCAGCATTTGACAGCTCTGGGTAAGTGCCTGTGTCCTGGCATCTGAAGCACACACTCAGCTGCTGAACAAGTGTGCTCTTCATACTGATGGAGATAAGCTGCTGGCTGATGATTTTGATTTCTTATCTCCCCATTTTGGTTAGAAGTATATTCATCCAGAATCAGAACCTTTTACAGACATTTGTTTTTTTAAGGTGTCTGATTTTACACTTTGGGTAGCTCCAGCTCCCATAGCCATATGTTAGCACTGAGTTTAAAATTCTCACTCTTGTTGTAGTGCTACATAGCTTTCATTTCTATATTTTGCTACATTTCTATTTTCTTCTACAAATACATTTCCTATTTTTAATATGATTTCCTTTTTATTCTCTGTTAGGAGCTACGAATGCTGCCTCCCAGTGTGACTGTTTTGCCTGGCACCTAGGCTTGAAGGATATATTTTTTCAATGTGGTTTTAATTTGCTGGACTTTCCTTTTTAACTCATCATTCTTCACAGATTGAGCTAATGGTTGATACTGGTATAGTGTCTATGACTCCTATACTATATCAAGGCCTGTATAGTAAGTTTTCACTCCAATGGTGAAAAGAATAGACATTGATCAACCTCTTTTAGGTTTGGGCCCAAAATTTCTGGAGTTGCAGTACTCCTGTTTTGGCCAAAAGAAATATTGGCTTTTCTTTAATGTAATGAAAACATCATGTACAACAGAACTAATGCTGCCTTTCCCATTTAGGACTTGGAGATCACTCAAGATGAGCTCAGAAAGAGACATATCTCTGTCCTGAGTGTGCAGTTAGGTAGACAGGATGGAGTCCTGTCTGAGTTTTCAGGTTGCATTCATTCCAAGCTGTATCTTTTGAATCTTTGGGAAACATGTCAAAACTACTAAGAGACTGACAAATCCTGCACACATCTATGCTCTCTGTTTTTCAGAATTCAGAATTCAGCTGTAGGGTTCTCCCATTTGGAAGATGTATATATTTGTCAGCAAATCAATTTAAAAAACCAAAATATTAAATACATTAGCAATGCAAATAAAGTGTATACAAATAGGTTCCTAAGAATGGCAAACTTAATATGTGCTTGCCTTGAGTACTTCACAAGTCTGATGATAATATTGGCAAGGCTAATTTCTTCAGGCACATTCAAACAGATCTTGTGGTCTAGTTTGGTTCCCTGACAGTGGTTTTTCTGCAATATGTAAATGTCCTTCCTTCAGCCACAGTTAAGTCTTTCTTATCCTCTGTCATGGGCTTTTTTTCATTACTGGACAAAACAAGTCTTGCAGGTTCCAGTCACAGCAGAAACAGAAAAAATTAATCATTTTGGTACTACCTCTCAAGACTTTGCGAAGAGATGAGCTTTTCTTACAGCCTCAGTTTCATATTAAGACAAATATACTGATGGATAGATGATTCGAAAGATTTTTGCTTGTCTTCATGTGCTAGTATAGCCCTAATACTGCCTTGACTTCAACACATAAGGATGCAGACTGGACCATGCATCCAACAGGGGAAGACTCCCCGGCATCTGTCTTACTCATCTGACTTGGGGTATTGCATGTTTATATTTTCCTATGGCTTCATTTTCAATTATTAGTTCAATATAGTACTCAACAAAATAAAACTTTCCAAAAATGCTGGTGAAAAACAGCTAAGTATAATAAGACAGAAGAAAAGGATGAGTTTGAACATTTGTTACTAACAGGATTCCTCATCCATTGTATTCAGGATAATTATATTTGAAACGCCTGTGGAACTGAAGAAAGATTGTTCTCACTTGAGATGACACATGACGTGGTAGGTGCTACAGTGCTTTTTCTATAAGCTGCACATATCTGAGATCTCCCACAGATATTCTACGAAGCCTTCCTCAGTCTACTTAACCTTCATTAGTGCTGTCATCATCCGCCTTCCAGAAAGAAGAAGAAATGCATGAAAATTATTTCATCTTCATTTTATGAATGAATTTCATTGTTCAATCTTAATAAGATAAGAATATTTCCTTGCGAAGAGCACTGCTATGCTCTTCTGGCACCAAAAAACACCATAATTAAAAAAATAGATTTTTTGATAAACTGGTATAACTGTGCTGTATTTTTTATTTTATTACTGATCCTCTGTGAATCAGTTCACTCGCCTTTTTAGACTGGGTGATAAGTTAAAAAAACCTAGAAGGTGAAAGCTTCAGTATCTGTTTGTGAATAACACCATTGAAATATTTTATTTTTTTAGAATAACTTGTAGTGTTCAGAACATCATAATATGATCAGTGAAGCAAATGTAATCAACTTACAATGCAAATCTAGAATTCATCTATGATTGCCATAAAATTACCTCCAGTTTCTACACATGTAAATTAGAACAGAATCAACTTATTGTGCCTCACGAATATCATGGGAGCTTACCAATACCATCTTTCTAAACATTATTACACTTGAACAACTTTCCCGTGCCAAATTTGTTCTCATCTCTCCCTTCAACGTTTTCAAGAATTTGTTGAGCTTCTCTATAAAACTTTGGAGATTCCTGTTATCTGTTAGATCCCAACTGAAGTGTATCTCTTGGGCATTTAAATAGGACAAATGAGATAGCAATTTTTAACAGGTAGAAGTCAGTATAATGTTTTGTCTACCATATGAGTGCACATATGGGAAGCTTTTTTTTTTTTTTTTTTTTTTTTTGTTGTTGTTGTTGTTGTTGTTGTTGTTGTTGTTTAATTCCAAATGTTCAATCATATGGGAAAAGAGTTTGATGAATTGGAACATTTTCATACAATTATTCTGTGAAAAGATCTCTAGTTGTCACTGAGAATTTTCCAACCTTATGAATGTAGAATAGGTTATCATTTACAGACATGCCTACACCTGCAAGCCCTGTGCCTGAGATTATGTTTCCTGTACTAAGAAAGAACATTAAGGGAACTGAGTGGTGTGCTGTGCATTGCATCTTATCCTGAAGGGATAAGAGATGGGCAAGCAACATATATAGGGAATTACTATTTAGAGAAGAGAGAAAAGAGTAAGTTGTCTGTGCACTATTTTCAAAGGTGCATGATGCTTTGAAAATTAAATTTTTTATCTGATACAGGAGCTTTTTCTGAGGTTGCAGAAAACATCAATTAAAATGTTATTCACTGTAGTATAACTTCTCTGTCTAGATTAAACAGTAGTATTAAATCCAGATCTGCAACTGATGTTCTGGTACATATTAATTATACGAGTAGTGGTGACTCTGCACACAGTAGTCTCCTGCAAGCACAGCCTAGCTTACTAAGATGACCACTAAGATGTCAATCTTTAGAAAGTTAGCAATATTATGTTAGAACTCTCCTGTACTGCCTGCTAGAGCAGTTTTCCTCCTGGACATTACTCTTCTGGAATCTCATATATTTCATATAGCTACTCTGTCATTGTTTATATACTGGAACTGGCTTATACATTCGATACTCTTTTCTGCTTTGAGATATTGGAGTTCTGAGAGAACATATTACCAAAATTGATACAGACAGGTTTCCAAATGTTTAGCCTTCTTATATAAAGTTTTTGAAATAGCCTGAGTTCTTCCATTCTTGTAATTTCCTCTGCACCTCTGTTCCTTTCCTACTTTGCTTAGAGTGAGATTTAGCTGAAAATTGCAATCTTGCTTTTTTTTTTTTTTAAACTTCATCTTTATTGGAATTCATAAACAAAAGAACAAACCCACAAAAGCTCCCTAATAGCCAGGTTATAATGCAGCTTTCCCAACAATGAACAGAAACAGACCCCACTGTTTCATTTATCACGACATTTCCTAGAAGACAATGTACAAAGTTTTATACCCTTTGTCCCTTCAAATCAGTCTTTTCTGGATAGATTCTCTTCTCCTTTTCTGCACTTAAGTCTCTCCTTGAGAATGGTACCTGACTGACAGCATGAAAGCTCAGTTTTCTTTATAAAGACACCGGCAAAGTTTGTGAATGCCCATAGCAACTTGCACATCATGTCCTTGCAGGCTCAGTAGAGCTCTCCATTCTGGATCAGGTGCAAGTTAAGTTTGCAAGTGACTTTTGACCTGATTAATCTGACAGCTGAAACCCAATTAGTATAAATTCAATTGATTTTCATGATATGACACCAATACAATATGAACCATACTGAAACTACACTTTATTTCAGTAGAGTTGGGGATGCCCTTCTTAATCTCCTTTCACTCTATGTCCTATCTTCAGCGTATTATTTTTCTCTGATGCTTCTGGAACAGGAGTAACACCATTTAACATCTCTGTTTCAGAGGAAAGAGGAACACATTCCTACTCTGTTTCCGATGATTCTCTCAGTGTATTACATTACAAACTCCTGCATACATGCACCCACAACAATTCTGGCTCACTGACTTGAAACTACTCAAAGGCTGCTAGACAGCCAGAAGCCCATTTTAGACTTCGGGCAGAAGTGAGTTCATATAACCAGTGTCACATTCCCTTTAAAAACAGTGTTTTACAGGTGTTTCTCTGTACGCTAGAGACCCCAGATTCAATTTACCTCTTTGGCAAACTGTACAGCCAATCCTTTCCAAAGACTGAAGGCACTTATGAGGTTCAGTGATAATAAATGAAACTCAGACCTCAGCAGAAACCAAAGCAGAAAAGCTTTGGCAAAAGATAACTGAGAACAAGAGAAACAGTGCTAAAACTCCACTGGGCCACAGCAAGACATATTAGAAACTTTTACTGTATTCTGTTAGCAACAAATTAATAATGCTGTACGTGCCTGTGTTCTACCTGCCCCTGCAGCCTCCCTGCAGGCGGGGACAGTCAGACCCAGGGCAGCTCCGCAGTACCCACAGAAGCCAGCAGGCTCTTACTCTTAGCTTACAAATTGAAAGCTAAAGCAGATTTACACAGCTCACCAAATCCTTATGTAAAAATCTACAGAACAGAAGGAGATCTATTATTAAATATAATCAACTGCATAGTCTTATAAACTGTGCAGGGAGGAATTTAAATTACATTTTTTTGTATCAGGCTCTTCATTACTACTTTGGGAAGAGTTAGAAGTTAGAGCTCTCTTTCCGCCTGTTGTCTTTTAATCCTCTCATTCTCAAGTCACTCAGTACAGCATAAGAGCACCATAAACCTAATGCTGTGAAGTTTTATGTCCTTGCAGTTACAAATCCTAAAAGCAGAAGGCACACTTGTTGCTTAATATGTCTCTCTTCTTGAAATTCTCCCCAAACACATTCCCCTACTCATAGATGAATGCCAGCATTCCTCATCTTCCAATTGCAGAACTCATCGTAAGGTGAGGGCAGATGGATGAAAAAATGAACTATACTGCAAAGCAAACATGTTCATTGCAGCCACAGATACAGGAAAAAATGTATATTGTAAAACTGACTCTCTATTTCGTTTATTCATCCAGTTTTGTGTTAAGATGAGGTTTTATGAGCTAAGTAATCCAAATTAGGCTACAGAGACAGTTCAAACTGCGTGGAGATTTTAAGGTGTTATATGTAGCTGGGGTTGTTTGAACCCCTTGGGCTGGAAACAATTACTGCTGAATGCTATTAATTTTGTAGTGTGCTTCATGTTGAACTGCAGGTGTCATAAAAAAGAACTTGAGATGAGGAGCATGCTTTATTTTGGCATGCACAGTGCATGGCTTGAGTCCCTGGGGATACCAGGATAACTGGGGAGTACTTTAAAAGCAGCTGATTGTAACTGCTGCATATAAAAGCCTGCAAATATATCTCTTCAAATGTATTTAGTTGCGCTTCCACCTTCTGCTATAGCCAAAGCCCCACCATATCCTCGTTCCTGCAAAGCTGCAACACCAAGTCCAGCTGTTCATGAGAACCCAAGTGCTATTTGCAGAGGAATAACTATGGTCCCAGAGCTTTTACAGCGGGGGTAGCAACTCAAACCCCTCACAACCACTGCTGGGTTTTATAATGGAAAGTTAGTTTGATTCTGCCTAATTCTAGATTTCCCCCTTTTCCCCACAGGCACAGCAGAATACACTCTGGGGGAAAAAAAGCAATCCAATGTTATGTCTGAAAAACATATAATGGAGAAAATATCATGAGATATTTCCCATGATATTAAGATCAGTGCAAAACTTTGCACTAATTAACAAGCAAGATCCTGAAGCCAGTATAGAAAGGTAGCAAGGTAATTTCTGTACTGTTTCTGTACAGTTAAACACTGTATGAAGAGATGAGAAGCCAATCTCATGCAAGTGCTCCATCAAGACAAGCCCAAAGGACGACAGCAAGGCATATGAAATAGTGCACACCTACAGTGGGGGAAGAGGAAGCTGCAGTCTTTTATCACATCAAGTTATATGGAATCTTTTTATGTAGCATGAATTAAGATCAAATCTAGGCTGTGAGACATGGTGATCAGAAAGCAGAAAGTAGTAGTGGATCTTTCAGAAGGCCTTTGGGGAAAACTACCTTGAAGTTATCCTACAAGCTATTACCCTAGAAGCGGAGTACCATCTTTTTTTGTGAAAACATGATGATATGACCTACCATGGTCCTTTCCCCAGGACTGTTTTCAGTCTGGTCATAAAATATTCTGTCTCCTTAAAGCAAGACTGCAATGTCAGCTGGGTGATTTCTGTGCTAAGCTACTGTGAAGTGTTGCTGCCTTTGCCAGATTTCATCTCAAAATTAGTTGCATTTTTAACACCAAGGAAGCAAAGAGCAACACCTTAGCTTGCTTTGGGGAAGAAAAATCACAGGTTATGTGATTATTACTATCTTTGAATGCATTGCATTTTCACTAATTTTCCTAAATACACATTTATTTCAAGCAATTAAAAAAAAGAAATACTTAATTCATAATGTATAAAGAATATGGTAATGGTCACTCCAGAGCACATTTTAATAAACCAATTTAGTCACTTCAAAGTCTTTATGGATATATATGTCAGAGATAATTACTGATTTACTGACCTCTTCTTACTGGAAAATCTTCAGGTTGCTTGTAATTTCCATTAGTTTGTTAATTAACTTTACTGAAGAACTTCTTCTGTGACTTATGAAAACCTTATATCCCAATGACACACTTCCCTGACAATACTTCAGATTTCATATTTAAAACATCGGCTGGGTGAAGCATCATGGCTACTCCCTGAATGGATTGATGTAAACCAGAAATATGGCTTAAAGATGCTACAGGAACAAAAAAGAAATAAGCAAGAGTAAGTGAATAATAGATACCATTAAAGCTTTTCCTTTCTCAGCTGTGCAAACCTTTTCCAAGGCATTATTCCTAAGAGGAAAAGAGGATATTGTAAAGTTTATTGGCTTGCTGTAGTGTTTAAAGCTATTTCATCTTTGACAGTTGTAAAGCACAACTCCTTGGGGAGTAAAAAGGTAAATAAAGAGTTTGGATTTAAATCCATCTCTGTTTTCTTTGCCTTTGTGCTTTGACTCTAGAGCGATTGACTCGGGAACTCCATCTCCCCTGCTTATCTCCTAAAACACTTCTAGTTCAAATATCCAAACATCGAGCTAGACTCTCACTCTTCACAGTCACTGTGGGACTTGAACTCAGAAGTACTTCAGAAATAAAGTGCATGAAAAATACAAGCATATGCTAAAAGAGCAACACAGAAAACACTTGATGCTATTTACCTACCTCCTTGTTCCAAAAAGCACATAGTGAAGTCTAAACATATATCTTCAGCATATTAGAAAAGTTATGAGATCTTGAGCTCCTTGTACATATCCCAAGAAAGAAAAGTATAACACAGTCAGAATTAGAACAGAAATTACCAAACATTTGTGGACTATAAAAGTAAAACAAAAAAAATCTTTCCAAATAATTTCACAATGCTGCAACAGCTGCCCACTCCTCAAATATCCACCCATGCACAAATACACATCATTTTTGTTTTAGATAAGTAGGTATATGATGCCTGTAGAAGCATAGCACTCGAATGAGTACTATTTCTTCTGTGCTCTTTGATACAAGTTTGATTATCACCATTTTCAACTGCCATCCGTAAATATTGCTTAAACTAATTAGCTCAAAAAAAAAAAAAAAAAGCTTTTGTATTTTTAAACTCCTAATAAAAGTATAACAGAAGGCAGAATGAGGTACTACAATTGCATTTTCTTGTCTTTTCTGTAACAGACATCCCATTCTTCTCTTGCATCTCACTACAAACAGTTCATTTGAGCATAAAGGAACGGCATACATTTCTCTGTTTGTCAAAGGAGCTCCATTTACATTTCCATGGTGACATACACAGCTCTGTTCTTTGTTACTCAGGAGTGAAATGTGCAGGATCTCTGCCACATACTAGAAATGCCAGTACATGCAATTTTAATTGCAAAAGTCCTTCTCCTCTTTAATTCCATTATTTCTGCCTTGCTCACTTGCCAACTGTCTTGGCTTTACTGACTGTTTCACAACACCCAACTTCTAACTGAGAGGGCAGGAAGCAAAGCCTTCTCCCAGGCGTTTGGTACAGATCCAAATCCTGCCATTCTCACTTTTTACTAAATTCTTGTTCTCACACAATTCCCATTAACCGATGTGAGAATTTCAACTGCACAAGCATGAAGACAGGTTGTGCAGATCCGGCCCAGTGTGTGGAAAGGGCTTTGGTTCTCACCAATGGATTTGTGAGTGGGAACTACTGCATCTAAGCGCAACCTGCAGAATCGGGCTGCAGCGGGGCAATCAGTGCTTTGCTTCAGAAAGAACATTTTCCATCCTTTGACCTGGTAGGTTAGATTATGTTGGCCTACAGAGTGGAAGTCAGAGAGATGCTGCAAACACAGAATCTAATTTTGCATCTCAGTAACAGATCGTCATATTTCTCCATCGAGGCAGTCAGATGTATGGCAATAAAAATGTCGTTGGCTTGACTTTCTATGGCTCACTCAGGCCACAGCCTACAAAAAAGAATATCAGGCCAGATAGTCACCTAGTAGAGCTGGCAGAGCCTCAGAAACGAATCCTGACCAGTCTTTTAAAAGTCCCATCATGCTCATTCTCTCAATACAACTTTTCTTCTTCCTTGCATGGCAAATGCAATGGCCCTTTCTCTATTACAGCCCCATCACTTTCCTGCAGCTTCATAGAAAGTGAGACCTGACTCCTACTGCCAGCCTCAAAAATCAAAGCAATCACCTGCACATTTTAAAGCATGTTTTATACAAATGCCCTGGGACAAAAACACAAAGGATATAAAATTCTATAAAATAAATATTTAAAAAGCTAAATAAGTCTAATGGATTTTTTTTTTTCATTTTTACCTAAAAATAAAAAGCATTTTTAAGTTGTAAAACACAAAGGTATCACATTTCACAGTTGTGGACACCAATGAATAAATGGATAAGGTCCATTAGGTACTGTCCATAGATGCGGATGAGGAAAAAGCCTTTCAGAAGCTGGAAAATGTCTCTTGATTAAGTGTTCAAAAGGCAGAACCAGGAGATGCAAGCCCTTGGAAGCTGAGATCAAACTTGAAAGTCAAACCTATTATTACTGCAGGTCAATTAGGTTCTTTTCAAACTGGGCTAATACAATAGAAAAAAAATCATCTATGCAGCTATTTTCTAGACCTGATAAGACTATGCTCAAAGGTAACATCAAAGGCTGGTTGCTGGAATATTCACAAATAAAAGAAACTCAGGAACAATCAAATCAAGATTAAAGTTTCCGCAGCTACTTTGAAAATGTCTTCTGCTTTACGGAGACCAAAATACAGCATTGCTTTTTTTTTTTTTAAAGAAGAGAATTGTCACAGCCCCTGCATAACCCTTCTCTCCACTGCTCCTGAGAACTCAGCTCCCATCCCTCAGCCTCTCCTCTGGCAAGCTCCTCTCCCTCCATCTGTTCTCATTATTTTTATTTTGGCATGTTAATGCCATGATCTCCTGGCTATGTTGCTGGATGTGTCTCTATTAGCTAGTCAAAGAAGCTCAAAAAAGATAGTCTGGAGTACCCCGAGCGATGTAGATATAACCTGGATTACATTGCTTCATGAGTGATTGAATTTTAACCAGAAAGGACTGTCATTCTTTTCTCTGGAGCTCTGTTACCGGTGGGAAGCAGAGATCAGACACCTTTCTAAAGAACATTTTCCTTATCAGTAGCACCCAAGCATTTCAAAAGAAATACTATTAAAAAAAAAAAAAGAAAACAACAATTTTCATTAATGACTGCCTTTTTTGATTTTGCTGAAACCAGCCAAATCTAGGAAAGGGGGAAAATCATCAAAGGTTTTGAATTATCCTTTGCCATCTTCCAAGTCATTGTAGAAAAGTGGTTATCTCGAAGCATTCTTTTCCTTGCTGCTTGCTTTTCGTAAAAAGGAAAGCAAAACTTTTAGCAGCTTATTTACTCACAAATTAGCTTTTACGTGTGTGTGAAGGTGACCCATAGGACTTTTCAGTAAAACTGCTCTTGGACACAGGATTATGTACAACTTACTTCCCAGGTGTTCTGGTACTGCTGGAATATAAACCTGTCCCTTTCTTTCCAGAGATCAAGACTAGCATAATATAGAATCTTTGCCTCTTACTTCCTTTGATTTATTTCATGTGAATCACAGCTAGCTTTCAGTGCAAAGGCATTTGCAGAAAAGGGGCGCTCCCATGTGGGTCAGTAGCAGGTGTCATGCAGTGAATGTACATAGGTTCACTCCAAGATGGCCTTGTGCTGTTACTGGATGCCAGGAGCCAGCATGATGACCATGGAAATTCCCACAGCACCCACCTCTTGACACCTGAAAGGAGCAAAACTACTTGAGTTCACCGTCATTCTTGCCTTTTACTCCAGCTGTGTCTCAGCTGTGCATTAGTTCTTGCATCCACCTCATATTCACACTCCTGACCCTTGGTTCCTGCTTCTGCCTCTGGCTTAGCCCTGACATTCCTGTGTCCAACCTTATAGCCATGCTGAGAGCTGCTAAATCTCCACAGAAAATGAGATGGTTCTAAGGCAGGCACTCATACAGAAATCACACAGACTGTCTCTATGTTTTTTTTACACCACAGCTTTCTAATAATTCTATAGAAACAGTTCATCTCAAGAACAGTTTTAATTTCACTATCAATTCGATGTTATTTTTATTTGATTATCATCTATTACAAAAATTAAAAATGAAATAGTATATGTTGCTTTTAAAGCTAAATTCTTCTATTATCATTAATAATATTTATAAAATAAAAAGATGTCTCTGAAGTGTTTTGCTTAAATTAAATCTGCGTTTTCCAGTGGGAAACTGCTCCATCACATTTTTCCTTTTTACTAGCTTTAATTTTGATCAGGCTTAGTTCTGTGGCAGAATTCAGAGATACCTGATGGATGTTCTCAATTATATCCAATACCTGTAGCTACAAAAGGTCATGCTGGCAGTCAGGAATAATCAGCACTTAAAGATGCCTGGATGTAGGAAATAAATGCATTACACCCTCTTGAGCAGTTAGACGATGGATGATTCTTCTTATGCTCCCTTATTGTGCAGATCTGCAAGTGTCTGCTTAAATAGCAGTCATGCAAAACCACCTTTATACTGGATATTGCAGATATAAGCTCTGTATACAGACATGAACAGTCTTAACATTGCAGTACCTTAAGTTTTATGACTTGGCAAGAGGATAAGTAAAGTGGAAAGCTGTAAAAATAAAAACTTTCAGCTCCACTAGGCCAAAAACTGGTATCTCAACTATCAGAAATAAAGCTGGTGGTTCACATAACTAAAAATCTTACCCTCCCAAAGGCTTCTTTCCCTCTCCCTGCACCAAATTGACTAAAGGTGATATGATGCCAAGGGAGACGACTGTGAAACATGAGTGTTATCAGTTTGCTGAAGTGACTCATCTTCACATCTTTTAATCAAATCTAGATTTTACTTTCTCTAATTTCTTCCAGAAAGGCTTCTGAACAGAAGGTCATAGCCTCAGGCCCTCACAAGTTAGGACAGAAATAATGATTTTAAGGAAAGCATTTCTGCAGAGATTTATCAAGTGCAGCAATTACTTTCATGATGTGAGGCATGCTTGTCCTCAGCAGTTTGCAATGGTAGAAGGGTTTCTGAATGTCCAGTCACTGTTGTGGCTGAAGGTTAAATCTGGCCAAGGATATTTTCTAGGTAACATTTTCACTAGAAACGTTTCTGAAGTTGGCTGTGGACTGTGAGCAGGAAAAACCCATGCAGGAAACTGCTCAGTAGCTGAAACACTCAGCGGTGACCCAGATTATAGCTCTGCTTTGGATTATGCAGAACAGGGATAATATTTCAGGTAAGTGTCCCCATCAGCCCCATGGGACAGCTGTTTTCCTTTACTTTATAAATATTTATTGGGTCAGAGAAAGGAGGATGGACACAACAGCTCAGTTCTTAGGGTAGAGATGAGTCTATCAAATCTGGTCTCAGATATTATTTCTTTCTCCAGTAACTAAACCTGAACTGTGACTCTGTAACAGAACAGTCTTGGACCAAAACTAAAACACATTCAGGTTTGACTGTGGTAGGAACATACAGAATAGACATGGCACTTGGTCCTGGCGGTGTCCCATATGCCCCACAACACAGAGAGTGGTAGCAAAGCTGAGATAGTTGAATTTATCTCTGAATGGATATGTACTGGGAATGACAGGAGGCAGCAGATGTAGGACATGATAGGGCCCAGTGCAGGGTAGCAGTCTGGTCCTGGTGTTACAATTGAAGTCTGCCTGATTTGTCCTACTTTGGGCCTGAGACAGCTCAGGATGTGAGGAGCCATAACAATGGCCTTTAGTATTCTGTTGGCTATGCCAAGTAGGAACTTGATAAAGAACTTACAAGTACTGAAAGTGTCCCATGTGAAAACTGGCTTTAAAAAAGATGAAGGAAAAATGATCAGTACTTTCACAACTGAGGTAACGAAAGTTCCACAGAGCCTAAAATGTTGTAAATAGAGGGAGAAAAAATATTTTCAAGGCAGATTTTATATTTATTTGATGACTCCATTTGGTATCAGAAAATTAGAAAATGTGATGCCATCTGTAGAAAACCTGTAATGATGATTTTCACAACTGTTTATTGTGCACAACAATTTTAAATTAGATTCCAACATTATTTAAGCTACAGTGGGATGAGAGTATCTAAAATTGGATCATTGACAGCAGTGGAAGTAACAAAAGGCAGTCAGAAGCATTACTGACCCCATAAACCTTTAGTAGAAGAATTCCGTAGCATTTAGATTCTGTTTTCATGTATACGTTTAAGATAAAATTATTCCAGTTGGGTAATAAATGCACCTTTCCAATTGAAAAGTCAATATGTAACATCTATTGTGTTCTGGTTTGTAGAGCATGTCTCATTCAGATAATAGTGATGTAGACCTATCTAGTTGCAGAAATATATGGAAGAAACATTGAATATGTGCAAGAAATCAAGGGCACATATTTTACAGCACTAGACTTACACTCTCCTATCTGCAGACTTAAGATAGCATCTTGGCTCTCTTTGACAGAAGGGCAGCATAAGACTCCTTTGCATTAGTGCACAGAAGCTTTTTATTTTATCATTTTATCATTTTTATTATTTTAATTTTGCTTTTTATGTTATTTTCTTTTAGTCTACCTATCAAACAATTTGAAGACTATCATTACCTAGTTTCAAGCCCTCATCATTTCATCAACATGATAGATTTTGCACTTTTAATCTCACAGTTCTCCCATTGTCTCCTCTCAGTCTGTGGGCAACAATGCCTTCATATCTCTTACTTTGTAGATTTAAATCCCTAAGTGAAATTAACTATGATTTGAGTTATGATTATTAGGACTCTAATAATACCATAGAGTCCAATTCTGCTGTTGCCCAAGTGTAGCTTTTACATTGGATTTAGACCAACAGAACAAAACATGTTATTGCTGAGGCAATGAAAGCATGTTAATTGAGATTTGCAACACCATATTGGGGAGGGAAATGTTATTATTTCTGTTTTACACATGAGGAAACAAACATGGGCAGACAAGGACATTCATTGAGTTGGTCTCAGTTCCATTCCAGTTGTTTTAAAATCAGGAAAATTAGGCTGAAGTTCTTCCAGGCAATACATTCTGTTGAGACATCTATTACTGATTTTTGCAACTATCCCAATATGCTTTAATAAAGCAAAAACATTTCAGATCAGCCAAATGTTGTATCTGTTTTTTTTTTTCATTTTTTATTAACCTATATGCACACACACGCATATAAGATACACTTTTCTTTGTATTTAAATGGCTTTTTAACTTAATTTTTTTTTTAAATGGGAACAGAGCTTTGAGCTCACAGAACAAAGAAGGAAAGAAACAAGGCAATGGTAAAGTGCACAATTCAATTTTTACCCAATGTTTGCTCAGTGTTTTTGAGAATAACAGCATAATATTAAGATAAATGTCTAAAATAAGAGTGAGAAATATATCCTTGAATGTATGGAAGGAGACATGATTACAGTTGAAAGCAAGTTGCTAAGATGGCTAGCAGACTTTTTTCTTTTTCCTTATATATGTGTGTGTGAGAGAAACTTAGAATAAGCAAGTGACCCATTGCATCATGCATTACCCTTGCTAATGTCTCAATGCTATTACTCCTACTGGTATAAATCATTCATTGTCCTTACGCACACTTCAAGCATGAATGTAATTACCTGGTAGATCACTAAAAATAATTAAAATGTAAGGAGCTGATTAATTTGAGATATTCTTATATGATCTCCTATGAAAAATCATTCTCTGTGCTCAAAGACAGAAGTGGAATATCAGAGCTCATAAAAATATTGTTACAATTTTGGATGGAAAAGTGCTCCCCTAATGTAAAACTAACTGATAGGAAACGCAATGATAGTCCTTACTAATCCTGAAAGTCAGTTACATACTTTGATGAACACAACCATGGCAATACTGAAGAACCCAAATGACTTTCTGAGGTCATCTAATCCAACTGCTTCTGGGAGGCAAGATGAATTAGAACTAAACTACTGCTGACAAATTCTTGGAAGCTTCAGTGCTGGAGATCTGAATCCCAGGACCCTCTATAGCCTGATCTCAAATCACACAACTGCTTCCTTCCCATTGCGTCATGCACATTCTCAAAGCTGGTGTTACAGAAGAATCCTACTAATGATTCATATGTTGTTCTACAGTTTTTAATATGATTTTTCAAAGTTTGCAGAGAGCATTTATTCTCTGCCTCTGTATGCTGAGCAGAACTGCTGAAAGCAAGTCTTGTGCTTGAAAAACTTTGTCAATAAAAAGCTTGTTTAATTTCTTCTATTCGTTGCCAATCTCCATTCCTCTGAGAAGCTGAATCAAAGAAAACAACCTGGAAACAGTATAGCACTAAAAGCTCTCGAGTAATCATGAACACACTACATGCACTGTACAAGAACTCAGGCATTTCCTTGGGACATGATAGGTAGATAGACAGATGGACAGATAGGCAGGCAGAAGAATTTTCTTCCAGAAAAGATGACACAAAAACTATAAATAGGGTGATTGCACATCAGAGCACTAACATGCAAGACCAAATTAAAAGCTCATATCACCTGAGGATAACTTTAGGAATTAGGTCTATATTAAATATATATTAAAAAAATAAAATAAAATAAAATAAAATAAAATAAAATAAAATAAAATAAAATAAAATAAAATAAAATAAGCAGAAAGCGCAGAAATCTGCAGTTTTCACCCCAAATGCTCTTTTGGCAATCAGAAATTCAGTAACAGCTTAAATGGTTTAAAGGGATATGAAGCCTCTTTTTTCAAAGTATCCCTCAGATAATTATATGAAATATCAATTGCTTTATAAGGTCAGTCAAGACTCAAAGTATATCTGAGTATTTCCTGCATGCCAATGACACTACAAACAATGCATATGAATAATGTTACCTGGGGGAAAGAAAAGCAAAATAAAAAAGGGCCCACAAATGGCATTCAGCAGTTGCAAAGATAATTTCTCAGACAAATGGCATTAGATAAATAGTAATGTAATAAAGAAAAATAAAATTTGTTAAACCAGTTCTAAATCCCAAGTGAAGAGGAAAAGATCACAGATAACTGCATCGTGGAAATAAAGAAGTTTGTAAACAGGAAAATAGAGACATCAGTTAGATTGTTTGTTCACACATCACTAGCTGAGAAGCTTGAACTCTACATATTGATGCAAAATGAGGCAAACCATGCAATTGTACCCAAATTGCCCTAGATTTACATTGTTAAACACTCATAAATTCAAGGCAATCATCCTCAAATGAAATAAAATGGCACTTGGAACCCTCCCACGTGCATTAGATTTACGCAAGCAACTTTTGCTATTTGTACTGCAAGCCTGAGAGGCGATTTCATCAACCTAGGAGACAATCCCTTCCTGTCATCCCCTGATGTATACAGCACTGTCGTATTGCCAGTGAGAGAAGTGATGAATATGGCTAGCTCTGTATTTCCTTCAATAAATTTGTTGGTGCCCATGATATTGCCAGACAGTGTCTGCATTCTGGTTACTCTTCACTGAAGCAGTACATCCTAAATTCAAGACAAAGCTGGATAACCTTTAGAGTAATAATTATCTGCATCAGACCTCTAGTCCTACACTGAACTCGCTTACGACATAGGGATAAATTAAACTCTCTATCTTCATGGAATTACTTCTGAGTTTTTCCAATGAGCAATCAGATCTAGGAACTAAGACTTACTGATAAAATCAAATATACGAAGCTGCTGCAAAAGCTATTTCACTACCACCTTCTGAACTGCCAGTGGAATAAAAGGAATGGTATAGATTGGATTAAAACTCACTACGTTTGGTCAGACTGTCCAAGCTTTCTTAATTCTAAAAGTAATTGCACTGTATTCTAGCGAGCTCAGAGTTGACCTTGAGTGAAAAGAAATGTTCTACAGAAGGATGATTAGCCTTCGAAACTGATACAGCAAGCTTGAGGCAAACCATCAAAAGAGAGTGAAGTAGTCCAATCTTTTGTTTGCAGAAATGTAGAGATGAGAATCTTAATTTTATGGCAATAAAAAGCAATAAATATCTACAAGCACTGTGTGCTTGACAGTGCATTGAACCAAATGAATTATGGGGTAGGAACAGCAAGGAGGAGCCCCATGTAGTTGGGGGAAGGATGAGACCCAAAGAACACAACCAGAAA
The DNA here is from genome assembly GCF_019238085.1 of Lagopus leucura. NCBI lineage: Eukaryota > Metazoa > Chordata > Aves > Galliformes > Phasianidae > Lagopus > Lagopus leucura. Next base: position 7,004,057 of record NW_024962269.1, on the reverse strand, counting down.
GGAGGGAGGGAGGGGGCATCAGCTCTCCCAGAGCTGTCTTTATGTGGGGTCATCGATTCTAAAAATCCTGTGTGTCAGCAGCAAGGATGCAGAACTTAAAGCAGCATTGAGCCCTGGGCAGCTGATAAATACCACAGGAAAAGCAAGAAAAGGGAGAGAAACCTTTAGTCATTCTACTATGAGGATTAACTGAATGAAAAAGAAAAAAGAGCATATCACTGAGATGAGGATTAAGTAAGTCTTATACCAATGTACCCAATACCAATGTAAGGCGTATTGTGCAAGAAGGAAAGTTAACATAATGTGAGATTCAACAAGTCATTAAACATTCATGCTGGATGTTCCAACACATCAGCATAAATTTCAAAATCACCCATAATGAAAAGTCTTTATGAATAAAGAATCAAATCAGGAGTCAGCTTTGGCCATTAGGTAACAAACCAGAGTGAATGGTTGGTTGGTGACAGAAAACCCAAATGGCATGAGATAAAAAGTATGCTGAAGGAAGAACAGTTTAAAAGCTAATGGGTGAAAAAATGCAGTGGTGAAAGTAGTTCAGACAAACAGAAGAAGACCATTAAATATGGGCAGACAGATCTCCATGGAGAGCATAGATCACCAGGAATGTCTTTTTTATCTGGAACATACGGTGCTAATTTCTTTGTACTTGGAACAAGAACAGAAAATTCAATTAAATTGGCTGAACTTGGATGTGTCTTTAGCAATGCTTCCAAGATGTTACTGTTATTTCATATTCCTCAGTAGACAACATTGCAGGTGTCAGACGTCATGGGGGTGCTCAGAAGAAATTACCTCTTGGTTTAAATAAAGGTAAAAAAGAAGCCTGATGATCAAGCTATTCTCTTATCAAAGGAATTTGAAAATAAATCACTTTCTTCTGATTCTGTGGCCACTTCCAACAGCAGAGGGCTCTCTGGGGCAGGTAGTCTCACTGGGACTGATGCCCTGGAGACCAAACAACCCTTATCACTGATGAATATTGACCCCAAAGTAAGCTGCTTAGTCACAAGTATTTCTGAGATGTAATAAATGTACTGATCTGGCATTTTTCAAGCAGAGAATCCACTGGAAAGACCCTTCCAGAGTGACAAGGATCAAATGTGCTGTCTGGTTCCAGGAAGGAATATCAACCTATCGTTCTTACCCAGCTGCTGGGATGCACACCCTTCCAGCTGATGCAATACATATTTCCACATCAAGAGAGCTGCATTTGGCTCAGGCATTGCACTAGATAAAACAGATCTGCCAAACATTTTCAAAAGCATACATACACTTGAAAAAGGAAAAGTATTTTGTTTTAGGAACTTTACAAAACTTTGTATTTCTTTAATTTTGATACTTTTGGAGCCAAAGAATGAGTCTTTACAGAGCTAAAGTGTTAGTGTTAACTAAAAAGGTGTTAACTAAAGAGTTAGTAGATGGTCATTACCAAAATTAAAGCCAGCAGCAACTTTAGCTGGATAATTTTACTCCTGTAAGTAGTTACAGCTGATTGATTCAGGTTCATAAAATGGAGAGATACATTCATACTGGACTGTAGTGAGTCTGCAGTGAGTCTGCAGTGATGTCTTAACCAGGTCTATTAGTAACTAATGATTCACTTATTAATTATTAGTCCCAGACTTGGGATAGTAACTGGACAGTTGTGTCTGTGTTCAGATAGATACATGGGGAACTATCAACACGAGTAATAAACAACCTGTAATGCAATCTGACTGAAAATCAGCCACGAGGCTTTGCTTTACATTTCTTTATATCTCTAAGCAGTAATTCTGTATCATAAATACTGCTGCTGTTGTAACTGCATCTCCTGGAGCTGAAGCAGATCTACAAATATCCTTTTTCTGATATTCTACTTCAGATACGCTCATACGTTGTAATCCGTGTTTTATATGGCAATATTTTGTAAGTTTGCAATGAAATATTTGTGTTTGTTTTTAGAATAACAAAGAAAAGCATTTTCTGAATTTTCCCTAAAAATGTCTGCTCCCTTTCCTCCATTTTTACTTTGAATGACAAAGAAAAAAACAATTTATTGTAACTCAGTCTAACCTCATACAGTCGTGTCTACAGAAAAAGGTATTATCCTATGGGATAAGAGAAAGACTTTAGATCTTTTTAGAAGTAGTATTTCAAAAGCTAAGTACAGCTGGAAACAGACATTTTTTTTTGTAGTAAGTGTTGGTCTTTGGTAACAAAGCTTTGCTCCAGTGATAAAAGACTCCCAAACAGTACTTTAATTGAAACTTTTTATCTGAATGTTGCCTGAACCTCTGCTAAATGCTACTTTCTTGCTTCAATTCAAATTTTCTTAATCTTCATTTTCACGTTGAATATTGGTACACTGTCTGCCTCATTATGCTAAAGGAAGATGAAGTGAGCTATTAACATGCTGAACAGCCTACGAGATGTTATGATATAGAATGTCACTCATTTTTATGAGTTGGCTGTCAGTGTGTGTGGCAATAAAGTTATAATTTCTCACTGACAATATGTGATGTCTGGAGTCACTGCACAATCCTTATTAAAATTTCAATAATTGTAAATCAAAGAAAAGCAAATACAACTTTTATGAAATGGTCGCTTCTGAAAGTCAAGGAGTACAAACTGGTGGAATGCAAAACCAGAACATTATTCTTGTGGTGCTCTAAGTCATCATCATCATCCTGCAGTTTCTCTTTTTCTCATGCACAAGGCAGGGCGTGCTTGGCAATGCGCACTGTAACATTTTCAGGAGTGTTATTCTACTCTTGCTGTCAGTTCAGCAACGGTGAAGTATTGCTTGGTTTTAGCTCTTCACTGACTATACCTTTATGTGGCTCCGAAAGCCATCAGAATATTTCTGGAAATGTTTACTGGAACTGCTTATTACAGCTCTTCATCAGTAAAATCAGGTATCTCTGGAAGCAGTTATAAGGCTTGGACAGTGAGAAAAGTTAGAAGAGGTTTCAGACAGCTGATATGCACACACCCCCGGGCAGGGGTTTCAAAGCATTGCTCATGGCTCTACACAGCTGTGGAGAATGGCAGGGATGAATTTATGGCAGGGTCTTTAAAGTGTCTCAGAAGTTTGAACTACTATTGGACAGTACACAGGGAAATGAATCTCAAATTCCAAGTAAATATCTCCTGCATACATATAGCTGTGTAAAGGCTACATATTTTTTTTACTGCTTTTATTATTACTTTAAGTCAGAAATGTAAGAAGTCTCTATCACTGTCCAAAACACAGTTCTTTCATTTTTAGCTGGAGATATCCCAGATGCTCAGAAGTTAAAGTTGTTGTAAAACATGCCCTCAAAATAACAACTTTTTGGAGTTCCTAGACACAGATCAAAGTGTCCCAGTCACTGAAGTCACAGCACAAGGTCTTGATGTAGTGACACTGGAACTGTAAAATTTCTCCTTGCTACTTTCAGTTCCAAGTGGTGACTTCTTGCAAATCGACACATGACAAGCTGAATAAATGCATTAATCATATCTTTATCAACACTGTACATAGGATAAATAAATGGATAAGTTTATGAACTTCCTTCAGGGGCTTTTAAGTATCTAGAGCTAGTCAGACTGCTGAGATGGTATATAGGTATGACACAAATGTTGTGTAGCCACTGCTCTGTCCAAACGTCAGGAATGTCTGCACTACAGAGATGTATGCCAACTGGCAAAAGTATGCTTTGATAACTTAACAGGCAACATTGCTCTATAGCTAATATTTGGGTTATTGTTCATTATCCAATAGTTTACTCAAATATATTTCACAGCTGCATCTGTCACGTTTTGGAAGTGCTAACTAATACTTCATTCCCAACTGTATTTCTCTTCTAAATTTACTAACTCTACCACGGCTAAAATTTACAGCATAACAGCAACACTCACATGTCAGATATGATATATATCCATCAGTGTCAAATTTCCAGCACGTCAGCATCTCAGATGTACTTCCTCTAGACAGAACAGACAGCATGTGTCCACGTACAGACAAACTATTGCAAAACTCAGTGTGTCCTCGTTAATAGAAACATTTGTGCAGAATTCAAGCAATTATATTGGAAAAGGTGTCCCTTCATGTCAGCTGTGTATCAAGGAATGTGTTCTGGTTCTCCCGAATTTGATTTACTACCACAAGTGTCCTACCATTACTGAAAAAGTTTTATAACTACTAGAATAAGTCAATGGACAGCTGTCCATGTCTGTCAGAAAGTTCCCCACTGAAAAAAAAGTCACAATTGACCAAACTAGGCAAAGAAAATAGACTCTACAAGGGGCTTTGTGATGTTCCCCCTGGGTATAAGGGAGAAATTCTTTACTACGAGAGGGGTGAGGTGCTGGAACAGGCTGCTCAGAGAAGTTGTGGTTGCCCCGTCCCTGGAGGTGTTCAAGGCCAGACTGGATGGGGCTCTGGGGAGCCTGGTCTAGTATTAAATGGGGAGGTTGGTGGCCCTGCATGTGGCAGGGGGGTTGGAGATTCATGATCCTTGAGGTCCCTTCCAACCCTGGCCATTCTGTGATTCTGTGATTCTGTTTTATCTCCTCATACATCCAGACTATCATACAGAAGATTCTCACCTACATACCAAGACAAAATAAGAAGCCTAATGTTATGGTGAGATAAGACTTTCAGAGAAATCTAAGAAAATCTGGTGCACAATCCTTGATGTGTACCAGTTAAAAAAATATTCTGTTTTAAAGATATCAGCTGAAGATAACTGTTCTAATGAGAGATGTGACAACTTTTAGTGCTTCAGTGGCAGCCAAAAGATCAAACATCTTCTGTCACCTGAAACAGCTGGGAAGCTACACACAGTCTGATTTGCTTTGATATATTTGATAGACTATCATTTGAAACAAAATACCTGAAAGCCCACTCTAATTAAGAAAAAAACCAGTAGGTGAAGAGTCAAGCTTTGATGCAGAACGATACACTGATGTTTGTACTGACATTTTGATATTTGGCAATACATAAACTGCGTAAGTCATCCAGAATATCTGACTCTCATGCTTTCTGTTTATGTTCCTTCTTGGAAAAGATTTTTGGACAAAATTTTAGTGATCTCATTGTTTTTATGATGCTGTTTTTCAAAGCATTTTTAAAAGAGATTTACTTACTGCGAAAAGACCTTGGAATGACAGAAATATTTACGATAACAAATTCTTTAAAGCATGAAACAGATCTAAAATCATTTTCTTGTATACCAGTCTGTCATTATTTTATGATCTGATATTTTCTGAATGGCCAAGGTTAGAAACAAATGCTTCTGTGTGGTTGAAACACTGGAAATCCTGTAATCCCAGCTGTGTTATGCAATATAATAAATGTGTCAAACCCAGGTATTAGTGGGGATATTCAATTTAGGACCCGTCATAGATCTGAGAGGGGGAAAGATGCATCTGCCTTAGGCCTGTGGCATGTATAATTTGGTGGGGAAAATTACATATTTTAAGAAGAAACTAAAGAATATTGCAGTTTCACATTTCTATCCTTTGTATGGAAGGCTGAAATACACGCCACAGAATCAGGAAAGCCAGTGGGAAAAGTGAAGAGGAAAGACTGCTTATTTTAGGTCTCTATACATTATGCCATAACTATTGGAATTGAGTCCATTATACCCTCAGACCCTCAGCATTTATATATATATATATATATGGGGGGCATACATACACACTCTCATACCCTAATGTATTTATTCAATCAGAAGACTTCCTCTGATGTTACCAAAACCAGTCACAAAATTACAGTGTAGTTCATTTGGTATAGCATGACCTATTTAACAGCAAAATTACTTGGGCTTAATGTGGATATTTTACATTCAGTTCAGTAAAAGCTACCTGAGAGTACAAACACACTAAGACACACACACTGAAACAGAGAGGAAGCTTTAGCTTTGTAACTCTGCAGTTCCCATTATTCCTTCTGCTGTGTCTCTATGCTACCTGCAGAAGCCATCTGCCACCTCAGGTTAGGCACATCTGCAGCCAACATCTCAGCAAACAGTGCAGTGCTAATGACTGACACTCAAAGCATGGCACTGTGATATTTTTCCTTGTTTCTCAACCTACTTCCCAAACACTTATTTGATTATAAATTGGTGCATGTCTAGATACAGAGGGTTAATTTTAATTTTAATAGAGTAAAACCAGACCTAATATATTGGACTTAGAGTAACGTGTACCTTTTATGACTCCTCAGTTCAGTAACGAACGAGCATCTTACAAGTTGTATCAGCATAATTAGTTTGGTCTTTTAACAGAGAACACCAAATCTTTGTTGTTCTCAGCATTTAAGCTATCAAAGAGAAATCATGTATACAGCAGCTAAACCTTTTCAGACTGAAGTACTTAGTATTCTTCCATTTAGCAGCACGTTATGAAGTTTCATTTAAAAGGCGTAATTTTACCAATTAGCTCATCCTGCTCAAACACACACATACCGTTGGGAAATATAAAAAAGGTTTATTAAATCAAAAGATATGGCTGCACTTCAACTAGCACATGGGCATTAGAGATCAAATATTCCCTATAGATTAATCCCCATGGCATCACAGGCTGATTTGGCTTGCCAGTATTACATTAGTAAACCATCTAATCCAATTTAGAACAGGCCAGGAATGTTCCATCCATTACAGTATTTCTAGTGTCATTAGAAGCAGACTGATCGAATAAGCATCTTAAATCAGCCTGCAGCATGCAAGTAAATCACCGTGACTTACCCAATGAGATTTCCTTTTTTTTTTTTTTTCAATAAAAAGAGTTTTGCAAATTAAGAATAAGAAAAGAAAAAAAAAAGAGACCTCTCATAAGATGGAAGCTCTCTATGATTTTCATTTCTTAACACTTTCAAGCAGCAGAATTGCAGTGCGCATGATTATGCACTCTGTAAAGCAGCAGTACAATACACCAGGGATTTAAAGACATGAGAAACTCCTTATTCTTTAGCAAGCTTATTTTTATGAAAAGCAATGGAAAAAATACCACAGTAAAGAATAATAAACAAAGTAGGCTGATCAAGGGCAGAGGTAGATACTACTCTCACTAAGAAAATCTGCTGTATAAAATAAGAGTAGCCATAGTAATAAAATCCATCAATCAAATATATAACAAAGGTTTGTTCTGATAGAAAGGATTAAAAGAGCCCAAACTTTATATCCACACAAGATGAAAAACACTCAAGTGCATTACAAAAGTAATATTTTCACTCCAAACTGATATACCTGAAAGGAAAACAATTCTTCAATAGAGTAGTAAATATATGAATAAAATTTTGGCAATAGTTCATTGAGATGATGCAGCTATCAAAAAGATTTCAGAAAAGGGCTAAGCTGCAGTTTTGAAAAGGCAGGTGTCAAACTGAATAAAATCATCCAAATAGCATGCAACCTTTGCAGCTCTCTGAGACCTATCACGTTCCACTGACCAGACTACACAGGGCTCAGTCGCACCATTTAAGCAATCAGCCATAAAGAAGAAACACTGCTCTGATGCACAAGTTGGTGAACACCTGTTCCTATGCTCTCGTGTATGTGAGTGATCCACCTTTGTTTAACTGCTCTGCTGTCAGTCAGACAGCTCTTAACATTGACTGGATTTCCAGCATAGCTTTGTTAGAAAAAAAAGCTGTATTGGTTCTTTGTATACAGCTACAGAAAAAGTAACAGCTACCCAGAAATGCAGAAATGCAGGAATTGTTTTCACCGCAAATTGTCGTACATATGGAACAAAGACAGTTTCGCAATGAAATCATGCACAGATCCAGGACATGACTAATCCTTGCAAAGTGTATTAATGTTTTAAGCTTGCAAGTTTTCATTCCTTTAATGAAAACAGATCTCCTTCACTTTTGAAGGAACACAAACACCTTCTGTGAGAGAAAGAGTTGAAGACGATTTTCAACATGATTTACACAGAGTTCCACTCAAATTTCACTTCAAAAATTAAATCCTTTCACAGTGCTATATTGAAAAGATCCAAGTCTCAAATTAAATCCATCTGAGAGAAATAAAATAGGAGAAATCCTAACAAACCCAGTAATCCATCCTTACACACAACAAGCTTGCAGCAAGTCTCTGCTCTTGTTCTTTCATGTCCTTTTGATCCCAACAGGCCTGGCCCTTGCAAACCCTTCTCAGTAGGATATGGAAAACCACATTCAGACAGCTAGAGCTTGGAAAATCCGTTCTATCCTTTACTTACACCAGTGCCAAACATTATTATTGTTATTAATAGAACAAACACAGATTGCAGCAGTAAATCATACTTCTCCCAGAGCTGATTACCTGTCAAATGTTCATCATCAGTGTAAATGACTAATGTACCTGATTAACAAAATCCAAAAGCTTGCTCTAAGGTAAAAAAGCCTTAGCGTTGCAGTTTCTCTGATGAACTTCCATTCTGTTCCAGGGCAGAATATGCCAGATCTACCAGTTCAATTTCTGAATAAAAGTACAAATGCTTTGTACATTTTTAAGCAGGGAGTAAGCACTGGATTGAATTATGGCCACATGTTGCTTTGCTCTACCACATGGTGATTAGGAGAGCCACACTTTGTTCCTTTTCCTTTTCCTTTTATTAGTGTTAGGCATTAGCCTGAGAGGGCCGACAGGGAGACAGAGGTAAAGAGGTTCTTTTGATGGACAATGCGGTCTGCCACTAACAAGACTTACCTATAGCCGTGTAGGGAAGTCATAGCAGTGATTTTCTGGGCATTGAACAACCAATCTAATGCATCAGGTAAACGCCCAGAGAGTAAATGAATGAACCCAGACTTACGTGTTCAGCCTTTAATCATTAGAATTAATGTATAGTAACTCAATTGAGTGCTTACCCGTAAGATGGATCCTCCCAGCTGTTGATGAAGTTTATAAGAGTTGCTGTTGGTTCTCAGTATCTTCAAAATTCAAGTTCAAAATGACACAAGGTGGGGCATCTGCAAAGAAAAAGCACTAATTCACCACTGACATTTTTGAAGAAGAGACATTTCCTGGTATAGAAGCAAATTACACTCCACCAGCTTTATAAAGTGGTTACAGTTCTTGCAAAGGAGGTGACATAGAGATAAATCTAAATTTTCTTCTGACACGACTTCTTCTAAGCGAAAGAGAGAGTGCCAGAACAGGGTTTTGTCCCGTGTCTATTGTACCAAGAAAGTTTTCACATACTGACAGATTTTATATACAGCATGTTGAAAGGAAAAACTAAATGCTGCCATGACTGAGATTACATCTTCCAATCTTCGAAAGACATTTGCTTCCCAAGGGAGAGAATTAAACAAAGAGGCAAAGGTTACAATTCTATACACATAAGTGCTGAATTTCACTTGTAACGAAGAGTATTTTTGCTTACTACAGATGCAGCATCTCAAAGGAGCCAAGGTGTACCTGTGGGATGATTCAATTGCTCTTCTACAATTTTGCAAGCTCCTACAAATTCAAACTAGAAGTTGTACTGAAAAGGTTATGCTGGGTAAGTGCAAGGGGAGCACACACAGACACCTTTTGGTCAGCAAGGCAATTTCCTGGGGCAATGCACTGATCAACGCACTGAACCGAAATTTCTGCAGGATAAAGGTTTGTGACGGAAAACCTTGTGTTAGATGCCCATAATTGTGACAAAGTCATTGCATATTCTGCTCAATGCTTTTTCTGTTTCAGCACTTTGTTGCTGTACAAAGAAGATCCAGCAACCTCTTAAATGTGGTTGGTAACTCGAAGTACATTTGGATAATCAGCCAGAGAGAAAGGCTCTGTTCTCTATGTTTTACTGCCTATCTATGAAGTGATAGAAAAATTAATTAATGCACATTTGCCATCTTTCCAAGGTTTTCTCTTGGAAAAAAAAAAATGAGAGAGAAAGAAAGAAAAAGAAAAGCTTGAAATATTTTCTTTTAGCATTAGTCATTAGTAGTTTGTATTAGAGAGGCTTAAAATCACTTAAAATCTGTCATGTCTTTATCGAAGTAGTCAGTTTAAAGCTGTATACCATTAACTTTTTAAACTATAGTAATGTAAGCATCTATTTTATCTCAAAATTGACTCTGCAGAGCTGTCAAATATGCTTTTCCTCTGTGCTAAACATAATAAGAAAAATGTTACAAGCCAAAGCATTTGCTGTTATTTACAAAGCACTTTGTGCTAGAGACCATGCAGAAGGAAAGAAGACTAAGGCTCAGACACAACTCAGCCCTGGTAACATAATGCACTAATCCTGGTTACAAAGGGAATTCACAGGAGACAGAAGACCAAAGGGCAAGACACCTAAATGAATGAATAGGGAATGCTGAGCAGAAAATTGTTTCTGAAACCCTGCCTCTCTTTGAACATTTACTCCATATATCAAGGTACCAGCAAGGACTATCTGAGCTCACACTCTGTGAGTCGTGAGTGCATTGCTTCATCTGCATTAAGCAGCTCTGCAGAGAAGTATCATTGCTATGCTTTTTTCTAGACTTAAGCTTTTGTCAGCACAGTTAGCGTTCTGCCCAGGTGCCCACTTCATCAAGTCCTGTACAATTTTCCCTCTGCCTAAACTTAAGAAAACATTTTGTACAGTGGCACAGATCCTGTTTGAGGGGTGAAGGCAGCAGTGTGGATGCTGGTTGGATTTCCATTGTCAGTGTGGCTTTCATCTTCCTCACCCTGGAAAAGGCCAAGGGAATAATCCCACACTTCCTGGAGCAATACTCCCAGCTGCTCAAATGATAAACAGAAACTAGGAGCAGCCATAGCAGAGAAAGATTTCTATGCCAGTGGCTATCACTTGCTAAACTCAGTGATGCTCCTGCATGCTTGTACTCTGCACAGCTCTTCATCTGGAACAGTCAAGTGCAAGAACACCTTATGTGCCCTTCCAGAATGGCTGCAGAGAGAGGAAGTGCTCAGCTCAACCAAAATGGGCAAACTGCCTTTCAGATTGTGCCAAGGTTCCTAAGGCACTGAAGAGGCTGAGCAGGGCTTTTGTGCCATTTAGTCATTCAGGTTTTCATCTCTGGGTACAGAATTCTTTTTGATGGACTTAAAACACTTCCGAATGTAAAGAGCTAAATTTCCAGGCACTGTAACCATCCAGGCACTTTCCCTGGCAGCTAAACCCCACTCTTAGCTTTGCAGGTCATCTTCAGCATACAAGATGATTCTCCATTGCTATTACAAACTGGGACATTTGTGCACACAGGTGAAAGCACTTGCATTGGGACTACAGATTGCTTAGCTGTAGCAGCCTGTTTCATTTTAAGAAAAGTCATTTAAAATACTTATGAGAGCCAAACAATCTCAAAACCCTTAATAATAGTGCTTGTGTGAGAACTGGTTTATCTGTAATTATTCTTTCCTTTTTTTTTTTCTTAATTTAAATAGTGGAAATTTTTTTCCAAGTGGAAAAAAAAAAAGAAAGAAAAACAAAAAAAACATTCTATGATCTGAAAAGAGCCACTGAAATCAATTAGAAAGCCTTCCACTGACCTCAACATACATTTCTATCAGAAAATGTTGCCCAGAACAAACTTTAGAGCTAAATCAGAAACCTCAGAATCAAAATCTTGTAATACAGAGATTTCAATAGATATTTTATTAGGGTCAAGCTAAAAAGATGGTATTATAAACGTATTGATCTCTTTACCTTTCAAATCAAATGGTGTCAATGGGAAGAAAAAGGACAAAGGTGCTCTGCCAGTGAAAAGGAGATCCCTTATGGGAGGCCACGTGCACTAATCCTGTTTGTTTCGCTTGCAAAAGAATTCTTCAAAGTTAAAGCACTCTAGGGATTTATTGAGCACTTTTCAGTCTTCAGCTGGATTTACCAAGTGAAGCAGTTTCAAAGCCTGTAGATTAGTACTACACAATCAGCCTCCTATAAACGGCATGACAAGGCCCAGCATGATGTTTCAGGCAGTGGCAGTTTACATGATTCTGAAGACAAAGGTACCATTCCACTCACAAAACAAGGATGAAAAGATTGCTCTACACTGTGTGGGTAGAATTGCTTAGGAAGACAAGGCTTTACCCCGCTGCCTGTTGCCTGTTGTCAGACGACTCCTACTTCACTTGTGTTCATCACAATGATGCTAACAGGATTGGTGATGCTTAGTAGCTTCTCTACAACTTGGATGCTGCCTTGCTGAATAGTTAAGATTTTCAAAAAGTTGTAAAGAAGACCTTCACAGGTGCTGTTTGGGGAATTTTCATCACAAAAAAGGTGTGAAATTCAGTTCCCAGTAAGTGTAACTGAATCCACAGGAGCCTTCAGTGGGTCTAGGATTTCACTACACAATCTTTGTGTACCAAAGATTTTCTCTCATAAGAGCAGCTGAAGGGAGCTTCTGAAGCCAAGACGATCTATGTCACCATTTACAGTCACTATTAAATTCTGTGTTCTCATGCCTTAGGCAGAAAAGCTTAAATCACAACAGAAAGAAAAACGTTCATTTTAAGAGCTGTTTAAAAGAAAGACAGAAGAACTATGGAATTGTGGAATATTTTTTTTTTTAAACTTTCAAACTTGCAAAAAGAGCACTTCATAATTTTCATAATGAAGCAAAATGAATGGAGGAAAAGCATTTACAAAAACATTGACATTTCCTTCTGTTTAATTATTTTTCATATATTTTGGAACTGAGAGAAGCTCAATCACCTCCACCTGTTGTGTGGACTCCTAATCAAGCATAAGAATATTAAAATCCCACAGCTAATTGAACTCTGAGACACAGAACACAGTACTTTCTCACTAAAACAAATCATCTCATCCCCTGTTTGGGATTCTTGGAAAGTTTGAGAGACAGAACTCTCAAAAAGATCAGTATTTACCTCTTCAGTCATACAATGAGATTAACTTTAAGGTCTATTTCAGTGTACATGTCTTCAGGCAAGCAGGGAATCCTCAGCTTCCAGCTGGACATTGGATACTGATGAGTATTACAAAATATTATAACACATACAAGGTTATTAACTATACCTGAGTTATAGGTACCAGTACAGCACATACAAGAAGAGTGATATAGAACTGTTCATCTCTCACTGGCTCTACTGTCTACATCTATACAGTTTTCTTACCATATACACCCGTAAAAATTAATATGATGTTATAACTCTGCTTTGTTACAACTCTTGGGGGACAAAACAAGCTCAAAGAAACATCATTCTGAAAAACATTGCCTGCTATCTGAAAGACTAAAATGATCCCAATGTTATAACACAACACAGCTTAACTAAACTACAATAGTTCACTGATTAGCAATCAGTCTTATTTTGTATGGTTTATTTCTATGAGTCTATAAGCACAAGACCTGTGGTTTAAGCAGATAGCTTGCAATGACAATAATGTGCAACACACCGAGGTACTAAAGGCTGCTACAGGCAGGAACTCTCCCACTCTTCCAATAGCAAAGACTTGGTCAGAATTTCCAATTGCTCAGGAGGATTCAGACTTAGTGAGTCACTTCATTTTTGGAAAGGAAATTATCTGGATCATTACATTATTTCCACTCTTGTGTACATTCTAAATAAATAGTTTGGGATATGCAGTCAGGCTTACAGACATATCAATAAAATAGAACTATTTCCTTTTTCCCAGTTACACTTTTGCAATCAGTTTGACAACAGTAGGATTACTGGAGTGTAACTGAAGACTGAATTTGCACAGTCAAAATAGGTAACTTTGAAGGAAAACAGTCAGTTTGTCAGTTAAAATTACCACTACCTGTTTGTAACTATTCACAAAGTTACAGTGAGTTCTAGAAGAAAGAAGTTGACTTGGCAGTCTTGGATAGTTGAAGATTTACAGCTGCAATAGCAATGGAAATAAATACTTATTTTTCAACTTACTTTTCAAATAATCGGGTGCCTTTTGTACAACATTCTCGTATGACTGAAAGTCATGATGCAAAATCACTTTTGGCAGCAATTTCCCATAAAGGTCCTGGTTTTAGGTAATATTATAAATGTACAGTGAACTAGGGCAACATGATAATATGGCATGTCAAATTTATTTGTAGCTGTAGGCAAAAAAAAATGAAGAAGGAAGAACAGATTCAACATAGCATTACAGCACAATAAAAATCTGCTCATTAGGTTTCATAAATTTCATTACAAAGTTTAATGCATACGTTTACATCACTAATACAAGCTGAAACCTGTGTTACAAGGCTTTCAGTTGGAAATTGCTTCTCTTTACAAATTTTCATCTGAAGTGCTTTAAACAACTATGTCAAAATGCAGGAACTAAATATGAGCAGCTACAGCATTCTGCCAGACTCCGAGCATATCTTTATTATTGGGAGTGTGGTTTGTAAAACATCAAAATCAGGTTGTCATACAGAGATTAAGGCTGGGATTTTTAGCAGAAGCTAAGGGAGTTAGGCACTCAGCTCCTTTTGAATTTCAATGAGTCAGGAGCATACATCTCCCTTAGGCTCCTTTGAAAGTCTCAGCATAAATATTAATAACTAACTTTTAACAAGCATTTGGTCATTGGTTTCAATCATTTCAAATATGCCAATGGCTATGTCCCTTTCCCACAAAGATCTTTTCCCATGTGCCATTTTTGGCAATGCTCTTATACGCATAGTGTTACAAAAAGGATCTTCTAAATTTCTCTCTATCTAGCCCTATAGAGTTTACATATGCTATTTATTGCTTAGATCTTTGGTACTCTCTCTTGTATGTCCCTGAGATGCTGCATTTAAAGAGTAACAGTGAATTCATATCATGTAGTACGACTGATACTACTCAGAGAGAAAAAAGAAAAGTCGGAATACAGAAGAACAAGATGCTATGGATATTCTAATCACTCCATGAAAAAATGTATCTTGCAAAAAGTTAAATGCTGACTCGACAACTGCATTTAAATGAGATCCGGTTTCACTTCAATTACACATTAGAAGTACATTTTTCATACCTTTCATTTTTAATTCCAACACTACAGCTAAGCTCTAACACCTTGAAATGTGTGCAACTCCGTGCAGTACATGGTGCTGAGAGCTATGAGCCAGCTCAGAGTTGTGCCAGACCGCCACCTGACAAGGTACTGTGTGCATGTGTGCTTGATGGATCCAAGTTGTCATGCACTTTTGGAATGGCAAATATAATGCAGATTGTACTTGTGTGGATATTACGCAGACACAAATCATAGCTCTGTATTGCTCTGCTCTACCTTTTGTATCAGGGAAGCAACTTGCTCCCAGGGTGAAACTGGTCTCAATACAGTTCTCATGCAACTCCTTAGCAAATGTGATGCAGATGGAAGCATATTCCATCACCATTTCCTTTGTTATCAGTTCCTCCTTTCTCAGAAGTGTACTGTGAGGCACTGGCAACACTGAGAGTGCTCAGATTTATCACTATGGGATGACAGAACCACATGCAAATAGCACTCTGCATGTCCTCATCTCCTCTGGCTGAGCCCTCTGGACTCCATTTTCGTCCTTCACAAGGTGAAGTATCAATACCTCATTTTAATAAGAAGGTGTTAGTCCTGGTTTCCTATTATCTTTACTCCTTACCATTTCTCCTGAATGATGTTTCTGTTGTTCGTTACTATTCTTCCTCCCTCAAGCCACTTCATCAATTTACAAATTTTAAGATGCAATTCCATTTATGCTAATATTTCTTTCTTTTGATTCCATAAGAGGGTTCAAACTGTGTCTCACAGCAATAGCTTGCAGTCCTTACATGTGTCTTGCTAAACACAGAACAGTTTATCTAACCCACAGTCTGGAAAATCCCGCAATGCCAATCCCCTACAAATTGTTTCACAAATATGCTCTGTTTTATTAACTGTGCAAACCGGAGTATGGTAACTAATACTACTCTAACAGTCTCAGTTTACTTTCCATTATAACAACATTTCCATAGAATCATATATTCGTATCCTTGTACGCTTTGCATTTTCATGGAGTGTTACTGGCAGGAGATTTGTGGCTGCTACACATACACAATAACCAATATTGAGGTGAAAAGACAGTTCAGACTCCTGATAATTCAGTACATCACCAGTAAGTGCAAAGAATTGCATCTGCTCACATTAGGGAAGATTTTGCTTTTTGGAAGCTATAAGGAAATCAAATATTTGCTTTCAAATTTGATTTTCCTATTGGTTCAGTTTTTCTCCTGTATAAACTTGGAACTGTGAAATATAAAGAAATAACAACATATAAAATGTAGCATCACAGAGGACTGCGTAATGAGAATTTAGAAAAGCTGATCAAATGTACTTTAGGTTAATAACAGAATCGATACACGATTTCACATTGTCATCTCCAAAACTCAACAAGCTATTCTCTGTCCTTAATGAATTTAAACCATTATTTCAAGGGAAATGCCATAATATTTTGGAAAACTATATTGCCTGGGCATGACATAGCAAACCAGCAGTACATACATGACTGCCACAAATAGAAAGATAAAGAACTTATCTCCTTTTCGACTAGGATAAGACAAGACAGAAAATAAAAGCATTAGAATGCAAAAGGAATTATTTAGAAAGCATAAACTCTTCTCAGCTATTAGGACAGTAGGATGTTACAAGAGCTATAGAAGGGCCAATGCGCTTTTAAGAGCAGATGAGGCAAATATCTGCAAAAAACACTTCAATTTTAATCTGCCAAGGAGTGGGCTAGGATGCCTCTCCACATTCCCACTACACACGATGCTATGATTAATAACCAGATCACACGCTATCTAGGTGTGTTTCAGGAGGAAACTACAGTAATGCAATGTAAGTTAAAAATTCTGCCTCTATTCTGAGGGCAACAGCCCTGATCAGAGTGCACTGTCTGTAGAAGCAGAGCAGACCTCCAGGGAACTCCCACACCTGCAGCTCAGGTGTGGCCTGCCACTCCATGGCCTGGCAGGTATTCACAGTTGCACCACTCACCTTCTGCTGTGTGGGTGCAATTCTGAGATTCCTCAGATTGCTGGGGTAGGAAACACAAAATTTTAGCTACAACATTCTTATAACCTCCTGAACTCTGGTGTGGCAAAACTGCGAGTGTATTATGCTCAGAGACCTGGCAGATTGGGTAAGCACCTTTGTAAACGAATAGAGTAAGTCAGCTATGACTCAAATTACTAAGATTCTATTGCATTAAATAGAAAAGATAAAAAAAGAAAAAGATTGAGGTCCCAAAGGAGAAGAAAAGAACATGTTAGAGAATATTTAGGTAATTAAGGTGATTTCAGACAGTCTAGACCTGATGATTTTCATCATAAAATATGCAGAGAACAAGCAGAAGGAATCTCAGAAGTGATTATCTATGGGAACTTGGAGAAAAAGAGATATTAAAAGGATAAACCCAGTCCTAATATTAAAAATTGTGGGAATGTGCTAATGGCTGTGGGGGGCAAGAGTAGCTGGAAAAATGTTACTGAATAGCTTAACTTCAACTGCTCGCGAAAAAAGTTCTTTGTAAGCATCTAGAAGGTTATAAGAAGGCAGGTAACAGCCAACACAGTTTGCAAGAACAAATTATGGCCAACAAATCCCATTTCCTTTTGTGACACAGTATGGAGGTAACCACCTAAGGGAGTAGCTGAGCTCAGTCTGTCCCAAGTTTGGCTCTCTTCAAAGCTTCACAACAGAGAGATGCTTTCTAAGCTCGCAGACGGCACCAAAGAAGGAAGGTCTGCATGTACACTGAAGAATGGGAACAGAAACCAAAATTTTGACTAACTGAAAATGCAGTATGGAGGTGGAAGGAAAGGGAAAGAAGATAAGGCTGAACAAGGCCAAAAGAAGAACTATGTTTGTTCAGGAACAATCAGAATCAGAAATGCAGGACTGAGGACAGCAAGACTGCTAGGTAGTAGATTACAAAATGAGAGTGAACCAACTGCATCATGCTGTCCCAAAAAATACAAACTGCTGCCTGGATTGCATCAGAACTACCTCCCCAGCAAGGTGCTGTTCTGAGGTCTCAGTTTTAGCATCAATCCTGAGCACTGCAGAGAGATGTGGAGAGACTAGAGGCAATCTAGAGGAGGGTGAGAGTGAAAATGACCAAGGGACCATAATCTGTGACAAAGAATTTGAGCTGTTCAGCCTAAGGAAAGAAGTGGTGTGTATGGGATGTTTGAGGAATTAACAGCCTTAAAGAAGACAAGTGTCAGCTGCCAGGAGGAACGAAGTAACGTTTGGTATGGAACAGAGCATATAATTGTGTGTAACTGTAGGAAGGAAGATTTTTCCTAATAGTAAAGACACTAAAACTGGGAAATAGCCTGTCTAGTAAGACTGGAAAGATCTCACTTTTGGAAGTCCTAACTGTAATGTTAGAGGAATGTCTGTTAGGGCTGATGTTAGTATCCTGCATGTGTTGCTTTGAGGGTCACAGATGGACTGGAAGATGCATTAAGGTACCTTTTACTCCATTTATCTATAATTAAGGGATAATTGAAGGATACCATTATTCTATCAATTGGCATGAGATTTCCTAAACCCCAAAGCTTTGTTTTTCCTATAGCTCCACAGCTGTCAATAAAAGTTTCTTCTTTCCCTTTACAGTTCTGACATATTTCAAATTTATAGAAAAATACATCTATTTCTTGCTTTCCAATGAAACATGGGTTTGATGCTCTAAATCTAACACTTTTTCTTGTTTTGTGTTAACATAAAATATTTCAAGCTGTTCAGAGATTGAATTTAATCCTCCTTACAATAATCCAAATTCAAATCCTCATTTCAATTATCTCTATATTCTGTAGAATCCCTCAAATGATTCAATGCTGAAGTATTATATGCGTTATAATTTAAAACTCAGAAGTTATGAATGGAAGCAGATTATATCTTATTAAAATGTTAATTCCAGTCCTTTGAGATAATTGTAACTACAAGCAATTGGTTAATGTGTCAGAAATAAACACTGTCAGAAATAACTGAACAAAAATAAGCATATGGACCTCATTCACTTCAGAAAAATAGGAAGGCAGAGTTATAGGACTGATTTTCAGCTGCACAGATACAGGTAAAGACCCTAGCCCCAAAACAATAATTTTGCATACTTCTTTATGTATCCATATTTCAAATTTCAAACTTAATTTTCCCTTCTGCATTTACATATTGAGCTGAAATTCTAAGGCCTGACAGCACAACATGCACAGTGCTGTGTGATGGAGTAATGCCATCCTGGCATTAACTTACTGTGACTGTACAACCAATACAGTAGTCAAATACAGGTCTAGAAAATCCCTATTTGTCCAGCTCTGCCCTAAGCAGTGACCAACCAACAGAGCATTTGGTGAAGGATCTGAGTCTGTCCTGAATTATCTCAGGACAAATAGAGCTGAAAACTGTAGAAGTAAATATGAAAGGATAAAAATTATTCTTACCAGTATCCTAGCCAAACAAAATAAGAAGGAGAGAAACAGTAAGACATGAAAAAGATAAGGTGCATTACTCTGAAGCTGAAATCAACACCTACATACAGATTTACTGGAGACAATTTCATTCAACATGGCATCAGGTCCAGATCCATTTATTGTCATGAGCAGCTGCACTGCAGTCAATGATGATACTCGTGTGAGTAAGCAGAGAAGTTGACCTTTACAGAGGTAACAACAGTTTCCCATTATTGTTAAAGTAGAAGTACATAAATCAATCCTACAAAACACTTTGGATAACGACGTGTAGGTTTTTCTGAAAGTAATGCGTCCTGTCAATTTTCACACAGACTACAACAGACACAAAGAGAACAATAACACTTTAATAAAATAGTTCTCAGATACAAAATGCCATTTTTTCGGCATGGTCACCACCATTTCCACCAGTGATGAACAAAAACCTGCATGTCATACTCATAAAAATCTGCACGAGCAGAGATGACCTGTTGTCACTGCTGAAACTCAGCACCCACAGCCCCACTGTGCTCACATTCACTATTTTTGTCTCCACAAATCTTCAACAAGTGTCAATGAATGTCAGTGGGTGCCATTTTTTCCACTTAGAAGAATTAATTTCCTTTGCTTCACATGCACTTCCATGTCAGACACCTTTCTATCAGACTGCCTCTCTGCTGCCATCTGTCACACAGCAACAACATGTAATGAAACACTGGTGAGAAATTTCAGCCTCTACTGCCGTATCACCAACATTTGTCTCTGCCAGCATGGGCCAACACAATAAAATAGGAGGCATTACTTTCAGAGAAGATCCCATATGAAGTACTCACTATCTAATTCCCATAAAACGACATTCCATATAGAGGGGTCTGAGGTACCATATCATCTCCTCTTGACTGTCTTTTATCAACAAACAAACAAATCAGCAAGTCAATGGCCAAAACAAAAAGCAAGGGCTGAGAACACATTATTGTGATGCATCCCAGCATACTAGAAGGAGCAGCAAAACAACGAGCAAACACAGCATAATCCTGGAGGAGTTAAAGGTTTAAAGCACATTGTTTAGAAATCCACACAACAGAATAGCCCCTGAACTCTAGACTTATTTTAGCATATATTTTTCTTCAAAATCTTCACTTAAACAGAAAATGCACACAGTGCTGTGCCTTTTTCCACTGAAAAGATAACCTTCAGAATGTAAATCAATGCACTTTTGCCCTGGTAATCCAGTCTTGCAGAAAGCTGTCTCCAGCTAAACAATATCAGCAGAAAAAGGCATATTAAGCCTTCACTCTTCAGTAGGGTATTCACCCCAGTGAAGTGCTCATTTTAAATCCATGCTGAGATCATTTTAAATGCTACTGGCACAGTCAATCTAAGAAACATCTGACTGTCTGTCTCAGTTATTTAAATTGGGAACATGTCAATGAAGTTGTAACATTTTGGTAGTCCTAACTATCAAGACCTTAAAAAGGCATTAAATCATCGGGCTACTTTTGCCCCTGAGCAAGTCAGTATTGGCATACTCCCTTGTATTCCTACTTGCCTCTCATTGCAGAGGACACTGCAGGAGTGTTGCTGTGGAGGTCTGAAAGCACTCTGCATTGACCAAACGTATGCTGAAGGAGACCACAGCAAAGCAAAACGTGTGTTCATATCCCATCCTCACCTCTGGTTAAAAGCAAAAATGAAAGAAAAAGTACCATTCTTCAATTTACAATTACACAAGATCGTAAATATACTGTATACAGAAATATACAGCAACTCAATATATGGTTCTTTGTGATTCTGCTTCCTGGTACACAGCTTGACAGCCAGTGAATTAACACCTCAACAAAAGGTGTTGAGGGTGCTTCCCTTAAAAAAAGGGAAGCAGTTACATATAAACAAACAAACAAATAAGTAAGTATGTATGTACCAAGATCTGTAGCAGCAGTGAGGATTTGTACTAGCTAGCAGCTTGTGAGGATATCATTCTGAAAAAGAGTAAGATCACATGCTTTCAAGGCCAACTGAATTGCTGCCATACTGCAAGATGCTTGAAACCCATCCCAAGTATAGGAATTGCTGCTCTTACTCTGTTCTGTTTCCCCGTAAGATGCAAAAGCCTGTTCTCTCCCACCCATAGTATGCTGCACAGGCTCGAGGATTTAATAACAGTTTCCTTTGAGCTCACTGTGATCAAGCCTATATATAACTACCCCTCTTATTTACGTTTCAGGATTTGAAATGGCACACCTGCAGTCAAGCCCACACATTTTACAATCCCATAAGCATCAAGCAAAGCTGACTCCATCTGACTTCCTTGAAAGAAAACTGAAACAGTTCTCATTTTTAAAACTTCATATGAAACAAGTGAACTTTTCAAAATGACATTATTCGAAGAGAACAGTGAATCCTAATACAGCGAGACAAGGATTCCTGAGGTCAGAAACATCAGCTTTACAGAAATGTCCTAAGGGATGCCTGAATGTATTATCTCAAGACCTTTAACCTCTCACTTAGGCCCTACTGCCCATCACTCCACTATCAATCCATTTCTAACATTTTACTTGGCTATGAACTTCTTGGAATGACAAGAGGATGATTCATAACATATAGTAAGGCTTCCAGGAAGCTTTTTCACTCAAGCTACAGGGTAAGTGAATCAGCCTTTTGCTTTCTCCCAGGAACTACTTATCTTCAATCTTTCAATTAAAGGTCAAAAAATGAAAGAAGACAGCTCAGTCATCTATTATCCTTTCCCCCTTTTCTTATTGTAAGCAGCTCTGTTCTTTACATAGTTGTGTCTTAACCAGTCTGAGATTGTTTTCATTGGCAGAAACACAAAAATCATCTTGCAAATTTAAAGAACAAAAGGAAAAATGCACAGAGTGGTGGCAATTCCTCTTGTGACTCCTTTTGACACTAGGTTGCTTAGATCCTCCTGACAGAAGCAAATCCAAAGCCTTTATCATAAATTAGCAAATATTTTTTAGAATGTCAATTTGATAGACTTAAAGAGAAGTATCTTTTCCACCTGCTTGTTCAGAAAGGAAAATACAGAAATGGAAAGTATGACTGCTGTTTGGCTTTGTTGTCTGAATTTCAGGGCAGAGGGGAGTTGGTTTTGGATTTTATCAGACATGTACATGGTAAAAAGTAACCAAGGATGTGGATTAGCATACAATGCCTATTTCATCATCGCCCTAAGGCCCTGTTGTATCAGCTCAGACGGAGCTCTGGTGGGTCACTGGGCAGACCTAAATCTCATTAAAGAATACACTTGGCACTGACAGTCTCCATGCAGGTCAAAGAAGCGGCTCCACTTGCCCCATGCCTAGCCCAGGCACAAGCCTAATACAAACACAGGGTGATTTTGAGGAGGTCAGAGTCACAGGAGAGGAAAGCATGTGAACAAAAAATAAATGAAGGAAAAGCTGAAAAAAAATGGTGTTCTGGTCAAATCAAAACAATTTGAGATTTCCCTCTATCCTATTTCTTCTATGGGGAAGAAAAAAAAAAAAAAAAAAGTAATCATCCAGACTAATCAATAAACATATTTTGAGGCACAAAAAAAAAATTATTTACTTTCCCTAACTTGGCCAGTTTACCTGTTCTTTTGTCATCAGAGGATTGTGCTCCTATATAAAATATTGCACCAAAAAGTATCAAAGGTTTTGGTTTTCTGAGGGGGGAAAATAATGAACTGTTTTGACATTCATAAAAATCCTTTATCTTGTCCCTGGGTGTATTTTTATTCCTCAGAAACTCTAGTTATTGCTGAAAGAAAAGGTTGCTGAAATAAAAGGGCTGTAAGAGCTTACTGCTGGTAAGTGGGCAAAAGTTGGTTAAACCCCCCAAAAGCTTTGGCTCTCTACTCCAGACAGAGCTTGTCATCAGTGAGGGTCTGTGAGAAGAACAGTGGGAGCCCCCATCTCTGTTCTCTACCAGCACGAGTGCATACTGCCTGAATTGGATGGATCACTGTGCTACCTTGGAGAATCACCTCTGGACCCATCTCTGAGCTTACTAACATTGCGCTGTAGCCTGGATGTGCAACCCAGCAGGTGGGAGTCAGACCCCTTCCCAGGAAGGGCTGGCCATTAGAAAGGCTGGAGGCTAGTTCACATTGTGAGCTACAGCTACAGACTCAGGAGAGCTGTGATTTACTGCAACATGATCAGCTTGTTTGACAGATGAGCCCATGAAGAATAGCAGGAACCAGCTGCTGAGCACTCAGTGCAGCCTGGCGCAGCACCGAGCCCTGCACGGGGGCTCAGCAACATCCCCTGCCTCTGTGTCTGCATGCCCAGCTGAACTCCTGAGCACAGCCACGCTCAGTTCAAATGCAATCTTGCATATCTGGGAAGGAAAAAATGATTAATGGTTAATTCTGAATTAAACTGTGAGTGCAAGATTGAATTTCCTTCATGAATGACGCTGTGTGTTAGTGTTAGTAGCTGTGTCACAAACCAGCTCCGCTTTGCTTGTTCATTACAAAGCCGATAATGGGACTAACAGAGCATGTGCACCAAGTGGCTGCTTTTTGTAGCTCGACTCGGGTTCAGCACTGCGTGCCCGACTGACAATGGGAGTGCTCAGGCACAGGCTCCCGATTTGCCACCTGGCTACCCTTGCACACTGCTGTACCTCTTGATATAGATGAAACAGAGCTGCTGTTTGTTCCCTTTCAAAGAGGGAAATGTTCTTTTAAATTGGTAAATGATCCTTGGCACGGTTAAAGGAAAAAGTTTACAAAGAAAATGAGTCCTCTCCATGACCTGAAAAAAGCCACATTCCTCTGCACCAGCTCTTCATAATGCTTTGTGTGGGTGAAAAAGACCTGAGTGAGGAGCAGGGCCTTAGTGAACTCCCTGCAACCATAGCACAACTCCCCATCACCTTTCTAACATTTACAGACTTATTTCCTAGATAATTTGAATCTAATCTATCCCACATCTACCCTCAGCCATGTGTTCAGTTCTATGCACTTATGCCTCTGTATGCATCATTGAGATTTTTGCATTCTGATATCTTTTTTAGGGGTACAATGATTCATTTCCCATCATTTGTTTATCATTTCCCATCATATTTCTTGACCTAGTACAAGCAGTCAATGGAACTGCACATTTACATCACATATGCCTCTGGCTCCTCTCTTTATAAGAATGGCCTTCTTTGAATTGTGTAATTGAAAATAGAAGTTTAGATGACTGAACTTTTCAGAGCTCATAACAACTCTCGACTGCTACCCACATCTCATGGAATAGGAATCAGAAGCAGCATTTTGATCTACTGTTCTTATTTCTTCTGCATGTTGTGAGGCTAAGACAGAGGGATAAATTACAAAGATCCTATTTATTGCAGTGGTACTGAATTGACCCCATGTCTTTCTGTGGTGCTTTCCAAGTGTGACTTGGCTTCATGCTAAAGGGAGTCACATTATCAGCACTTCACAGCACTTTGCATGGGGGTTGCAATGCAGTGGCTTCCTTTGTGCCCTATGATCTCAAACATGTATCTCTGCACCTTATTCGTCAAAATAAAAAGAAAAATCAAATCAATATCAAATCAAAATCAATATTTGCTTGCAAATCTCTGCTCCCAAGTCTAAGGAAACCACCCAATAACCTTGACAGCATTCTGAAGGCCATGTGTGACTGTGGATGTCAAGGAAATGAATGTAAGAAAGTTATCCTAAGGATGAATTATTCAACAGTTTCAAAGGAAATGAGAAAAAAACTTCAAAGATGCAAGAATATAATCAGCAAATTTATAGCAGGTTGTCCAGAATCAGGCCCAGTTACAGCAGTGCAAGAAATTTAACTGAATTCAGACAGAAAAAAAAACACCAAAACAAAAAACAACAAACTAAAACAAAAGAGGAACCAGAGCTATGGCAGGATAAGCAATAAAGAGTGAAGAATCTTTTGCTGTCTTTCTGGAGTCAGCTTTTTAGTAATCTGCTTTTTAAAATACATTGAATATGCTGGCAAACATCCACACACTTTATATATATCACCCACAGAAGAGTCTACCAGTCTATCATTCTCAATAGGCATTGAAAGGCAGTAAATGTCTCCTTGTTGTGTTCTGAAAGTCTTCCAGGTCCAAGCTATCACTTACACTGAAGGTTATATGACGTTTGAGGAATGGAACACTTCCAAAACAAACAAAATGCTCAGAGAAAAAGTACAGGCTGTGGAAACATCATTGGCTGTAACAATGCTAAGAGGACTCTGAGAAGAGAACAAGGTGTTATTCAATTGCTGGATTATTACCATCATTTCAGTTTGGGCATAAAATTACATCTGACCACAGGTCAGACACACCACTGTCTGGAGCAGAGTGTAATTACACCAGCAGTTTTTTTCTTTCTAGCATAGCCCAAATACAGACCCACTAGCTCCTGCAATCTTTAATTTATCACATCTCGCTAAAACATTTTATTCTTTTTGATGATGAACACCAACAATAAAGACAGCAGCTTCAAAGTGTACTGTCAGTTCTTTTACCTTAATAGCTCATGCAGACACCATAGGCTTCTTGTCAACTTTCAGAGCTCTTAAATGTAGAAAAAAGGCAAGGTTGCTCAAGAGAGTCAATCTCTATTAACAGGGAAAGGACTAGCAGCGCATTGTAAGAGACGCTTGTCATTGCAAAAAACGGAACTGAAAAGTGACTATGTACTATTTAGATATTCTCCACATCACAATCACTGAGCTTTCCTCTGAATGCATATTTATACAGCAGGTGGCATTATTAGTGAATGAAGAACCACACAAACGTTGAGTGACTCACTTTCCTAAATATGAAGTTGAAAACCCTTTGATCAGACGTTTCCTGCTTTGCCATTCCATTTCAAGAACAAAGGAAGAACTACTTGTAGCAACGTGAGCAAGCAAGGCTTTCACTGAGTATTAATGAATTAGTGTTTTGCTGAGCAGCTTTGTATCTTGTTCTTAGCTAGTGTTAGATATGAATGGCAGTGACAGCTTAATATACACTTTCCCAGATCCTGAACGTTCGTGTAATTTGAGGGGTCAGAAAAATGATTTTTTTTCATTTTTCAAAATACAAAGAGAAAAACATCTTGTTCTGAAGATGGATTTTTTTTTTCTTTTAACACATAAAAAAGTAGATGTGGATCCTCAGTTACACTTAGTATCAGGGCATGAAACAGCCTAGGAAAGTGCCCTAAGACAGTTATTTAACATTTTCCATGATATAAGAGACTTTTTGGGAAGCATACTCCCAGCCAGCTGTGCATCATCTGCATCCTGCCAGTCATAGGCAGGGAAGCTGCTGGGTGTGCAGGGGCACATGGTGCTCCAGGCAGCCTCACACCAGCGGTGCCCTGCAGGACTCATTAGTTGGCAGCTTTCTGCAGCTCTTTCAATGGCTTCCCCCCTGGTGATGTTGGAAGTCTGGAAGAACACGCATGCTAAACTCCTTCCCCATCGTTGTGAGCCAGCCTGAGATTTTGACACTCCACACTTTACTTGTAAAACATCAGTGACCTATTTCTTGTGTTGCCCTTTCAGAGAGGAAGTAATTCCGTGGGTGAGAGAGAAATGCTGTGGCAGATGCTGAGGGCTGTTTCCAGATTTTTCTTTGCAACATACATTTGTCATTTTACACTTCTATCTCAATACGGCTTACCTGCTTTTAACTTTAATTAACTTCTACTACTAACACTTCATATACTGCTCTGAGTTTGAGGGTATGATAGACAAACATTACTATAGTTAAGCAGGTGAAAAATATCAACAATAAGCAGGGGATTTATAGTAATCAGTCAATATGCTCAGCTTTGCAACTGCTCAGTACTTTATGCTCCATAATTACATGGTTGCCACAGTGTAGCCATTCAACAGTGTTATAATTAGTGAGTAATTAACTGAAGAATTTGATGACATGCTGCAGAGCACAAAGCATGTGTGTTGTTGATAGCAAAAGAATTCATCACCTGTCTTCGTAACAATTCTCTGAAGCCACCATGAAAACCCTTTGTTTCTCATTTGTGTATTTCAGAACTTTCTGGGTGCTGTACAAGATCAGAGACATTTATAGCTGTTTGAGATCACAGCAGTTAGGCACTATGCCGTTATTGAAATCAGCCATATTTAGTCGCTCCTGTGAATCTCAGCCTTACGTGTGCACATGTATAAAGCTGTTTCAATACATCCATGCACTCAGAGCTATATATCTCCCTCTATCGGTGTGTGTGTATATATATATATATATATGCTTTTGCCTGTAGGATTAAAGTTATGTTAATATAGCTGAATCACAGTAAGCAATAAGTTAAAATAGCTATTCTGTTAGAAAACAGTCTTGTTAAAGGCAACTTTTTTAACATTTGTAAATTAGTAATATTCATCAACATACCTAATGAAGTTACAGTAGCAGAAATGCAGAGCACAGAAAGCTCGTGCAAGCTTCTGAGAGGAGAGATGTGAAAAGGAACAGGGAGGTCCGGCTGATCCCTGGCAAGGAAGTGCAGGATGTACGTGGATAGTAGAGAAGGGCTGCAGTTTTCATGCCAGATGAGGGAAAAAAATCTGCATGAGAAAAACTGAATGCCACCCTGAAAGCTGCTTTCCGTTTCTCATGCCAAGTCTTGGCCTCTACATAGGACCAGTGACATGTTTCACTTTGATATTTTCAATCCATTGTTTTTCTGAACATGTTTTTTTTTTTTTTTTTCACAGCTTTTTAGGTTATCCAAGTATTCCGGACCATTTAAAGGCTCTTCCTTATCCTTTTGTTAGAACAGCAGCACTGCTCGCTGTGCATGTCTGTACATAATCTCCAGTAATCTTTGCCAGCAGAGAGCTGGAACACCTCCCAATTGTGTTGTCTTTTAAGAGAATTATTTTACATTTTTTGGTTGTGGAGCCTGAAAGATTTAGTCACATATATACTGGAAAGACAGACATTCCTTACAGAGTGACTGTGTCAGCTTGAATTTGACAGAGCAAGCCAATGCGAGCTATGTGGTCTCCTGAACTGAATAAATGAATGAATAAATAAATAAATAAACTCCTCAGAAAGCTATCAAACATTGCAAAGCAGTTACAGATGTAAACACAACAGCCTATAATTTCCCAGTGAATGTCAAGTTGGAACAGCGTAGGTGGTGCTAAAAATCTACCTGTGACTTTCTCATGAAACCCTCGTTACTGCAGCCTCAATTTTGGATTAGCCAAGAGCTCCTAAAATTTACTGCCATACGAAGGGAATGTGATCCAGTGCAATACCATCTCTTCAGCTGTTTCACAGGCTGATTTAGAAAGCCCTGACAGGAGATTTTAAAGCAAACTTGGTTTGGTGGCCTCCTGACTTCAGGAGATGTAACTCTCCTACTTTCACCTTTTTAGAATACACATTTTGAAATTAATGATGACAAATTAAATGTTGGTACTTTGAAAAATTTACTCCACAGTCTGTAAAGCTCTGGCCATCGCCATGGCTCTGACACAGCCCTTAGGGCAGGTTGGACATGCTGTGCCAGGCTGAGGGGCTGGCATGCCTCCTGCAGCAGCTGGCATTTTGAGTTGCTTTCTGCCCCGTGGTACAGTCGAAGCCCCCTGACCAGATGTGCTGCCCACGTAAACCTGAAGTGCACCTGCCTCTCCTTGGGCACAGTGATTGGATGCATAGAAAAATTACAGCGAGCCCTCTGTTACCGCAGGTGGGAACATGGAAGGAAAAAAAAAAGATCATGTTTCTTACATTTAGGAAGCAAATAAGCCTGCTGTGTGTGAGGGATATCAGCAGGGCAGTGTGATAAGCAGATGCCTGTATTTATTTGCAAAGCAGATTCCTCAGGAAGCCAGGCTGCCCTTGTGCTGCCCAGCACCACACCTCAGCTTCACCTTCCTGATAACCCGGCAGTGAGAGAGATTGCAGCCTTGTTCTCACTCTCCTTTACAATCTCCTCTTTGCTGTGATTGCCAAGAGGAGGACCTGTCTGGTAGTACTTAGCAGGATTTCCTGTCAGCCTTTCATATCCGTTAGATACCAGAATGAGATTGAAACTCGCCTGAGAGCCATCACACAGAAATGACTGGTCAGCTCTGGTGAGAACTCGAGTGAGTCAGAGTTTCAGCAGTGATACAGGACCAAAACCCCTCAGCCATGCAGCCCCCCTCTGCCATTTGCAGGAGACGAAGGAAGGATGTTTTGCAGTTGTTGTTAATGGTGGCCTAACAACCTCCAGCAACCACACCGAGGACAGGGCTCAGAGCAAGGGCCTTCACAGCCCCTGCCTGAAATGCACACACAAATTGAGATGCATTCCTCACAGCATGCTGGATCATAGCTTCTCCACAAAGCAACTGCCGCATGCTTGCAGGCTTTTTGGCTGAGTGTGAAGCTGACCTTAATTGTTCATAGGTGTTTCCAGATTAGGGAGAAAAAATGCCGCCTATACAATTCTATTAGCAAGCTAATCAAAAGAGAGCACAAGGTCTGACAGCGCTGGAGCTCAGTAAGGAGGAGCACTTGGCCATACCAAATGCTTCACTGAGGGGGCAGGGTGTATAAATGCAGCAGTACATCAATAGCAGGTGAATCAATTGATACAGAAATTAGATGTCATGTACAGCAACTTGGCCTTTATTGCTTTTCCAATATAGCTCATCTTTTGCTCTCTTCATTACCATTAAATAATACTTGGGAAGTAGAGCTCTTTTGCAGTTTCTCTATTTAAAAGGTGGACTTTTATTGCACAGATATTTTTTTTTGTTCTTGACAAGATTTGAGAACATCTATTTGAGTTTATTACTTTGGGTAATAAAGCATTTAGGGAAACAAATGCAGAAGACACTGCTTTAATCAAAACTGATAGCACTGAAATCTTCAGACAGCAGCAGTAGGATGGTGATGGAATTCCAAGTCTTTCAGCAGCTTAATCTGCATCGAGACCAAGGCATTTCTGAAAGGTTTCTGTCATGGAACTGACAACACGTATGTGTCGTGTTTTTACTTAGAACACACATGTCAGTGGAACAAGGGGGACTTTTTCACTGTCCTCAAGCAGATGGGAGATGCTGTCCTTTCTGCCAAATGAAGGTAAGAGCTGCAGTGAGCTCAGGCACCGTGCCTTGCTTTTGTCTCCAGTAGGTAGACAGCCACCCTGTAAGTGTAGGCCCTCTGTCCCAAATACATCATTTTATCATATAGTTGGTCTTTAGTATAAGGTTGACTTAGACAGTTTAAATGTCAGTTACACACTACATTGTCTGCTTTTAGAAAAAACACACCTGTTGAGTAGTTTTTAACATCCTTAAGGTCCTTAAATCAACCAAACCTAATTTCTGTGATGGTACTTACATAGATTATAACTTCTGTATTGTGTGTCGTGAACCCAGGGAGTGCTAAAGCACAAAGTGCTCAGAGATTACAGTAATCTTAAAAAGAGTATCCTCACTTCTAAGCACCATTATTGAAAGCAACAATACATTTCCCCCAGGGACACATAGTCCCTGTGCCTTGTTGAGGTGCAGGGAGGAAACAGGAGAAAGTCTTGCTGCAAGTCAGGCGCCAAAGTGCTATGCCATGTCCTATTTTCAGCTACTGTGACTCTGAGGGAAGAATATAGAAGAAGACATATATAACATCACTTCTGGGTACCCAGATGTGTCAGAGGAGAATAGATGGCACCCAGCGCTCATCAGTCCCTATTCCCAGTTGTTTAGGTAACAATTCTCCACAAAATTTGCCTTCCCAGTGTCAAAGGATTTGGGAAAGAATAATAAGCAGGCATCAGGTGAAAGTCATTACGCCCTCAAGATCTTCACAGTGGACTCACACAAATAGGAGTATTAGGGCAACTGTACATCTGTGACAAAGCTCACAGCATGCCCATGGGGGGATCTGACACTAGTCCAGCTATTGGGTCTTGTAGAACAGTGCAACTCTAAATCTTTGTAATCCCATTATGGAAATGACAAGGGGAAAAAAACCCTGCCTTAGCCTAAGTCAATGTCAATTTCTAGTGACAGCTTTTCAGCAAAATCATCTTTGCTAGGACTGGCAAGAAAAGAAGAGCTACAGGGCAATGATACATTCTCTAAAGAAGGAGACTACACAGACAATCGGAATGTACTGTACTAATTTTACCACTTACAGGGAAATCTGAGCTGTAACCAACAGATTTTCAAGGACTAAACATACATAGACAACTGAAAGTTTCAGTGTAAGAGGTGATTTGTGAAACTTGCTGAAGCTCAAGTCATGTAATTTGCACAGGATCTATTCATTTCGCCTTTTTATGTGAATTTATTCTTTGGTTGTAAATTCACCTACAAGGCCATATGAAGAACAGGGCAATGTGCTGTACAGTGAAGACGAATAAGAAATGGATAAAATTGCACTTAAATGCATTAGATCTTACCTGAAACCTATTAAATGTTTAACACAGCCTTGAACCTGTCTATAAAACAATATTAATTTCTCCCTGTTTTTCAGGAAAAGACTTATGGGCACACTGAATGAACACAGTGGAACCTGTGGATTGTCTTCTAAGAATTTCAGCCTCAGACTTCAAAACCTTTTTTTTTTTCTTCTTTTTTTTTGTAAAAATTTCCTTTTAGAGAAATGCAACATCATATATAGAAAATAAACCAAATATCTGCTGAAAATACCAAGAACCATTTATTCTGATTCTTTTAACTAACTTGCATGCAGCAAAATAAATCAGATGGATGTCCCACCCATGACAACCAGAAAGGACATTTTTCAAACTGTATGAGCAGCTCAAATGAGTTTCAAACAGGTGAGGGAAAGGTGTATGTAAAATCCTATTAGAAAATAATGGGATTTTATGTGCCTACCGTACTTCAAAAGACGAAAGCTCCTGTACTTCATTTCTTTACCAGTCGTTTTATCTTAAGCAATCTCTGAACCCTTTCTGATGCTCTGATGGGTGGGCTGATCTCATTTAGTCATATTAGCTGAGCACTGACAGTGCCGGCAGCTCAGACTGTGCACTCCCTCTGCATATTTGAAAATTTTCTCCCTTTCTCACTTTCTAAAGTTGTAAAACACATTTATTTCAGTTTGAGATCATTATTTCTTTCTTTTCAAAAGCTATGCAGCCCGGTGAGATTCATTTCTCCTTCCCCATAGCCCAAAAACGTCATCAATTTTTTGTTTTTGTTTTATCTAGAGGAAAATCTACACGTTCACATGAGCAAACTCCACCCTCAGCTCTCAGCCAGCTACATAAATCTACCACGCCTAGTACTGTAACTGTGCCACACGTGCTCTATAATGATGACATAGTGAAAGGCAGTTAGTTTTGTAACTCATCAAAAACCAGCATCAATGTTAATTAGGCTTAGTATATTAAGCCATGACCTGGCATGCTCTCTGATCCAATGAACACACTGATGTTACCACTCCTAAGATTGCTCTCTCACCATAGTGGATCTTCAGAGAAAATTGCACCTGAGATCAGCAAGCAATCACATTTCTGCTATCTCAGCACCAGTTGCAGAAGTACCAGTTTTGAAATGAGTGAGAAGTAAATCTAAGACTGCTGTCCTATCTTAAAGGGCAGTGTACCTTACATTTTGCAGGAAGATCTGCCATAAATAGCACTTAACAGATCAATGATAAACAGTAATTTCTTACTGCTCTTAGCAATTATCTTCTGTCCAGTATCAGTATCAAAGGTGTGCTTCCACATACAGTATCCGTAAAAGACATATAGTAGCCATCAGAAAGTTACCCAGAACAGAAAAGGGAGCAGTCAGCCTTCTAAGAAACAAAATTTCACCACTGTTCATTTCTTGTAGATATTCCATTTCCTTAGCTTCAACATTTGAAGGACATTAGGATTAACAGCATCTCTTGTGGCAAGACACTTCCATACGAATGATACCATGGTAATGACACTCTGTGCGTGGAATCCATTAGCATAGGCAGTGCAGAAAACAACAACAACACAGGAGGTCATCCCTGATCTTGGAATAGCTCTATGCTTTCCATCATAATACCAACGTAATTTGTAACACAGAAAAACCAAAATACTGTGCACTGCTAACACACACACCCATGCCAGTAGGGTATGCCATGTCAAGGAGCATATTAAGCACAGTATTCTACTTCTCCACCGCCTGTGACAGTATTATGTGTCACATACCTACTGGAAAGTTTAGTCTAAGTCTTACTATTACTTTCTTCACAGGCTTCAACTAGACATTGTACATGTACACTACTCAAAAGACTGTGTTGGTGTGCAGGGAAGAAAAAAATAATGTTCTGCTTCCTGTTCCTGTCTGGATAACTATCTGGAAGGGATGACAGCAAACCCCAACGAAGTGCAGTTAAGAATATTTGCCTTTGGAAGTCCTTCTGGAGCAGAGGTCAGCCTTTGTGATAAAAAGGGAAACCAGAAACCAGTATGTAAGAAATCTGGGATGTGAGAAAAAACTATGAACATCCCTGAGAAATGCAGAGGTGTCTGGGGGACACAGCACCAAAAGTGCCCTGGAAAGCAATTGCTAGAGGAAGACTTCCCTAGGGATCTAGAGTTCTGCAAATGCCTATTCAAAGGACACGGCAGAATTTTTGTAACCCACGGAGAAAATGAAAGCTTATAGACTGAAAACCAAAGCTGGAGGAATCAGGTCACCCTTTTGTCCTTAGCAAGGATAAATTTGTCTGCAAACCTTTTATTCAATTTTTCTCACCAACTGCATCTGAGTTTTTCTGTTTAACAAATTCCCCCGTTGCCATGTATTACTTTGGCGTTCTAATAAAATGCAGTTGTAAATGCTGAGGATCCTTTTGGATATTCCCACTTCCAAGAAACAGTCAGAAAGGACCACTGCTGTGCTCAGGCCATGCGGGGCGCTTGTCAGAACTGGCATGGTTTGTTCCGAGCTCTGCACAAACCAAGAAGCAAAGGAGATGCAGATGGAGACCACGTGGGTGCGTCTGTGCTAGGCTCACTCCAAAGCACTCACTTTGAGCACCTCAGCTCTCAAGCTCTGGTACTAAAGGAAATTTGCTTGAATTACACTATGTTGCTTCAACTCTTTTGAGGCCTAATCCAGTGTCCACTGGGATAAGATAATTCCCATTGATTTCAATGGGCTGTGAATTACATCCTTTATTTCCTTTTTAAAGCTCTTTTTATGTTCTTCTCTTCTTTACCACAAGGCTTAAACCTGCATTTTCCCCCAAATCACAAATCCTGCTGCCCATGCACATCCCTCAATTGGATCATACTTGCTCTGAAAAGCAGTGCCAGCCGCTCAGGACGCACAGCCAGCCTTCATCACTCCTCCCGCACTATCTGCTTCATTAATAAAAACTGACATTTCACATTTTGGCTGTAACATACCTAACCAGACATTTATTATACACACAGAACGGCAAATGCAGTGTTCTCTGTCTCCCACTCTACAGTGCGGGCTTTTCTGATGATAAGTCATTTTATTATTCTTTCCAGACTCAAATGTGCTGAACCTTTTTTCAGGTCCTCTCAAGCATGCTAATTGCAAGCGGGCTTTATTAGTACTCAGAATTGAATTCGCAGGAAACATCAGTAGATGTCATGATCAGTAATGTGTGATCAATGCTTGACCTTTTGCCTCTACATTTGATTTAGTGGCATACAGCTGAACAAAAAGAAAAAAAAAAATCCAACAAAACACCAAACAAATACCAAAACCCAATAGACCAACAAACCAAAAATGAAAAAAGAAACAAAAACCCAAACCGTCAAAACCTTACCAAAACCAACCCCACAACAATCCATGTAACAACACAGAGGCAATTCTCTTCTATATTTGGTGGTTCTGATGCTCTGCATTCCCATGTCCATGTTGTTTTGATTACCAGGTTCCTGGGAACACATGCCCAGATCCAGCAAAAAATACAACTACATGCCCAGACTTCTGTTGTAGCAATAAAACGTGCATAGAATAAACAGTCTGAAAAAAAAAAAAAAAAAAAGTATCAGAACTGCAAAAACTGACTTCAAATTTAGCAAACTTTGAGTCATGCTTAAAGTCAGCACGGATCCATGCCCATCCCAAGTCCTGCTCAGTCTTCTAGGGGCACAGTTCAGTGGATCATGACTGAGGGCTGCATGAGGACCAACAGGAGGAAGGTCTGAGCCATTTTGTTGAACCTGGCAGTTTCTCCACAAGTGCTGAGAATCAAAAACTGCTAAAAGCTCTTCAGAGGCTGCTCAAATTTGGTGTGGCAGCTTCTGTGTGGGCTGGCTCCTGGTGTGAGACAGTGCTAGGATAGGGACAGCTGAGCTCCTGATGGGTCTCAATGCTCTGCTAAAATGAATGGGCATGGGAAAAGGTGAATTGTGACAACTCATGCTTTTGTCTTGAGCAAAATATAGCTTTTGACAGAAGTCAGCATGGCCTCAAAATGGGAAGTTCATCTCTGCGTATTTTTCTGAGTGCTGGAGTTACTGCACAGTAAAACCTTAAGTTTGGCTTAGTTTCAACCCAAACCAAAGACTGTGGCAAGGTTTTCACTTGACCTGAAAATAAACTCAGGTGTGAGTAAAATTTGGCTGAAAGCTCTGAGGATTTTTTTCTTGCACAGACACAGCACCACTCCAGGTGCCAGTTCTTAATTGCACATCCTCAATAGCCTAATCACTTCAAGTCACTCTACAGTACTGAGCTGCCAAAGAAAACCTTTTCTGAACACTACTCTTTCTGCACAAGCAGCAAACTTTGCAAAATCCCAAAGACCCTGAAGTCCACAATATTGTAAAAATCCCAAAATGTTAGCAAAGCTGCCCAGACAAAGAAAAAACAGTTTTCAAAATGGGATTCTTGACCCCAGATGAATTCAATGCCATTTAAAGAAAGAAAAGAAAACAAACCTACATGTTATTTTTCAACTACAATAAAAAAGAACTAAGTCTGCTACGAGATTTGCTCTTAACCTCCAGGGTTCAGCACTCCAGTGGCACGCAAGTGTCCCAGGATAGTCACCCAGATCTCATCACACGTTTGCACTCACCTGCAGGAGAGCTCAAGTTCAGAGTCTGCCACATTTATTTACTTTCCTGCCTGTCAAATTGATGTGAGTCTGCCTCTTCTGCCTTTCAAGTGCTGTCATCTGAGCACATTGAATCAATTTCAACTAGTAAACTGCATTATGTTTCTACCTAGCTACACTGCCGTTTTGTTTTCTCCAGATTTCTAAGTTCATACACGATATTTAAGTAACAATATACACCAGGCAGTGGTGAATGAGTGATTACTGTAGTCCTCAGGTATTGTTATGCAGTATGAAGCTGAAGGCCAGAATATTCTGCCACCTGAGAGGTGCAGTAATCCTGTAGAAATGCACTGAGTGGGATGTCTTCTACAACAGAATTCATGATCATAAACACGAGAAGCTGGGAACACCTGATATTAGCATAATGTCACTGCCAACCAGTCAGAAATGCTACTCTTAAAAACTTTTCACAGCATAGAAATAACTCCAAATTGTCAGGATTATGAGATTTGGATTTTTGTATGAAGTTTATCAGAAGCACTCGGAGTATTTTACTAACATAAGATGATGCAGTCACACATTACCCCAATTGCAGAAGGATCATCAAACCATTTTGCAATAGGAGGAAACTGGTAATAGAAACAAAGAAGACATGGCTGTCCAGCTTCCAGAATAAGATGCTGATGATGAGAAATTTACAGATTAGACTTCTTTCCTTCTCCACTCAGCACAGTTATTGAACAACAGTGGACCATGAGCTTTCAGCCAGTTTCCAGTTTGGCTTGACATCAGAGGCGCTCGCTGCTTTCAACGAAGCCCCCGCCTGTTAGCAAGCAAGTCAGGCCTCTTGGCAGGCAGCTACTTGCAACAGCTTTCATGGTCTTCTACATCATACAAAGCAAATTGAAGAAATAGTTCCTCCCATTTTGACTTTAAATGCTAAAGATGGCTCCTATGTGCAACTCTGCTATTGAAATAGCAGTCAAATTACTAAGCGTTTATTTTATGATAATAGCTAAGACCAGATGAAACAGGATGACATAGTCTTAAGGACCCTGCATAAACACAATTAACTCATTATCCAGGTATCTTCTAATTAAACAGAATGCTGCAAAAGAATAAGTCATTTATTCAGTTGACTGTTCGACCATTGTGTTTGTAGATGTCATACAGACACCATTCCAGCATGAGGACATTCTGTAGCTGCGCTGAGAGTTCAGCCCCAACCTACTGGCCTCCCATGAAGCCAGGATGCACTTGTGGGATCAGGGCTTTTGGGCTGCCTGATTTAGAGATGGTGCTGTTGCTTGTTTTGGCAGCTGAGACAGAGTGATTCTGTTTAGTTTAATGGAATTCAACATCAAAGAGTGGAGTTTACGCCAGTAAACAATTTTGAAAGTTGAGGCACATTTTATCATTTTAACTTCATTGCTTTTAAAGATCTTCTTTTCATTAGTGGAAGACAAAGATACTATATCTCTTCTCATGCTAAGCTTCCACTTTGTTTCCCAGCTTATCTTTAGCTCCTGCCAATATGTATAGGCTGAACAGATGCTAATTTTCCTAAATCCAAATTAGTACAGACAGTAATACAAGCACCTTGTCCTCATTCCCTTTCTCCCCAAAGATTACTAATAAGGAGTCAATTGCCTGGCTACTGATTGTACCACGTGCTCTAATTACTTGTTTAAATGATGGCAAACACATTTAACGAGTATTAAACAGTATTCCAATCAGTGCTTTTTGAAGAGAGAAGGACAAGCATTGGAGGCATTTATTAATCATTAAACTAATCCTAAAATTAGCATGACTTTTGAGAATTTTCATTTTGCAAAAACACCAACCCAAGTGAAAATAAAAGCTCAGAACAGCTTTCACAGCAAAGAGCTCTAAACAGGTCAGTTTACGTTCCTTACTGCCCAGGGGCCTTCTAGGGGGAATGCTAACATAATGAACCAACAAAACCACAGATCTGCCTGCTCCACAGGCTCGCACACAGTACACATCCAAGCACCAAAATGTACTTTGGTTTGAAAGGCTGTAGTGAAATACACAGGTGTCACACAGCTTGCCTACATCAGACACACGGCTTAGAGCCTCAGCCCAAACAGCCACAAAGCACAGCCCCAACAACTCAGGCATGTTTGCATGGTGACTCCTGGCACACAGGCGTAGCCAAGTACGCCGATGTGGGAGTTGCCCTCCACAGAGGAGACATAAGTAGCCATATCACCAACATCTGCCTCTGACACTGTGGGCCAACAGGAGACATTTACTTTCAGAACGGCTCTCGCTATTTATCTTTTAAGAGAATACAACATATGTAATGATATGCACTTCTAGTTACCAATTTCCAACACAACAAAGTACATAAGGAATGTTAGAATCTTCACAGCATGTGCACAAATTACTAACCCGTGTCAGTCGTTTGTCAGCTTAGTAGGCATTGCTTTCTTGTGGGAAGAAAAGTCACTGCAATACTGTGGAACACATGTGCTCCTCCTGTTATTTTGGGATGGTGGAGGTAGAGTTGGGTGATTGCTTTTTCCTGTTGCTTCTTAACAGTGCAAATCAAACTGCAATCAGAATAATGAGGTGTCACTGGTTGAAACCAAAGCTGTTCTACATATTGTCAAAGATTGTTCACACTAATCAACGAATAATGGCATTGCTTCCTCCACCATGCTAAATAAAATTCCCCTGGTTTTGCAACATAATTACTACTAATAACCATAGAAGACTCAATGAGTTTAGGGAGACCATTTCAGTGACTGCCTGGAGACTTATTTTAGGATGAGATGGGGAAGATAGATCTACCAGATGGAGATTATTCTTTAGTAATTACCAGATTCTGTTCCTGTGGGTTTAGAGTATTTTCCAGTATCATGAAGTATTTTCCTTCTAATGATGCACCTGCATTAGAATGGTACTTTTTAAGCTTATGAAGAGTAGCTTAAATGTTTTAAAACTTTAATAAATGCACTACATTAACAGCCATTCTTTAGTCTCAGAAAGAAAACATAAGAAATGATACTCAATAAACAATCTGATTAAAAGATTAAAGGAGGGATGATGAATACAAATTTATTTTGTGACAAAAATGCACTCTCAAGAGAGTCATACCTCATGACTATTAATACAATTGCTTAAAAACCATGCCAGCACAAATGCTGAAAATACTTTGTGCTCTCAAAGTC
The DNA here is from genome assembly GCF_019238085.1 of Lagopus leucura. Classification (NCBI taxonomy): domain Eukaryota; kingdom Metazoa; phylum Chordata; class Aves; order Galliformes; family Phasianidae; genus Lagopus; species Lagopus leucura. The sequence continues at coordinate 6,964,543 of NW_024962269.1, read as the reverse complement.
AGGAACTAAACCACTTTGAAGGCTGTAGAAATTACTTGCTTATTGAGGTAAATTTCACCCAGATGCAGCAACATTTTTCTACTCAGATGACAAGTGAGAAGACATAATTGTTACAACACAAATGTTGCATGACTTATTTTTTAAAACACTAATCAGAAGGGGAAGGGGGGGAAGAGAGAGCAAGATTTGAAAGAGCAAGTGAAAGTCTCAAGGTTAAACAAAGCTACAAAACATTAAAGCAAAGGAAAAGAGGAAAATTCAAATCTTAGTTACAGTCAAAAATTATGACTTGACTGACAATTATATTCCTGACTAGGACATCTAAGGGCACAGTTTTATCACCTTGTCAAATCTATTTGAACCACACTTCTTTAAAAAAAAAAAGTCTGCAAACAACAAAAAAGAAACTTGCACAAGTCCAGTTCATTATAGTGTATCTCAGTAGTACCCTGATTTATAAGACTGAACCTACATCACACAACATACAGACAGGAGATGGATGAAATATTTTGGTACAAATAAGGCCTATACCTAACCAAGGAGAAAACATTGTCCCAGATCCTTCAATCCAATGATATTTGATGGGTCCCTTACAATACTGCAGATCACCATCATTGTACATGTTACCTTCAAAATACAACCTGGAATGCATATTTTTTCCTCAAAATAATATGAACAAAACCTATATATTTTATGCAACTGCGTTCCTTTCTTGATACATGAGGGTGAAACTTAAGTATTTCAGGCTGCGTTGCAAAATGGTATGGGCAGTAGTGGAAAAAAACTCTGAAACACCTGATTAAGCCTATTCCTTTTTAGGAAAATAATCAAAATTGTGCTTAACTTGAAGTATTTTGCTGAACACGGGCTTTTGCTGAATCAGACCTTTCACAGATGCAAACTTTTCAACTGCCGCAACTGCAATCCTCCCGACTTCTGCAGGCTTATCTGAAGTGAAACTGAACTGAATGCCTTCCAAGTTTTGCCCATTACTATTTCCTAATGTTTTGTAAGTTGTGACAGTGACTCCTGGGATCCAAATCTGGAATGCATTTTGAATATTTTAAATCACAAATTTCCCCTTAAAGGAAACAGATGTATGCATGTATTCACTGGAGTTCTTTATAATTCGAAACAGTATCATTTTAAACCAATTTTATTATATACAGATGAACATTTTTATTTTTTATTTTTTTATCTTGGCAAACTACTGTTTCTATTATACTTGTCTCCTTTACTTCTAGAAACCTTCTTGCATAGAATTTGTTTTCCTGAAGTGAATAATTATTCCTACAAGAAAGGCCTATTGCTGCATCCAAATGAACCTTTTAAATATTAGGCAAACACAGTAAAAAAATGGATGCCTGGAAGCTGACACTAATTTACACGTCTTCCATTTAGATGTGACTACAGGTATCTAACTCAGTTATCTCCAACAGTTCATGGTCTTCCCTCCTCTTTTTTTATCATATTGCCTCCATGGTCAAAGTCAGAATGAAGAGAGTCCTTACAAAACATATGATGGTTGGAAATATTTTGTGCAGTATGAAACCAGCTCTTTTTAACTATGATTTATGTCCACATCCAGAAGAATCCATGGAAGCTCTTACAGATGCTGATGTACTCTCCTTGCATTATCAGAATCAAGTGAAACATTGGACTAGAATCAGTGATCCTCACCAATGCACAGATGAATGCCTGTAGCAAACTAAGCCTTCACAGTGCAGTGCAGCACAGCTCTTGCTCTTCTCCTTTGGTGTCTGTCTGCAGCTAACATCTGTTTCAAGTTATGGTACAAACAAAGGCTTCTCCTCTAACTATTATTAATACACAAACTCATAGTACCACTGGGGTGTACTTTTGCAGAACGGCTGGCAAAGGAAGTCTGACAGGGCTGTTCACAAAAAAGCCTGTTTAAATCACATCTGAGTGCTTAACTACTTTGATATTTCTTCCGGCTTCTCTTAGTGAACCAGAAAGGAAAAGTACAAACACTGTTGTAGAAAAGTTTGAAAGCAGAATCTTTCTACAAAAAGAGAAATTTTATCCTAACAAAAACAACCTTCCAAAATACCCATAGAACTCTGCCATCGTGGAAACAAGAGTTTGGGTATTTGGACTGCTAACTCCCAAGGATTTCAACAGTTTCTAAATTTTTATAGACTTCTGAGACTCTATATCCCAGCAGTCTAACATCACCAGTCACACAGGTCCGTCTCTTTGATCTGCTTTCAGTTCTTTAATTAGCAGCCTTCACAAGAATGCCCGCCCTTGGTAGTTGGCGTCTTAAATGCTGGGGAAACAACCAGATACTTCACTTTACAACAAGTGGCTAATACAACTAAAGTTTTTCACAGCAGAGTCAAGATAACAACACTACACCTTATTAGTAGCAATTTTTTTTTTAATTTCCCATTATTTTTCAGAACTTATTCCCTCCATCACTGCTATTTTGGGATGTGGTTACTCTCATGATCCAAACCGGAAACGAGCTTTCAAAGCTGAAGAGAAAGTAATGCTCTACACCATGCTCAGGAATCACTTGCTTCTTTCAGATGCACTGCAACTAACCCACCACTGCCCTGCTGGAAGGGAATGTGCCTTATAGGAAACAGAGAAGTGAAAACTCTGCTCTCAAGTGACACATTCACAAATTCAGAGCTGCCCACTCTGTTCCCATCATAGCTACTTGTGCCTTGTGTTATGAATTCTCTCCCTTCCCCTTAAAAAAGCACAAGGTACATTCCTTTTTTTGAACTTCCTACTCAACAACAAATATCTTCAGATACCTGCAGACATGGAGAACTGAGAAGATACAACAAAGTCCATAGGCCTACCAAGAAGAGAATCAGTGAAGTTGTCAAAGTGTCAGGATTTAGTAAACTTCATTAAGAAAGCACTTGACATGTACGTAAGCAATACACTGCATTTTACCAGGATTTGGCATCTCAGAAAACAAAGTAAAAAAGAAAATTTCTGTCTTTCCCATCTGAGGGAAAAAACAACAACAACAACAAACAAAAAACACAGAAAAGAAAGAAAAAAAAACCTGACAAAAAAACCCACAACTTGAACAATTGCCCAGAGTACTGCAGGATTTTATTAACATTAATTTATTCTGTTCTGGAGAAGGTGACAGCAAAAGAGCAAAAGTATTCCTTCAGCCAGCACAATGCGAATTATATTTTCTGGCATCCACCCACGTGTCTGGAAGGTGCCTCAAGAAAGAGGACATGCAAGTATTGGTGTTGAGGTCAGTATTTTCCAAGTTCATTTCCTAAGGGAATCTGCAACAGTGATTTCCTGCATCAGTTGACAGAAACTCTTCAAATGTATTGAACTATTGGACCCACCAGACATATCTTTGGACTGTCACTGGACAGGAAGCAATTGTGGTCATACATGGCATTTCAGCTAGGGAAAATGCTGACAATAAGTTATACCTCCTGGGAAAGCTATGTGCAAAAAGATAAATGACCCAGGATCAAACAGAAAGCTTTCAGGAACAAGACTAGATCTTTTGTCTCCTAGATCATCTTTAGCCCTAAGAACATCTAATTTAGTCCTTTTCCTACGAGTGTATACTGAGGAAATAACACAAAGTAACGTTTCATTATGATCGTATTAGTGAATTTACTGTGTTTTTTGATTAAGAACTAGGCCAAACACATCTGCCTTTACAAAGGCAGCAAATTATTTTTTTTTTAATAGCACACTATGTGCTGCTTTTTATATATATATATATATTTGCCTAATCTTTTGCCCTTTTTCTTAGGTTGATGCAGTAAGTTGTCAGTGATATCAGTTACAAAGTTTTGACAACCAGTGACTCTTCTGGTTCGCAATATCATTACAATGCCTGAAAAAATGAACTCTAATGAGGTATTACAATGACATAGATAGAAGTCTACGTAAACAGATTTAGAAAGTGGAGAAGCATGACAAAGAGCATACTTGAAATTTTAGAAAATAAGAGAACCAGGAGTTTTATTTTCACTCTTCAGAGAGCATGCATTAAGCTGGACACCAGATCACAGCAGTGAAGATGGCAAAATAAGCAGAACTCCATGGCTGAGGTTTGAGAACATCCCGATGAAAGCACTGCTTGAAGTGTATTTATATAACAGAACCTGGCAGAAGCTAAAAGACATTTAAAGCAAGGACAGAGACCAATTCTGAGTAATAGTAGGAAAGCTCACAACACACAAACAAGGCTTCTGAGCGGAAGAAGATGCCATTTCCACGCAAGGGAATAAAAAGGATGAGAAGAATGGGAAGTGGAAATAGGGTGGCATTAAGCAGAATCTATGTAATTAAAAATGCTAATAGCCTCTTGGAGGCTGTTTCCAAAACAAGCTATTTCCTTTAGACAATCAAAACATCATCAAGTTAACTATGTGCAAAGCCTGATCTCTCCTTATTGCAGAGAAAAGATTTGAGTGCTCTTGCCTTGAGGGTGGATGATGGAGAATAAAAAGGAGCTTCCTATTTCTCTGTGCTATTGGCATCACAACCAGTGAGGATGAATTAATATTTTGACATCCTATCAAGTAAATATCTTCCTAAGCTCTTCCTTATTCAGTTTGACTTAGTGACAGTTTTAGAGAAGACACAACCCTGAATCTATGTCACAGTTGTAAACATTTCTTTTCACCCTTCTCTTTTTTTTTAAACACCATTTTACATGTATTTTTGTTTTTTATGGTCCTGAAAGAGACATAAAAGTGAATTTTAATTTAGAATAGTCTTGCAGATCTATGAGTCTTTCTCAAGGATATGAAACTGGGTGCATGCACCAGCTGCAGCTACCATAAAAATACATGTTTGGATGGGTCTTTCCATTAGATTAGATATAAGTAAAAATGCAACATCAATAGCACTGTAACCTCAAGGGCTTGTTCTAAATCAGATGATGTACTGAAAAGATGCCAGCATCATCACTAAATCATATTGCTTCACTTGAATGGATGGCAATGCTGTCTAGAAGTAGAGACTAGAACTAGACAATTTTGAACTTCAGCATTAAATCAAAGTACTTGATTTATTTCAGTGATATCTCTCAGGATTATTTGATACAGCAAAGAGCTATAGATCCTAGGAATAGAGAAAAAAGTACAATTTTTGGCTGCTACACAAATGCCAAGAAAAAAAGGCTTTGCAAATTTAAAAGATTCAGATAAGCTTACACAAGCACATGATCCCCAGTACAGTAAAGTTTCAATAAGAATAATCAATTTTCCCTTTTGTCATCTAGGAAGAAAAAAGATGTTAACTATTTCACAATTGAATCCCAGCCTGGCCTCTTCCTCCACTTCTCTTCTCACACTCCCCCAGCATTTGTACAACTAATAGCCATTCTGTCCAAAATTTTCCCCATTCTTTCAGTTTTCACTGCCTGGGTTCCTCAGGCAGCTGGGGATTTGTTTCTTTCCCTTCAGAGAAGTGTGGTTGCCTTTCCTTTTTTCTCTCTGCTGTTTCCTTCTGAAATAGTTTCCAGAACTATTCTGTTCTATAGAAGAACTTCCTGTTCTTTCTCTTCCAATAAAATTTGTAACTGGAGACTTCCAGGAGCCATGAATTGGCTCATGGATATTTCTGCTCCACTCTTTAGGTGGTCTAGAAAACAAAGACACTGTGCAGCCTGTAGTATCTTATTATGATAATCAGTGTAAGATAATCAGGTGGGGTTTTTCACATATCTGTTGGTGTAACATTAATATGGATGGTCCGGTTTAAATACAGTTGATTCTAAAATGTGATTAAAGGAGGTGTCTGGTCTGAAGAAAACAGTATAATGTATTTAACTGTGAAAGGAGAACATATTTTCCTCAATGAACCTTAGAAAGTAATTATTCATTTCATCAAAGCAGAAAATGGATTAATGGCATTACAAGAGCTCATGGGTTTTGGGGATAGAAGCAACAGAAAAAAAGCAGCGCTTTCACATAAACTCATGCAAATTTGCAGTCATTCACTATGAAACAAACAGCATTCTCTAATTTCAGCCATTTCAGGTTGTACTGTATGTATGTCATTTAAAATCTCACTCCTCAGCTTTTGAATCACCAGAAAATTTTTATTGGTACAACCTACTTCTTGCCATACTTGATCTTCCCCCCCCAGGGGATACATTTCCAGTAAAATTTTTATGGAGAAGATAAAGGCTTGTGACTATTTTTCCTGAAAAACTGAGAAACATTTTCCATGACACTGATTTCTTTCAGAATTAGTTTCATGGAAAATCTGGCTTTCGTTCTGGCACATGTTTGAGATTTACAGAGGCCTATAGATATCTAGAAAATGTGTGCTTTTTCATTCAAGTCATTCTTTGTTTAGACAATTAGCAGTCATATTTTGAGAATATGACAAATTTTAGGAGCCTTATTTGTGGATTTTGGTATACTAAATACAGTACAAGCACAAGACATGAAATAACACCTTGTCACGTACACTTCACAGTGATGTATCTCCATTCAGTCATTTGCTCTGACCTCTGATGGCAGTTCTTTATCTGGCAAATTTCCTTTCAGAAACAAACTTTTATGTGAACTTAGACAGTGGTGGTGTTATTCAGAGAGAAGCAAAAGGCAGCTGTAGCTCTGTAGCACACAAACCAAAAATAAAATAGGTATTGAGCTTTCTATAATAGAGACATAATAAAATAATAAGCTCACCAAACACAGCATAAAACTGTTACTAAGAGAGCTTTTAATCTTTATTTGATCTTATTGGCTCCAATTCAAATTAGGAGCAATTTCATGGATGTCAGTGGAGTTATTCAGGTATAAATCTGGTTTGAGAGCAGAATCTGGCTTAACAGTCAAGCATTTTTTAATAGAGAGAAGGAAAAAACATCAGTATTAGTTCTGGATGTTCTCATAATGAAATAAATATTGCAATTCACCTTGTTGAAAATGAAATATCTTCTTTTTTGATACTAAACTAAAACCCTGCCTACTTCCAATACTCAGCTGTGTTATCACAGAAAAACAGATTGCAGTTGATTCTTACATCTGGAAGAATTCTCTCACAAATACACAAATGTAGATCTAGTTGCTGAAGAACCCATTTGAGCTATTCAGGCTGACTAAAAGTTCCACTTGCTGTGTAAATAAAGACTAGTCATATAAATGGGAGCTGAAGGACTGATTTATAACTGCCAGAATCAAAGCCTTTGCCATATTCATAGACCTGTACTCCTGTGATAGAATTTGCTTATGACATTTCCAAGGTTCAGCCAAAGTCCCTTCCATTAGAAGCCAATTAAAAGATATTTAAGAATCTTCTTTCACGTTGGTCCCGTATACCTATATTTCATACTCTGCTTTCAGTTACTGCAAATCTAAACTCACCTAGCAGAATCTATGGAATAAACTTAGATATAAAAAAAAGAACTGGGAACAGTTTAAACTATTTGAATTTAAGTCTATCTCTTTTGCTCCAAAGTTTAGGAAATGGGCCATGTATCACTTTAATATCTTAATTGTCCTAAGTGGTTCCTATATGGAAATTTAAGCATATTTAAATCATCTTGACTGCTTTATGGAAAAAGAGACCTATAATGCGTAATACTTATTTCTAGAACTACAGACTCCATAGTACTAATTTCATGAAAATATTCTAGGAAATTGTAGTCTGTAACATCTCTGTAATGCCCAAAAACACACATGAGCAGTGAATGTTTAAAGCCCATACATCACTTTGTGCGGGCCATAGTCCAGACATTAGTAAGCTTTGCTCTTCATCATCAGAACATCTCATTAAAGATTGATCTCAGGTTTCAAAGGAGAAATTTGAGTGCACCAAGTTAGGTGGGAGCGTTGATGTGCTTTGGAGTAGAAGACTCTACAGAGGGATCTGAATAGCCTGAATCGATGGGCTGCATCTGATCATATGGTATTCAACAAGGATAAGTACCAGGTGCTACACTTTGGTTTAAAAATAGTGTGGCCAGCACGACCAGGAAAGCAATTGGTGGAATCTGTACATCTGCAGCTATTTAAGAGATATAGAAACATAGTGCTCAAGGATGTAGTTTAGTGGTAGACTTGGTAGTATTAAGTGATGGTTGGATGTGATGATATAAAGGGTCTTTTCCACCCTAAATTTTTCTGTCTAGGAGTAGCTTGCCTTGGCATCTTTCTTTCTCTGCTATGAATTTATGAATATTGACATACTGCTCTTAACACAAAGCAATTTCATTTATTCTACATGAGATCAGAAAGTACTGCAGGGATTTTAGAAACTGAGAATCCTGATTTTCATTTGTGTGAGCTTCCCTGTTAAGTCACACTGACGCCTTAGTGAATGAACAGAGGTATTCCAAAAGGCAAAGGCAGTTTACTTTAGGTAAATAAAATTGTAGACGCAACGGATAAACTGCAAATGGAAACTCATCTCTGAAGGATTTAGTTAGGTGTTTCAAGCAGGCACTGTGTTCTGATTTTAGGAAGTTAGAGAATGAAACTTGTGGAGATCCTAACACTATTGAAGTTATCAGTGAAAGCGCGATTAAAGCTGGTCAAAGAGTCACCATAAATATGCAGCACTGCTCATCAAATTTCATCACAGAATGTGGTCTAGCCTCCCTTGAATTCAGTGACACAGTCTAATAGTGATAGAACACGGAGGAGTGGTTTTAGACTAAAAAAGGAGAGGCTTAGATTAGATATTAGAAGGAACTACTTTACTCAGAGGATGGCGAGAACCAGGCACAGGTTGCTTAGAAAAGTTGTGCCAAAAAAGCCAGGTTGGATAGAGCTCTGAGCAGCCTGATCTGGTGGGGGCAACCAGCCCACGGCAGAAGAGTTGGAACTAGGTGATCTGTAAGGTCCCTTCTGACACAAGCCATTCTATGATTCTGTGACAAAATACATGAACAGGATTAAAACCAAAGTCATAAGAACCCAAAGAATAAGAAATATAGAATATTTAGTCCAAACAACAAAAACAAAACAATCCCTCTAACGCTTTCATCATGGTTGTGAATAATGAAGTCTAGATATTCCTGGGGATAGCAGCAGCCATTTGAAGACAAATTTATAACTGTTACTGGCTACACATCTTGTTTTTGTATGAATGTTCTGCTTTTTTCGAATAGCCCAATACTGCAAATTCTTATTCATTCAAGCAGGTTTCTCCAAAATCCAATTGCATAAAGGATTGCAAGAAGAGATGAGAGCCTTTAGAAATGAATTAAAGTTTTGACAGAAGCCATTGGTTTAGGGCTTAATCCTGCAAGGTTCAAAGCACTCTGGCCTCCAACCAGCAAAGCATTCCAAGCCTGTGACTGCTTAAATTTGATGGGACTGCTCACATGCTTAAAGATAAGCATGAGTTTAAGTTCCTTGATGAATTAAGGCCAGCCTGCTCAGCTAGAATCAAGTCTTTAGTCCATTAGGTCATTGCACTGTTATTTGCTTTTCACATTTTGGGTTTGCTGCCTGTACTCCAGGGCTTAATTTCCTTAGTTTTTGGGTTTCCGGGAAAGTCCTTTTAGCTGATGCTCTAATGTCTGCTCAAGGCCCCATTAACAAAAAGACAAATAAAAACTACAAAAATTGTGAAAATTGTGGCTACCTAGTTTTAACCCCTCTTCTTTTTTGACTTTTGACTCTGTCATATTTTCTCATCTATTATATCATCATCTACTATACTTTTCCCCCTGAAACTCAGTCAAAGTCATGACATTCATAGCTAAAGAGCTTGTAATCCAAATTAGCATAATATGTAGTTTGCTCTGAAAATAATGTATTCTATTAATTTCCATGCAAACTACAACAGATATGAAGAGCACAATAACACTATTTGGTAGAGCAAATTCTCAGCTACAGAGTACTATGTTTCAGCATAGTAACCAGCATTAGCTATGTATTTTCACCAGTGATGAATAAGAATATGCATGCCACTTTTGTGAAAATCTGCACCAGTGGAGACAACCCATCATCGCTTCTGAAATGCGCCATCCACCACCTTGTATCACTGTTTGGCCTCCATAAATGTTCAGCAAGCATTGATGAATGCACTGATGAATGCCAATGGATGCCAATTTTTCCACTTGGAGAAATTGAATTCCACGCTTTTCCTTTGTGCGCATTTCCAGGTCAGACACCATTCTGTGGGAATCTCCCCCTCTGCTGCTATCTGTTGCATGACAATAAAATGTAACAGAGTATTGGTGGGAAGGTTTATCCTCTGTTGCCATACCACCAACACCTGCCTCTGATCTGGTGGGCCAACATACTAAAATAGGAGATGTTAGTTCCAGATCAGCCCTTGTAGATATAACACTTTCATGATCCCTGAGACCTGTTATACAAATCCACTTAGCCATTTGCTAAAGTACCTCTTCAGCCTTATCAGACAAAATCCAGGAAGAGTTAAAATGGATTCACAACAGTTGATGCCTTTTTACAATCCTTGATGACTCAAACCACTCCTAAATAACATCATCAGATACAAACAAGGCAGGTTATTATTTAGAATATCACGTTCAGGTTTCTAGGATATTTAGCTTGTACACATTTACCACTACTTTGTCTGTTGGGAGGCCTTTATGCGAGTTGAGTGGTTTTCCCAGATGAAGGCAAGTATAAATAATACTATGAATGTATGTCAAGGGAGTCAACACCGTATTATAATGTTGCATTACAGAATGCTGTGTCGTCCTCTGCTTAAGTGACAAGATAGCAGCAGTCTTGAAGGAGAAAACAGAAAGTGTTATTTTAGCTAAAATCATAATTTGAACAGAAAATTTACTTTGAGCTAATGGAAAGATTTTTGCAATCTGAAACAAGTTAAGCAAAATGCTGCAGGGATAAGTTCCATGTAATTCAAATTTGTTCCTGCATGCTAATGCTCATTGAACTTTTGCACTGAACAAACTGATATAGCTTTCTCCCAGAAGACAGAACCCAAAAACGTCTGTGATAACAGACACAAAACAGTAAGTCAAGACACAAAGTCCATTAGATAAAAATCCTCTGAGCCCTTTTAATGCACCTCGCTTCAAGTTCCTGGTTCATTTTTTTTCTCTATGAAAAGATGCATGAATTATGGGAACTAAAAAGTCTTTACACAAGATGCAAACTTGATTATTATTAAGTGCTGTTTTGCTAGAGTTATGGAGTACTCACTTGTGCTTTGATCCCTGCCTTAGTTAAAATTCAGAGAGAGCTAAATGAAAAACAAAATCAACATTTGCTGTTGTCAAATACATAAATTATATTTTTAGGTGCAAAATACTTTGTATATATTACTTGAGAATATCCTCTAAAAATTGATGAAGATCAGATTTTCCATTGTGATGTTCAGCTCCTTTGTAAAAGTACTCGGAATGGAAATCTCAGCTTCCAGATGCTATTTTTCTAACAAGTTTTGGGCTACCACTCCTCTAGCTGACCCAGGGTGGCTTTTCTGAAGCAAATGGAATCATGTTCCCCTTAAGCTGCTGTTCACATCCCAGGAACAGCTGCAAAGCTTCCTCTCTATTTGCCACAAAGCATCCTTTCAGAAGAATTCCTATTAAAGGAATAGATAAAATTACAATAGCCATCTGAACAGCTTCCTATCCTGCTGACTGGTATCACCAAGCTGGTCCTCCCTTAGTGCTTCTTCTCTCACTATCAGTTTTATAACACTCGACTTCTACTGGCTCAGCCAGCACATTTGTTCTGTGTTTATTTGGCACCTAAGACATATTCTGAGTCATGAACGGTATCAAGAGCTTATCCTGATACACAGTAATAATGAAACAAAACTGTTGGAGTGCCAAATTTGGCTGAGAATGTACGCATACGAGCTGGAAGGTCTACCTTAACAGTAGTGTGCAATGTGACTTCAGGTGCTCTATGACACATGCATAACTATAAAAAGATGAAAGTCTGCTGGAAGAGAACTTGCAGGTACTACATGGATATGTATATTAACTACAACCTAGTTTGAAATAACATTATGAGTTTGTTGTCTTGGAACAAAATAAGATGATGTTTTCATTGACACAAGACAACTAAACCTGACAAACAAGAAAAGGAAATATTGTCCAGTTCTGAAGGGCATTTATGTTGGGATATGTCATGTGAGAATGAGGAGAGAAATATGCTATGAACGTTAATTTATTTCTGAAAGAAAAAATCACTAACATCTTTGCAATCATAGATTACCATTTCCAGGATCACTCAGAAATCAGTGTTAGGCTGCCTTAGTTTAAAATACTAAAGACAGTGTCCCCAAGAACTCTGCACACTCATCACACTGATGGGTGGAAAGAGTAAGAACACAGTAAGGACAGTGCTAGAAACAATTTCTTCTGTCAGGATAAAGCGATCCTAACTTGCTAACAGGTAGATATCATTTAGAAATATATTTTATAGCTTCTAAATACCAGTCAAACTCATTGTGGTCACGGTTCATAAATCCTCTTTAACATACTTTGCCTTCCCTGAGTAATGGACACAAAGAAGAGGTGGTGTGGGTTGTGGTGGCTTTTTTTTTTTTTTTTTTTTTTTTGACAGTTTTAAAATGCTTTCAGCAAGAACCAAAATCTGAGAAAATTTAAACAGATGTCAAAATAGATTTCCACTTAAGAAAAAGCCATTCCAAGCACAATTTGCATATGGCTTAACTCAAATAGCTGTTGGGTTGCTGAGGAAAACTGTTGTTTTTGAAAAAAGAACCTAAATCGAGATAGCACATTAGTGAAAAAGAAACAACACTCAGACTGACTTCTTTCAGTTCCAGTGGAGCAGAGAAGAGGATGCAGAGACATGGTATCTTAGCAATTCAATCCAAGTAAATACTTGGATAAATGCAAGTACAATTGGACCACATTAAGCTTTATCAATGCCAAAAAAGAGTTTGTTTCAGGAGGCTTACGAATGGCATGTATCCCAGCAACTACAGAATATGTAATAGGAAAACCAGGTAGCGGTCGTTAAGAGAGATGGCTAAAGGAAGAAATACAAAACAACTAGGAGGACAAAAACTAATCCCATTTCATGATTTTGTAATATATCCAGTTTCAATCTATTGTATAATGCTAGTTCATCTTTTGCTTGTTGGAGACTGAGACACAGAAACTACTTTCACACTCAATAGCTTCCACGTCTCTCCAAATGAATCAAGTATCTTGAATCGAGTTGTGATATTTTATAGAATAATATGCATGTGTTCCTCCATCTATGGAGACACTATTGATGTATATTGATGTACATCATAATATGCAGATACTACATTAATTTGCCTGCAGCATGCTATATTCCCTCATGTTGGAGCTTCATGCTTTTCTGGTGGAAGTAGATGACTGGAGCACCAGTCATCTTCAGATTTGCCTGTGTTTGAGTTACTAGAAGATTATAAGCAAGATTTATATTCCTAGCTTGTGTTTTGCTGTGAGAAGGCAACAAAGCTGGTGAGGGGTCTGGAGCTCAGGCCTTATGAGGAGCAGCTGAGGGAGCTGAGATTGCTCAGTCTGGAGAAGAAGAGGCTAAGAAGTAAACGTTTAGGCCGTAAATCACCACACATTTTTTAATAACCTCAATGAACCAAATCAATCAGGCTTTTCTAGAACATTTTAAATGAAGATTTTAAATGAAGATACTCCCTCTGTCCATACTTTTTGCTGCTAGGATCAGAACTGGGAGGAATACACAGAACACTCGTCTTTCCTCAGAAATAGGCGGTAGTGCTTAGAGATGACAAAGACACAAACAGCTCCTCCTGCCCATCGTGACAACCTGCTGGAAATGCCCATGCCTGAAAATGCAGTAGTACAGCAGAGAATATTTCAGGTACATGACAACATGAGCCATAGAAGAAAGAAATGCAGATTCCTCTACATTATTGAAGTAAAGGTACTGCTTTCCATCTTAACAACTTGTCTGATCAGTTATTTTAATGGGCAGAGTTTCTTCCAGGATGCTAGGGAGTGATTTGTGGCTACAGCAAGTGGAGAATCTAGTAGACTAGATTCTTCTGTAATATCAATTATGATGGCAGGAAATCAAACTTGATGACAAGACCAAACCATCCAACCCTATTTCATACGCCTAGAAAGTCTGTTGTGCTGCCAAACATGAAGCTTAGAAAGCAAAAAGGATGAAGTAATTTGGCCCTGATGGATAACACTGACTATTATCTTCTGCAATGAAAAGAAAAAATAGTTGAAGGATCTCTTGCTGCTCGTTCAACAGGTTTATTCAGGTAGTGTTTCATGAATTCTGAAGCACTCCGGGGATACAAATGCAATAACCAAATCTAATTTTAATGTAAGATATTTACTTGTATGAGTATTTCCCTGTATGGAAAAGAGGTTTTCACTTGGCTAAATTCTTTATATTCAGGAAACAGAAAATTTGCTCATAACAGACTTCACATAAAACATCTCCACATGGTAAACATATCACAGTATGTTGGAAATACATGTGCTGATCTTAATACATTTAGGACTCATGAGCAGTATTTAGGACTCAGAGTACATGTGGTTCCTTTACCTTGGTGATACAGACTACAACTCCATTAAAACAAAGATTATTCATACACACCATCAGGCTCACAAATAGCTACCTTCACAGTTGTACCAAGGATTGGTGGTACCCTGTTGTAGATGAGTTAGTGTACAGATTGCATATAATTAATTTTCATTTCAACTTCTCTAATTGAGATGTAGCGCAGTGTGTTACTGTACAGTGAAAAAAAATGATTCCCCAATACATTTTATCAGATGTAAAATGGAACAAAACATCATAGTAGTGATTTATAGAAAGTAAATGTGCAACTGATCCTATATATATCTAGTATTTCTTCATCTGTGTTTACTTAAAAAAATGTTATTTTTATAAAAGAAAAGAAGAAATTAGCTCACTGAGGGCTTAATTATCCTTTCTTCTCCAATGGGAATCAATGCTATTGGCAGCTTGCAAGTCTGTTCTCTTGACAAATCAAGTTGTTGGCTGAGGCGTGAAGTGTTAGATTATGATCGACTCAGCGTGACATTGTGATTCATGGCTACTATATTACAGAGGGAAAAGGGGGATTTATGCTTCATATCCACTTTGAATTCAGAGTGAAACAAGTGAATCATTCTGTTCAACCTCAAGAGTTCATGTTCTACACCTTGGGGCTGAACAATATTACAGACTTGAACATTTTATGGAACAAGTGCGATAAAATACCACTGTGAAATATTCTCCTCATGTTATATGTTTAAAGAATTACCTGGAGTAAAGATTTAATGAGTGATTTTCATTAAGATGAAGAAAGAATAAAAATGGTGGTGGGGATGAAAGAGAAAGGTGTATATTGGACAACTGGAAAAAAACACCAACCACTCACTACATGTACTACACTTACTACATACTATTTAATACACCTATCATCATATATCTATGTGCACAAAATGCATTTGCATTACCACAGGTTGGTAGAAGGTCTAGTTAATGCCACAGTTTGACCACAAAAGTAGAACTAAAGTCTATCTCCAAAATGTCAGAACTAAACTCCTATTTCAATGTCATCTTTATAAGAAGCAGAATCCAGGTATGGAAAGTGGCACAGAGAAAACCCAGACACTTATTCCCCTTTATTTATTTTTTTTTTTTTAATGATCCAGTGAAATGATTTTCTCTGTTCTAATTAAATACGAATGCCTTCTTGAGTTTGACTCAAAAGACTGAATTCTCTTCACCTAAGATTTGTTATAGGTTTTTTTTTTTTTTTTTTTTTAAAACAGATGTACCAATTATCTGAGGGATTTGGAGAAAGGCCAACAAAGATAAGGCTGAAAAATCTCTTCTTAATTTAGACGTAAGGATTTTCTTCTATTTTTGCGACTTTTCAGAGGTTTTTTTGTTTTTGTTTTTTTTTCTTTTAATCTGATACTACTATTTAGAAATGGTAAGGAAAGGGCTTATTGTTATTAACATCTGAACATAGTTTCCAGATAAGTAAAGTGAGAAAACTTTGTTAGACAAAGTTCAACATTTAAACAATTGTCAACACAAAAAGTATTAAAAAATAACCTTAAGTTGCCTTTCAAATGGCATTTGCATGGATATTCTAGGCTGGCATCAGACAACTCAATTTTAGCAGTCAACAGGTAGTACCATCTAAGATATACATTAAAATTTCTTCATAGTCACAGCTCATAATTTCTATGCATATAGAGATTTATGTATTTATTAACGAGTGCATATACAAACATATATATGTATTCATGTGTTTCAGACCAATCGTAGAAGATGTGGAGTTGTTCACCTTTATAATTAAAAAAAAATATTAAAGATTACTCTTATAATAATGAGTATTTCCTTAGAATACTTTATTCCTTAAAAACAGAAAAACAAGACAACTCTCTTCCCTGATATTTTTGCTACCTCAGCTGTTGTTTCAGTGAGTTGTATTATGTCTCTCAATTAGTCCATTATAGCATCCAGCTGCAGAGATATCTACCAAAGAAACAGACATAGCTTTTCCATAAGGAAAGATAACAGCTCACCTTAGCCGTGTTTATAATGTTTGCATCTTTACCTTCTCCCATTAGAACAGCAACTACACTCTATTCTCTGCAGACAACCACAGAAACATAGCTGGGCAGTCTATTTAGATTTAGAACTGTGATCTAAACCATGTAAGAGATAAAAAAAGTTTGCTATAACATGCAAATAAATCATTAGACATTGCTATTAATTTTACTATTTTGTCTTCTTCAGCATAAAATATATGTTGAGGAATTTTTGATAAATTTTCCAATTATATTTGTTCAGAAGCATTGGCAAGACAATCTGTGCTATTAATGAGATGTTTAGTGCAAATTAATCATTAAATTGGACAGTCTTTCCACTGAAATGAAATTTGATTTGCAAAGTGTTTATTAATACAGTCAGTCTTTGGAAATTACAGTGTTTCTTGGAAGATCTTCATAATTACTTTGATTTAACTTGTTATAAATGTTGTAAGTAATTTGCTACAAAGTTAGTAAAGCACAAAATGGTCAACTGCGCCGTAGTCTACCCTTGCATATCTCACAAGGAATATATCGAGAAGCAATCTCTAACTTCCTGTGTTGGGATATTGAGCAAGCCAAAGTCCAGCAGAGCTCTGGTGTTTCCTGTGATATTGAGGAAGGATGTGGGAGTGACCTTAGAGACAATCATCATATCATAAATTAAAGGAACCTCAAGAGCACTGGTAATCACACTGGAGATGAGCTCTCCTTTAAGAGTTTCCTGGTTACCTCTTTTCTTTCCTACATTTAGTATAACATAGGTGAGGTAGAGAATTTGCTGAAGTCTAATGCAGCAATTACATTCTGAGGAGGGGCAGTTGCGAACACATTCTGCACAGAGATGTTACTCATACATAGGTTTGTGTAAGAGCAGCACACATGTAAGTTAACAGTTTATAAAGCCATACAACACACACTGTTGATGCTTACAGTACTGAACAAATACATTACTGTCTCTTAACGGAAACAGCAGTTCTTGCTTAACAGAAATATAGTTAGTCTAAACACACAATTTGCAAGGGAATTATGAAATCAGCAGCAGCCATCAGATCCTCTCGGCATCACTGCATTGACTAAAGCTAATTGCTATATGCCAAAATTATGTTTTTTTCCCCAGATATTTGCCTAGCCCTATTTTTTTGTAATGCTTTTTCAAATCATTGCCATGTTTTTAATACAGGGTAGCTGTTCTCTGTGCACAGACACACTCGACTCACATTCCTTTAGGATATGACCCTTTTTCGGCTTTAGTTCATGCTTCTTGTTTTTGCATTTGACACAAGTTCAAAACATCTTGTAACACCTATCTTCTTAAGTCTCTTCGGAATTTTATGTGCCTTCAAAAATGTTACTACTTTCTCTCCATGCTCCACACAATTTAGCCTTGTTGGTTTTCTTTTTTTTTTTTTTTTTTTGGAAGAACTTAACTTTAAAAGAAAGTCACAAATTTCTTGCAACATGTTTGCCATCTGCTTAATATATTTTCCTGATATCCCTCAAGCCAGCCTATAATTACTGCATTTCACTCACATCCTTATAAGCTGCTAATATCTTGATAGCAATCTCCTATTTGCCAAAGACTGATAATAATGGTATGGTTTCCTTTAAATCAAAACAGCAACAAAAGAGGGCTGGTCTTCGATTCCTTTTAACAGCTATTGTCTTCAGGGTGACAGAGACTGTTTATGTTGGCTCTGAATTTAATGCAAAGTCCTAAGTAGGGATGGTGCAGTTCACCCATGATAAAAATCTATCAGGAAGCTCGAGTCGCCTTATCTCATCATCCATGTTTATATAATCAAGTATATTTATCAATTTATTTAACAAATGCTGCCATATGCCAGTTTTGTTGGTTCTGGCTTTTTTTTTTTTTTTTCTTTTAAATTGGAAACCTCTGTAATTATGATTCTGTAAAAACATTTAGAGCTAGAGCATAAGAAAACCTGTAGTTCTTCCACTAGTACCAATGTAGTCATCAGCAGACACAACATCTAGTCTTTAGATGTCTATGTCTGCTGATACATCTTTATACGTAGGGACTGAGATTTTTAAATGTGATTATTCAGCAGAGAAATAATTCTACACTGTCAGAACTGCATTGCACTGTAAACTCCAATGCTATACTTCAAAATATAAGCTTATTAAAACTCAGTAAGCTTTGACAGGAATTTATGTCTGAAGTCAAGGAAGAATGAAGATATAGTAGCAATCGTTATGATGAATCAATGTTGTATGTGAGAATAAGGTAAATAATGCATCTTTTATTCGGTCAGCATATTGTGTACTTTTACTGTAGAACAATTCCAACCCAAATTGTATCTCTACAAATACAGTATTTAAAGGGCTGCATTAACTGTGAACTGTAATTTGCATAAATACAAGAACAGTTGAGAACCAGTCTTAAGGACTCATGGCTGCGTACTACAGAACATAGAGCAGCTCCTAATAAGAAAGGAACCAGTTTTGGAAGATATGCCCATAGCAGCCAGGTTCCAAACTTCACTACAGTCTCTGGACAGTGCTTTAGTAAGGATTGTTAATTGATAATAATAATAATAATATCTGAAAGAAAAAGGAAAACATGCAGAAGATAATCAATTCTTTACTCAGTGAAGAGTCTGATTTGGGGGCTATGCAACACCAATAGACTTCACCAATTAGCATGAAGCTACATCACTTCTTTTGTTATCTGCTTTAGTAAAAATATTATTTGGGGATTTTATTGTTTTCTCCCTTTTTTAAGCAGAGAACTGCTAACAAATGGTATATGGTATATGTAGGTTCTATGTAGCAGTTCCTGAAGGAACAATATGTTGCATTCTGCCTTTGCTAAGATGCTTCTCTCATTTTTCTATGTTGCAAAACTGCTGTGTGAAAGAGCAGATTGCTGTGTCATCCGCGCTGCACAAATCGTTTGTAGCCATATTGGTGCACACCATGAGCATATGTGAGCATTTTTCAAATGTCACAATAACTTGCCATCTTAAGAATTAATATTAAACACCTTGTACCATATGGAGGCACATGAGAGAGAGCCCTTATAGATTTTACCTAGATACTGTAAGATTTGTTAGAGAGGACTGTGCTGTAAGCATCTTTACTGTCTGCAGATAATAGATATTCATGCGGTTAAAACCAATATCTCCCTCCACAAACCCAGCTTAATTAGGTTTGCTGCAATTTTCTAGGATAATTTAGTTCTGCCTTTGTCTTCTGGCTGGCAGATTGTCCCTGGAAACCTCTTACAGAAATTCCCATTGACTGCAATGATTCTCTGTTAGGGCAGAACTGATCACCGCTGCCTTCTCTGTCGTTGAGCTCGATCAACAAAAGTTATATGTAACTCTTTACAAATAAAAAAAATATCAGTAGCACAAGAAAAGCTAAAAAACTGTCTGTTTGATATCAAAAACATAACAATAACATAATTAGCTCTGCCAGCACTTGTATCAAAGCGTAACAGATGAATCCGATCCCATCCACTGAGTCACCTTGCCAACTTTTTCAATTAGTTTCTTCCTTATAAATAAATAGTGAAAAGATTACTTCTCATCTAGAAGGTATTCAGTGAATCACCAATACACCATTACCAGCAACGAGGCAAAAACATGAGAAAAATGACAACAAAACACAATTTCCTTTCTTACCTCCCTTATACTTGAGACTGTTGTTTTCGTATTGTAATAAATGTTCCTCCTCCCTCCCATCTTGCTTCAGAAGGATTACTTCTGTACAGAGGATGGATTAAATGTGTTTGTCTGCTCAATTTTTGCTTACCTGTGTCCATGAAATTATGGGTCTCTCCTCACTGTCCTTAAGATCTGTCTCAAAGTTGTATCTTTCACAGAACCTCCTTATGCCTTGGTCAACAGGACTGAGTTTTGATCCAGCCAGCTTGAGCTGCAGTCAGAAGACTGCTATTCTTGCAGTACCCTTCCTTACATGTAATTCTTTCACATTTAATTGGAACTCCAGGGTGATTTAAGCTGATTTAAGCTAGGTAAATTTCCTTGTAAAACTATCAGGTTGCTTATGTGTAATGTGCAGCCCTACACTGCTCATTCTGCTGTTTTTCATACCTGGGTTTAATGTTGCTCAAGACTTTTGCCAATATCCAGTAAGAATAACATTCTCAGTTGCCTCTGTGGATTTGCACCTTGCATGCTCCTGCTGTCTCACTTTCCCTCTTCTCCTGCATTATCCTATTGTGCTTTCTGTAGCATTTCCCTCGCGGAGGGCAGAGTGTTCTGTGGCCCACCTCGAGATATACAAGTGCCAGGCAGTCACTGCCTGATGGCTGCCAAGCAGAAAATACTGCATCTGCAGTCTGCCAGCCTCTCTGGTATTACCTTCTCCCTATTTTGCAGCTGATTTTCAGGACCCATGCAAGAACTTAACCTCTAACTTCCAAGTTGGTTAAAATTGACCAGCAAATCTAAAGTTACCCAAGACAGATGGGCAGCACACATACTAATGTCTCATTTCTATTTGGACTAAACAGTGCCTCAATTCAGATCGTGTTCCGAACAATTTATAGACCATCTTGCTGCTTGGTTGCTGTAGCTTACATTAAGTGTATTTGTTTCATCAGCATACGTTTAGCTCAACTTATTGAGTTCCACCATCCCACTACAGGACATTAGATACTCCACAACATTAGAGCAAAGTATTATGGCACAAAGCAAGAACATCACGTCAGTTTAAAAAAAGAAAGCACTTTTTTGATATCAAAATGCTGGCTAAAAAAAGGAATTACCTTATGTAATCAAAAGCTAGCACTGCCTTGTCTCATCATCAAAAAAAAGACTGAGAAGCATCACAGATCAATAAACTCACTGAACAGAAATAACAAAATACAACACAGAGGCCTGGAAATGCTTAATGACAAAATGGAAAACACAGCTATTGAAGAGCGATTGTAAATTTCATTTGAGTATCTTCAGCTAAATAACGTCAAAGAGAAAACTGGTGTGCTAATTATTTCTTCAGTCTGTCTACATGGGTTCTATATAACATTCTAATAACAATTGGCAAGACTATGGTCTAAATTGCACACATTTCTTGAGTTGAATGTTACCTGATGAATAGGAGCATTATAGGGATTATGCCTCTTAATGACAAAGCTAATCTCCTGTGTAATATCTGATGGTGATCACTGCTTGTGTAATTCAAAGTAAAAATGAATTTTTCTGTGCATTCAACTTCAAAGGATTTCATTTGACTAAAAGAAAGGGAGAAAAATACAAAGAAGACAAGTGCATGAACTCTGAGTTGAAAAAGGAGGATAAGCTCTGATTATGTCAATGTTTTGTGTAATTCAAATCTGTTAGAAAAACAAGAAGCATTCCTTATATTAAATAATTGATTTGAGACAAAAATGAAAATGCTCACATTTCACAATGTGCAGACGAACAAGTGCAAAGCTTTCAGCAATGACAGCTCATGAAAATAACAAAAATATCACAAATCCAGACACCGAGTCAAGACTGCTGAATTGCCATTGTTAGGAGCCGATAATACCACAGGATTTATTTCTCATTTGAAGAAATACTGTTTTCTGTCCACAGCAAGCTATGTTCAGAGGCATAGTATATTATGTAAAGTGTTGTGATTCATACCTCCTCCTCTCTTCCCCCAAAGTCTCACTGTTTTCTGTGGATAATGTACCTCACATCTGATTTATCTTTAGCTGAGAACAGCAGCGCTGCTTACTTGTACCTCTTCGACTCCTGGAAAGAAGTGTCCAAAGAACTCCCTGCCTTGGGAAAGTACACAGAATCCAGGAAAACAATGCAGACCTGGAGCTGCACCTGTTTTCTCTGTGGACATCATCAGTTAAAAATACAGAAATCTTCAACATAGGAAAATAAATTTAATAAATAAATGAAACAATTAAACGCAGCTGTCTGCATTTGGGCCAATTTCTTTTCTGACTTAGGATAAACTCTCCTTAGAGCCCTTTGCCTTGCAAGCTCTGAGACCTTGGAAGGAAGGGGAGGGAACAGAGAAAATGAGAGTAAGCACAAACACACTTGTTAAGTAGGATTTTATAAAATATTGCAGCTCAGTCTCAGAATGCCTAAAATGAAAACTTGTTGGAAGAGCATAACAAAAATAAAGCTGATAATGTGCTCCCCTAGGAAGAAGAAGCACATGTTGATCCCTGGTACCCAGAAGCCATTATTTCCACTGAGAATAAAAACAGCTTACACAGTAAGATTCATCTCCTGCTTCCAGAGTTGATTTAGAGCCATCAGGAAACTTTCAAAACAGGCATGGCTTACCATGTAATTAGTGCACAGGAAATGCATCTACTGAAGCATTCCTATTTCATCATTTACCTCCTCACCCAGGAGGGCTCATATCTGATCTCCAGCTCTGCAGTGCCCCACTCAAGTCACATTATTATCAAAGCACAGCAATCAATCATGTCTCACTACAGGTGACCATCAATAAGCATCAGGGAACAAGGCATTGTTAGTTACGTAGAAATAGGAATTACAGTGAACTTTTTTCCTTGGACACAATCATCTAATAACCTCAAAAAAAAAAGTGGTAAGACGACAGCGTGAGACTGACCCATTAACTTAATATCCCTTCTAAAACTTGAAATGGATTTACAGGTACCATAAGCAAACTTTAAGTTCAACATGATACCCTAATTAATTGGCTAACCATCATTTAGTTAACATTATGCTTCATTTTATTTCTTCCATACTATATTAAATAATCAGCTGCACTAAAACCAGAAATCTCACTTTTAGGGAGGAAAAGAAATCTAGGTTCAGAGCCCAGCCTTTCTGCAAATGAGGAAATTGCACTAAATCACTAAGCCCAACATTCCAGTTAGCAGATCACAGAACGTATAAAGACAAAAAGACAAATGACAGCCCCTACGTGATTAGAAAGGAGAAAATATTAGACAAACAAGTATGAAAAATTTCAAGTATCCATCCATCTTTCTTTTCACTTGCACTTCCAAGTGTCAGAGGTTTTCTCATAAGAATGCTAGGACCTGCTAGGGATAAGAGTACTATTCCACTTCACTACCTTCCCATCAGTTTTCAAGAATGGTGAGAAGGTGAGCTTTGCGGTGCTAACAAGTAATATTCTTACTTCCAAAATAAGATAGAAATACAATTCTAGAAGAATGCCAATAAAGTAAAAGTAACCAGGAATCCTTTCCAATTATTTTTTAAAAGAAGCAGAAAAATTAGAAGTTACAAACTTGCACACCATACTGTGATTACACTTCAGTAGAAGACAGTACTACTAGCACAGCATTTGTGTGTGTGTGTGTGTGTGTGTGTGTGTGTGTGGTTTATGAGAATTCTTTATAATCTCAAGTTCTTTAAAGTTAAACTGCACTTCAAAGTTTCATTTACACACTGTAAAAATGATATAGTTAAGTTTTCAACAGGGAATGAATTATTCATTAAAGAAGATAATGGTGTTAAACTCATCCAAGGAGCTATAACATTAGCATAAAGAATGCCTTATGTCACATTAATTTTAAAACAGAAAACATACAACACAAAAGATATTGAACCACGGATTTGTTTTTGGTTACATTAAACAAAAAGCAATTATTCTTACAGCAACCTTTTCATAGCATTTTAATCATACCGGTAGATATTTTACAAGCCATTTGATCTTAATTATTAATTGCATCAGGGTAGGCTGGGTAGAACATGCATCTATTCTAATTTTATCATCTCTGCTTTTGATGTTATGCAAAGATCCAAAACAGAGAAGTGCTTAAAAGGGTGAAAAAAATATATATTTTTTTTCCTTTACTTCTCAGTGAAGTGGAAAATACAGTTGTAAGAACAAACAAATCTTCACTTTTATGGCAAGTTTAGAGTGACAGGGGATTCCAAGAGTTCTGGAAAGATAAGTGAAAAGAAATATTTTGCCCAAAAATAGTTAGTTGTAATAAACAAACACAATAGCCTTTACAACTATATGTCCATAAGGAGTCACTTTGAGGTATTCAATTCAAGAGGAAGTGTTTTATTTAATTTCCAATTAGTCCTATTTACTGATAGAATGCTTAATTTCTTACTGCTCCTTCCCTGACATAACTTGTACAAATTGGACTCATTTCCCAGTTATTTTTCAGTCTTTTCAAACTGGCATTACTCAATTATTTGGGTAAACAGATTTAAGAATCATAAGAGATCTCTGCTTTCTCACAAACCATCCATCTTCTCAGCTTACTCATTCCTGCTGTTGTACAAAATGGCTACTTCATCAGTTTCCTAATAGAATTTAATGAAAAGCTTTTACACCTGTTTTGTAATTAAAGCTAGTTTTTGAGGTCTTTTACATGTTTTGGATCAATGTAAAGGCAGGCAAATGATCTTTTCAGTCAAGCAAAAAAATTGCTGTACTAGAAACATTATGGCAACAGCTGTAGCTGTTACTTATGTCTAGTTATTTTATTTACACTTATGTATTACTTACATTTTCTTTGCTTTATCTATTCTACAGTTATATCAACTTCTGCAGTTTTAGGGGGAAAAAAAGGAGATGATTCTGATTCTTCAAAGTTGGTGAGACAAAATTCAACATAACCATATAAAATCATGGCATCGCTCTGAAGAATGAGGTGTTTGGATGGCATCTTTATGGATGGCAGGTTACTGCTATTACAGTGCCTGATTCAGTCCTGTAGGTCATTTCACTTTCAGAAGTGAATGTTTCATCCCAAAACCTTTGTAGTGATGGTAGTACTTGCTCTTGTTGGAGTGTGAAGTGACTGGGCAAGCTGAACTCCTTTCTTGCTTAAGTTTTTAAGGTTTACCTCACTCTGTAAGTCCTTCCCAGAAGGTTGCAAAGGTAGCCCTTTCATTCCCAGCCTACAGTTGTAGTGTTTACATAGCTGTTCCTGTGGATTTCAAGGGAACAGTAAAATCCATTATCCTAGCTATAGGGCAAAATTGATGCCATGGAATAATGTTTTCTGTATTCACTGTGGCATAAACCCATGGCCTACGGAAACGACACTGAGAAAGAAATTGGGAGTAACCATGAAGTAGTGCTTCAAACCGTCCATCTGGAACTTACAGGCAAAATGAATTTTTTGCCACAAAACCATTCTATAAAACTGCTTATTTACTTTAGATGCACTGCAGATCCTGAATCTCTAAGAGAAACCTTGAAAACATGTATTGCATGTAAACTCATTCAGCTTCCCCCCACATCCTGCAAACTATTTGAAACGATAGCCCCAGGAAGCAGAAAATAGTCCATTTGTCTCAAACATTTGTCAATTATTTTAAGAAAACATTTGGCCTGCATAGCCCTCCTACAAGTCCATGACAATGTCACTCCTCCCCCCAGATACCAACCTGCCCTCCTCCACTAATCTTCTCTCTCTCCTCCTCAGCAGCTTTCGAGACATAATAATTAATTGCTAATGCTTGAGACATACTGGCATCAAAAATGGGGAAGGATAAAACCAATTCTATTTAGCGGCTTACAAAACAGCACAGCAGCCACTGTGCCAACTGCAGTATACTTTTCCTCATTTAATTAAGAACTTCATCTATTTACAGAAATCTGCTATACAATTTCAAAGGCAGGATCAAACAATGAAATCTAAGGCTGCTTATCTCTTGGGGAGCACAGACTTTCCCCACAGTAAATAATGAATGCTCCAGTACCTCCAAAAGATCCCCAGGTGTTTCCGCCCAGCCTTCAGTTACTGATATTCCTCCCCAGTAATTACTACTCAGAAACACCTTCAATCTGATATGTTAGCACTATATGGGTGTTATGTGAATCCTAACTCCACAGAGATTTTCATGGGTTTGAACAGACATTAGATCAGATGCTGAACATACAGATTTGGGACTGAGTAAGGACACAAAAAAGTAACCAAATTGGTTATATGTTGGATGGAGAGTAAGACACAAATTACATATGATGGAATAATTTAATTCTTCTGCTAGAAGCTCAATACCTTGAGAGAAAGTAATAATAAAAGTGCGTGATATCAGAGTCAGGCATATAGCAATCTGAGTAACGCAAATGGCTAGTTGAAATAATGAAGACACAGCAATAATGGATAGAATACTGTCAGCAGATAATACTTCTGTGTTTCTAGATACATAGCAACGACAGTTGGTTTTCAGAGTCAGAGACTCGAATAATTCCTTTTTTTTTTTTTATTGACTTGAGTTCTATTATACAAAATTATGGCTGTTTAGATACAATCCTTGCATCTGATGGATAGCGATGCCATGGAACAAGAGTCACTTGCTCCTCTGCTATTGAATGACTAGAGATTCATGACTTGAAATTTATCTCAGTTTAAACAAGTGTCACACATGTGGGGATGCAGAATCATAAACAAAAGTACTTTAGGCTCATTCTGAGGTTTAGAGACCTAGATTTCTTACACAATAACCTTGGGTGTATATATAGCTGGGGGTACGATTTGTTACATTTAGATCAATCTTGCACTTTCAAAAACTGTGACCTTTAGAATAGTGACTCCCAAAGACAAAAAGGGAACATACTCTGTGTAGAAGCTCACAATGTGGAGCTTAGGTAGCAATAAGTAACAGAAAAATGTATAGGCTAAGAAAAGATATACATATTTTAAATACTTATAGGTTAGGTTTATATTGCTTCCCAAGCCTCTATGGGCTGAAAATCTGGTTGACCATAGCAGAACCCAGAATACCAGGAACCTGGCTCATTGTACTGCATAACACCAAGAAAAGGAAGAAAAAAAATCATGAAACCATACAAAATTACATGAAGATGGCACTTCAATATGTACGAACACTTGATTTCTTCTCCTATAATTCCCAACATTCGCTAGTTTCCAATTTCATTTTCAACTCCCAGCAGACAATTATCAGTGTAAGAGGTAGAAGGGAATAAGAGAGTACAGAGGTAAGCCAGTTTAATTAACACACAGGTAGCAGAGGTTTATTTTGGTACTCCAGCCTCTCCTGAAGAGACGATGTTCCTGCTATCAGGCCCTATTAAAAATGCATTTATTTCATATTCTCTCATAAATCTCACTGTAAGAAAAGGAATGAATCATGATGCACATTTTGTGAATGATGTATAGAATGGCATAATAGATATACGATCTGAATCACAGGTTCTTGTGGAACTGCAGCATTACTCCTATTAAATGGATCTTAAAGTGGTTAATTTTTTTTCTTCCTCATATTATTTGACACCGAGGGAGTGCCCTTTTATCTTTCTCAGGTACCTTCAGACCTCAGCACTATGAGTATCAGCAATATCTGATCCTCTGTGATAGGTGAGAGGAGGAAGACTTGTTTGATGTACTGCTCTGTCTGAGGAAATTAAAAGCAACTTAGAATTGTTGGTGCAAGTTTGCATTTGAAAGAACCCAAGAAGCTGCATCCTAAAAGCAAGGATCCCAGGATGCACATGTTAGCTTCAGCCATCACATTTCCTTACTGGCTATGGATTTATTACAAAAACCTGATGATATAATATTCTTCCTTTCTGGTGCCTGTTCATTAAGTCAAAGGGACAAAGAGTGCTACCATATAAACTCTTTCTGTAGGTAGCAAGGATCACACCATATAAAAAACGCAGCACAATTGCTTTCAAAATTGAAATCAAAAATACATAATCTGCCAGTATCTAGCAGAATTTGGTTTGGCGAGATGCCCTGGCTCTACCAGGTGGGTTTTACCAGAGTTACAGAAATATGGGACTTTTGGCCACAAGCTACAAAATCACAGGAGTGAAAGTACACCTCTTACAGCTTATGCTTTGATAATGCATCTGTAAGCCCCATCTCTTTGATCCTTGTGGTTTCATGGATGACCTTTCCTTATGAGTCCAGGGAGCTGCATACAGCTCAGGCCCTGAAGGCCACTGAAAATTAGCAGGTGTGAAGGGGAACATTCTGCAAGCCTCCTTCCGTCCTTTATTAAGAATAAGCAAGCTTCCAGGAAAAAATCTTTAAGTGAGAAGTACGTATCAGAGAGAGAACAATCGCAAAATGTTTTATTGCTACTGGGAATTACTGAGTTGATTGAATTCAGTCTTCCCTACCTTCTACTTTTTATATAAAAATTTTCATTTTTGAAGGTAAGAGAGGGTAGAGAGAAACAGGTGTTGACAAGAAAAAAAGAAAAGAAAAAGAAAAAAAAAGAACAGAGATTGAACAGAGCAAGGCCTACAGCTCAGCCACTATGCTAGAGAAGTAATCAAAACCAGTACGGGCACACGCACACCTATCTGCTACCAATCAGCAGTGAGAGATCACCTCGTGTCTGAGAGAAAGCAAAACTTCCAGCTAGTCCTAACTTCTAAAAAGCTGACCATATTCTACCACATTTTTCTTCCTTCAGTATTTGCTCTTCATCTGAAATTAATATCATCATAAAATCTTTTTCAAAAATGTAAAGAAAATTGAGTTCCTTTGTGCATAGTTTCCTTTGCTATTTTTGCTTCTATTCCTATTCTGTTCCAGCCTGCCCTGCTCTTCAGTGTGCACCACCAAAGTAAGAATCTGTATCCTTTTGGATTCCTGCAATTGGGCAGCACCGCACAGGAGGAGTTTAGTCTCACTCAGAATCAGGGCAGCCAACCATAGATTTCCTGGATGATAACCTGTTCCTGAAACTCCTTCTTCATATAAGGTGCATTAAAAAAAAAAAAAAAAAGTCATTCTCACTGTAAGTACTTTTTCCTTTAAATGGCATATTACTTTTTGTATTAAAATACAAGAATAACCAAGGAAACAGGAATGCACAGTGACCTCAGGAATGCAAAGAAAAATGCACTATCAACATCTGTAAATTTACACTGCAACTCCAGGTTGGATGGGGACCTGGACAGCCTGATCTAGTGCTGATTTAGTGGTTGGCAAACCTGCCTGCAGCAAGGGGGTAGGAACTAGATAATCTTTGAGTTTTCTTTCAAGCCATTGTATGATATGACAGTACCACTCAGGAATGATTACTGAACTGAACTCCTGATTCCATTAAAATCAACCTTGCCACTGACTTAAGTGATACCAAGATTTCATCTACAGAGTTTTCCATACTCCCTCATGACCCTTAACCAAAAGGAATGCAATAAAGCTGGCCTCCATACTGCCAACTGCATCCTCTTCCCCATTCTGTTTACCCTAGCTATACTAGAAACGTACAGTACCTTTTCACAAAAGTAACATGAAAACTGCAGGCCTACTGCCTTCCCACTGGAGCATGGCAGAACCAGATGAATTAGAACATACAAACTGCTACATAGCACTGCATGCTTTGAGTAAGTGATGTACTAGCTACTGAAATATCACTTAATCATCGCTTAATCTTTTTCAAATAGTACAATGTCTGCCCTGGAATGAAGAATTAAACAGAGAAAAATACTAGATGAACAAAGTAATTTTTGTTGTCAGCTGTCATTTCTGTTAGTTTGGTTACTGCACTGTAATTCTTGCAGTCTCTTTCCTCCTCCTACCCCAATCAGCTGCGGTATAACTTGGCTCACTTCTCTCAGCTACACAGAGGCAACTGCAAAATCAATAAGATGACCTCAAAACAGGGGAGAAGAAATTACATCTATTTGCTTTGGCCTCCCATCTGCTAAGAACAAACACACATTTCCAATATCATCAGCAAATCCTGATGTTTCATAAACACATTCTCCAAACCCATTTCTTTTCTGACAGTCGTGAAAAGGTTAAGAATGAAATCATGTCAGCTTAGCAGACTATTCAAGGTTTTGTCAATTTGAATCACAACCTTAACATTATTATTTAAATGTGCCTTTTGTATTTCATAGCATACAAAGCAATATTATGGCGCATCATATTTGCATTTATAATGTACCATAATTGTAAGAGCATGCCATTGTTCTGATGATAATATTCATTGATCATTCATAATGCAGGAGGCTCACACCATGAATCACGACTCGCTTATCACCTTTCTCATTTTACCTGCTATTAGATGGCTTTATTTGCAGATTGATGTCTTAAACTCACATTTTAAATTTCTAGATGGTATAATATGCCTCTTATGTACTTCACTACATACCTAAACATACATTACCTAAAAGTGAACTATTATAAAGTCCTCATTTAGTTCTCATAACAATAATGAGCCCATTTTGTTGTGTATATTTTGGTGAGGTGAGCTAATGTCAAAGGCATCCAGTTATCTTATACAACTATGTATCTCACATGTCTGTATATACCTAGAATTTGATGAAACCAAGAATTTCTGCATTATGGTATTTTTTAACATGCTGGTACTTTTTTTTCCCCTCAATTGAGAAAAATGCTCAAATATGTTTTTCTGAACTAGAACTTGGGAACAAATAAACAAAGCAGTACCAAAATGCTGATTGAACATTTGTGGGCTGGAACTGAATGGTGTCTCCTTTCAAACTAGACAACAGTTAAACTGCATTTTTCAAGCATCCTACAGTAATGATTGGGGTTCAGATAATCCTTAGCCTAAATGACTGAGTCAGCCCTACCAGATAGCTTTTCCTTTTCTTTCAGTTTATTTCTTTCATGCTTGGATTCTGCGTCAGTGTGCTCAGACACTCAACCAAGTTGAGTGCCTTGTCAGCATCAACCAAGTATACAGTAGCATGCTAACAGGGATGCACGCACATTCCTCACAGTCACCCAGACATATCAATAGTTAGCTGAAGAGCAGAGTTTGATAGGTCATCAAGGAGGTGAACTGGCAAGCAGCACAAGTGTCCCAGAACAAGTTACCCAAACCACGGCTATGTGTTAAATCCGTATGAACTACAATGTTAAAGTGATCTGAAATATTAATGCCCTCCCCCCCACTAAAAAAAAAAAAAAAAAAAAAAAAAAAACAAAAAAGGTAAAATGAAACATTTTGCAGCAAGTCACTTTTTTTTTTTGTCCAAAAATAATTTTCCATCAGCTCTCCATGCAACATTCAACCATGTTACATTAGAATTACAAACATTGATACATATAAGCTTTCCATTCATCTGAGCTTCAAATGATCATGGAAACTTTGCCAAAGAGAAAATTGCCATAATTATTTTCCAGAAGAAGAAAAAAAGCAGTTTAGTTTTAGCAAAACAAATGACTAAATTCCACCAGTAAGCAGGGTACAACTTACAACAGCTACTCCATAAAGGTAAATTTATTGACGAAATTATCATTTATAGGAGAATTTTCAAAAAATTTTTGCTTTTACTGATACAAATATTCTCACAGACCCAGATAAGAATCTATAGTTTTAAATTTGGAGTAAGTTGTGTTTTCCTAGGAGCACTGTTCACTAGTAGGACCTCTCACGTTAATAGGACCAAGCAAAACAGCTTTTCTCTAGTTTTGCCTGTGTTTCTGAGAAGTCAGTTTATGATGAGTTGACACAGGGGCTCTACTTATACAGCACTGTTCTGTGAGAAGGAAGGGAGATGAAGAAGAAATTAAATTTGAAACTATTCATATAACTTATTTACACAGCAATGTTTTGGTTATGGTCTATAAAGTTGGAAATTCTCTTTCTGAGGAGTTTGTACTTGTTTGTATACAAAGACAGAGAGGAGAAAAGATGGCAAGAGAGCAGCTCACAAAGGGAAAACTTCCAAAGACTGGGAATAGCAGTTTAGACACGCTCCTGGGTTTGTATACTATTCTTACAGCACTCACTTTTAGAACAGAGCGCTCTAAGTTCAATCCACAAGGATCATCCACTGCTGTCTCCACATAGGATTGAAGAAAAAAAAAAAAAAAAAAAAAAGCCATATGTCTAGAAGTAAAAATGTTTATGGGAAGAGCCATAGGATTGAGCCAATGTTTTGGGGTCTGTGTGATACCAAGGCTAATAGAGGAACCTGGAAGGTATTCTTGTTGTAGGAAAAGGATGACACTGTGCAGTGCTATGGAAATCTGGGTAGCTGGTCAGTGTTAGTAAGATTTCTCTCTATTTACACTGACTTTTGAAGAAAGTAGCAAGACAAGCATCTCCAAGAATTCATGAAAGTTCATGTTGATTTTCTGATAGAGAAGTCAA
The DNA here is from genome assembly GCF_019238085.1 of Lagopus leucura. Taxonomy (NCBI): domain Eukaryota; kingdom Metazoa; phylum Chordata; class Aves; order Galliformes; family Phasianidae; genus Lagopus; species Lagopus leucura. Next base: position 6,932,020 of record NW_024962269.1, on the reverse strand, counting down.
CAAACAGAAAAATGGAGAGGTAATTACAAGACATTTTTTAAAGTTTAAGTATATATATACAACTTATTTTCTGAAGTAAGTTTTGTAGTCTGGGTAGACATTCATGCTACTGGGTTCATCCCATACTGATATCATCCCATTTATTTTTATTTTGTCTGCAGTGGATGAATATCTCCAAGATCAAGCCAATCTGTTTGCCCTGTGATGTGTGCTTATTACCTTTCCTAACTAAAACTGACTGCCATTTGAATACTCAATTTCAGAAAGATATAAATAAACGAGGAGTCCAAAGTAATATTAATCCAATCTCATTGAAACAAATATATGTCATAAGATTTGTGGTTTCTTTTCCAGGGTTAGCAGGGTGCAGAATAAAGCATCCCACTTAGTGTTAAGTCTAAGAAAGAAGAAAATTATTTATTCTAGAGGAATTCAGTGGCACCAGGACCTGCTGATCAGTAGAAAGTGCCCTATTTGCTTGCATTTATTTTTCAAATAATAATAGTAGGAAGAACACTGTAGCTGAGGAATTATGTTTGTATTACAGCTTCTTTTCTCCAATCGTAAGACTCACTGAATTGTACCGTGGAGGCTTAATTTTTCACTCTGATTTTCTTTTTCACGGTTTGCAAATAGTCTATTTATAATTACTTTCAATTAACTCAGCCTTAGCCGATCAACAGACCATAAACTGAACTTAAACTGTTATGAGCTGTGCTTTGTGATGAGAATTTATCCTTACATTAAGTGTTAGTTCATTAGAAAATCTGAGCTCAGGGAATTATAGGAGCTAAATACAAGTTTTAAATTCATAGCAACACAGATCTATCTAAAATGTTCAAATTTCATTGCAATTATCAGTTAAATTCAAGTCCACGGATGATAGCTGTTCTGCATAGGTCCTATTAGGATTCCTTGTATATTTTTCATTGAAAAAAAGAAAATGACAACATGCTGAAAATTGAGACAGCACTGACATTATGAGTAGAGACTTGGCCATAACAGAGACACATGGCTTGGCATTAGTTGTATTCTTCAGTAGGTTGAGTCAAGCCAACGACCAAAATTGATAGACGAAGTCAATATTTTAAAACACTTATAAAAAACACAGAAGATAAAGAAATCACCTTACAAATGTGATTATTGGGATACGAAAGGAATACTGGTTCCCTATAATGAGGAAGCTGTTGATAAATAAATAATATTGGGAAGGAGCAGCACTTCTCATGCTGGATCAATAGCATTTATCGAGGGAAATTTAGAAGATATTTATAAATAACTAACAGCCTAGTATGCTGGAGCCTTGGGAACAGAGGAACATTTGTTCACATCAGATAGAAATGTCTGGAACTGAAGGACAACCAGCACAATATCATTGACTAGAGCTGGCCACTTGTTGGAGAGCTTCCCAAATCACCTTTTTTCCCTTTAGGATTTCATTGCTAATGCCATGACAGTAGTGAAACCAGATCATTACCATCACATTTACTAATAGTGACATCATTCTCTCCTTTGCTCAGAAATCCATGCAAAATATACTCTTCTCTCTCTTCTCTCAGTACCACAGAGCTACACATATAGTGATAATGAAAAATTAACATGCTCAATAAGAAGTACTCCAGCCCTCATGAAAGCCTAACAAATAAGAACTTTTTTTTTTTTTTTTTTTAAAATCAATAATGTGTGATGTATCTGCTCTAAAGCTTGAAGAACAGACCTATACTGATGGCATGAAAACACTGGGAAATAGTAGTAACTCTCAAGTTGTGGGTTTGTTTTTTTTTAATGACTTTTTCCTACAGAGATTGGTCATAATTATTTATTTCTTCCTCTCCTGGATGCCTATCCCCTTTCTCATGGCATCTTGCCTTCATGATGGAATGTTTAAAAGTGACTCTCTTCTCTGGCAGCTACAAATGGTGAATACAGACAAATTCTCCCCCTCCCTCTCAGTTTTGTTCTTACCTACAGGCACTCCTCCAAACAGTTACTCCTTCAAATGTTCTATTTCAGTGAAGCTAGCATAGCAGTTGAGAATAGAAACTTTAATATCAAAACCTGGATAATAATTTGATTCTTGATAGCTATCATGAGCTAAACTTGAATGAAAGTTCACTAAAAATTGTTGCAAAAGCAATTCTGTAGACTCTGCCCTCTTTAAAATGCATGCTGTATATTTGATAGAATGATCAAACATTGTATCTGGAAGAGTCACATCAGTACATTCTTGTTTATGTTACCCATTGTTAAATATATTTGCAGAAGCAATTTGTCCCTCAAATGATCTATGGTTGGCAAAAATGTAATATGAATATCACAAACCGTGGATAAAATTGTCATTTACTAGTTTCTATAGTGAATCAAATTATGCCCCATTTGAAGGCCATAACAATAATTTTAGTTATTACTCGATGTGAGGATCATACAGAACAAAAGAGACAAAAGGATGGAACTACACTGCAATTTCTGAAGAGCAGGATAAACCCTTACAAAGTTAATATGTTTTTCTTTTCCAGTGTTGATATTAATGTAATGCTATCACAAAATGAACATTTCCATTTTTGCTTAGAGATACCAGTGACAACAATGAACTGAAAAACAAGGTATTTATACATGAATGCAAAGTAATTGCATAAGCAAATTTTGCAGTGATTGAATTATACCAGTAAAAGGGTTAAATCACTTGTAGGGACATTTCAAGTAGCTGTACATTTCAAAATGTACATCTGCCATACCAATGTTCATATTTTGCAGCAACTGCAGACAGATAGCTAGTCCAATCTCCAATCTTCCTTTCGTATTTTCTAGTTTGTTTTCATTTGTAAAAGCTGGAGACACATAGCAAGACTGAAATCCAGTTAAACTAATGCTAGAACTTCTGTAACTTTAGGAGGCTGTGAGCCTCCAATTTCTAGGTGAACAAAAGTTACTGAAACTCCGAGCGATCATCACAATGGATAGTTAGAAAAGAGATTTACAAAGCAAGGGCAAGGCTGGCAGCAAATGTAGCATCAGATCCTAAAATAATAACAGCTTCAGCAGGGCAAGGCACAGCACACAGGCTGAACCACCATTAACACCATGCCACACATAGCCCTCTCCCTTTAGAAACAGTGGTATATACTGCCTAAATACCCAAACTATCACTTGTTTCGTCAAACAAATCTTTAGAATGTCAGATCTTCAGGTAATAGTGCTGAAGAACATATGAACTTGCACCTAATTGCATAGGGCTTAGACATATGGTTACCTCTGAACATCGAAGAAACTTGATAAAGACCTTGCGTAACAGGATTTGAGAATGTAAATTTCAGGGAAAGCTTTTAAAGTTCAGGAAATTCTAATAAATTATGGACTAAACATCAGTAAAGTCTTTCAAGACCCTCTACTTCTAGAACATCTGCAACTTCAACCTAGTGCTAAAACTTTAGAAATCAGATTTTGAAGGCCTGCAATTACAATTGCATTTTCCTGTTAGATCACTCTCTAAGTAGCTAACAATATAAACATTACCTCTAATTACTTTATAGAAAATGAACATTTTTACTTTTGATCACAATGTTTAAATGCTCTGATTGGAATACAGCTGCAAAAACAAAAGTGCTACCAAAAATGTGTTACCAGATGTCTTGCATTTTCCTGATGATTCTTTGTACTACAAACAATAACTCTGTTGAAAGCACTGCGACAACATACTGCATTAAAAAAAAAAAAAAAGTGCTTGGTTTGTATCCTTCTTTTTTTGTTTTTTGTTTTTTTTGTTTTTTGTTTTTTGTTTTTTTGTTTTGTTTTTTTTTACCTAAAGCAATGGAGAAATGAATAGGAATTTCGTATTTTCAAAGGAGAACATCAGGGTTTCAAATAAGTTTTAGGTAATGATACATTGTAAATAAAGTGATATAATAACTGACTGTACCAATGTATAAACATACACACATACATCTGTATGCATATATACATACAAGCTTTCATATCTAAATATATCTTCTAATAGAGAAAACTTTGAAAGGCTCTCCTGTTTGGCTGAAAACGTGCTGCTCTCTGTATTTAGGAGACTAGTCTGACAAATGCTCAGTACACGTGTTTTTAGTAAGCAATTACATTAGTGATTTTCATATGGTTTCTGGGAGTGACAATGTGATCTCATATTAAAAAGAGGTCTTAAAGTTACTGAAATATAACAGAAAACTATCAGGTCAGATCAACTCAAGATTTGACATTTTGGTCCTAATTTCATGTCTCTGTTTACATAAAATTGAGTTTACCCATAAAGATAACAAAATTTGTTTTTCTAATAGAGGGAATGTGTTGCTATAAGGAACCAGTGGGAAGTTCCAGAACATGAGCCTGCTTTCATTTGCTGGTACTCATCTACTCTAAATGTGAGGATAGAAGATATGCCCTATGAATTGGTGAAGAAAGAGTTGATGGAAAGACACTGGAGTATTTTTGGTGTCAGTAGGAGGTGCAAAACACCAGGTGAATCCTGCCTTTCAGTAACCCAGTAACTGAGAACAGGGCAAGACCTAACAAGCAAGTTCTCCTTTGTCTACACAAAAATCTAAGAAAAATATTAGGCAGAGGAGTTGATTCTTCCTCACTCTTGAGATTTTCTAGAAAAAAAAAAAAAAAAAAAAAAAAAAGAAGAAGAAAAATCAAAAGGATTTTATGCTAACTGCTCAGTGAACATAATTTTTGTCGGAGACTTTTCTGTACACTCAGTTATTCCATCATCATTAAGGAAATTGGGAAACTCTGCACTGTACTTACTGTAGTGGACAGGAAGTTTCGTATGGCTTCCTCTGCCTCGTGTTACAGACAGACTTCTCCCCTTCTGTAGAGTACGAGATGTTTGCTGGATACAGCACCAATGAATCTTTACCATGGCAAACCACATAGTTGTACACAGTTCTATTGCCAAGTCCGTAGTGTGAGATCACTGTTTCTAGGAAGCTCCTTCCTGCCTGCATACAGAAAGCATCTGGCCATACCACACTGCATGCAAAACATAGTAATTTCTGCAAGTTCCCATTCTATATTTTCTTCTACTGCCATCTTTGTTAAACGGGCAAAGATCTTCCTATTTTCTTGATAGAATTATTCACTTTGTTTTTAACAACCTGCAGTGTATCTTCCTGCAGGACATAAATAATTAGGAAAAACACTTTTCCCCATCTTTCAGTTCATGTTTTGCTCTCGTGAAGACTTGCATTTTCATTTTTGCTTTTCCCTTTTCAATTTATACAGGTGGATCCCTTTATTCAAAGATCTTTCCTGTAAAAGCAGAACTCACAATGTGCAGAGTTCCTCTTTGCTCACAAAAATATGAACAGACATTTCCCAGGCGGGCTGAAAGCCTGTTGCAAGTTTACAATGTAACTCCCCACTTTCACACAGCATAACTCTCTGGCTGATATCCCCGATTAACATTGGCCAGGCACCTGCAAGGAACACTACAAATGATCACTGTCCAGATCCATTTTTAGCCATTCATGAAATATAAGTTTGTCCTGAGATTCAGTTTCTAAAAGTAGTGAGGGAACGATATTCTTTTTCACTGAGAGCTGCTTAAAGTTGAAGTATGGCAAAGTGAGAGCAGACAAACAGAAGTACCAGAAGCCTTCCCTACCTGAAGCAGCTTTTAGCTGCTGTCATCTGCTTTGTTCGATAAGGCAGAAGTCCTCTGAAAAAGTAATTATTTGTATCAATAGCTATGCTTGGTTCCAAAGGAAAACAAAATCCATGACAGACAGGGATTTTAGATAACCTACTAATATTATATTATGATTACTATAATACTAAAGTAACTACATACACATATATGTATATGTGTTTTAAGTGATGTGGGGAGAAGTCTGCACAGCAACCACAGCATAAATTGTTCGCTGTAGCAATCTGTGCATCATATAAAGAAGCACAATCAGCTTAAACTGTAACGGGAGTGACTTAACTGCCTTCCTAATGCATAGCTGTCTCTGTAACTATGAATTCAGAAGTATAATAGGGCACACTCAAGGGTTTGTCTGCATATTTTAAATAAGTCTTCTTATGGATCCTGATACACTGGTATGCTTCAGGTGACCAAATCCAAAGTTCAGTACTGGGAACAATGAATTATGTTACTGAATTGAAACAACTTTTCTTTTAAATTAATAGGATACTGCACATTGTGCTGGCATTAATAAAGCCAGCTTGAGCTCAATAGACAAGCTAGTATTTTATCATGCATCTGAAGCTATCCTACACAAACATTAACAAGCAAGCCCCAAGATCCAGTCTGTTAGGACAATGCAGTACATCATAATGAGAGTTGTTGTTGTTGTTGTTTTTTTCCATTTGTTTTGTTTTCATTTAGTCATTGATAGAAGCACAGTTTCTTAGTATTCAACTTCTATTTTGAAGAGCAATATGCTATCTTAACACTCATCAAACACAACTTATCCCTCGCATCCAAGTGAAATATGCAAAGACATTAAAGCACGTCTCTTCCCTCCACCCTCTCTCCCCCATTCCTGCCATTTCTTAAGTCTGTGGGTTTATTTCTTCAAATTTTTTTTAGCTAAAGACATTGCTGATGCAAACATGTCTTTTTTCATCTCAGGAATTCCTTATAAAGATCCCACTTCAGTTCAAGATGTTATAATCTTTGAAGGCAGAACTAGTAAGTGCTGTAAGTGGCCTCAGATTGTCACAGTATCTTCTGGTATTCTTCATGTCTTTCCATTACTATCCAGTATTCCCCCTTCACAGCATTTTCAAGAACCCTATGTACTGGTCCAGTCTGACTTCTGCCATAGAAGCAGTCTTATGCAGGCCTGACATTCCTTGCATACACCACTGTAAAAATACCAAAGCGAGGATAGAAGATGGATCTACAGAATTGCTATACAAAGCTTATACAAGCATTAGCTAACACAAACTCCACAAGATATGGCATTAGTTTTACACCAAATCTGTGCTTCGCCCTGAGCTCTGAACAAGAATGTTATTTCAAAGAGAGCTCTGTGCAGAATTCAGACTGACCTTGGCCTATCAGTTTTGGCTGTAACATGTCTCAAACTGAAACATGAGCTCACATACAGCATTAAGTAGAGAACAAATGATTTTCCCCCTCTCCCTTAATTATTTATAGACCACTGCCCCCTTCTTTTTTTAGTGTTAGTATCAGTGTTCTACTAACATTGACTGCAGTACTCCAACTGTTATATTGCCTCATAATGGAGCAAGAACCTCGAGACAGCACAATTTGTGCACATATTTGATATCTGCATAGATACACTTTCTCCCCTATTTGCCAAGAAACATTGCAAACAAACAAACAATAAAAATAACAACCAAAAAACAGGGATGGAGGCAGAACAGCTGCTTATAAACAGGAGAGAGAGAAAAACAAAACAAAACAAAAAAAACTCTTCCTGAGAAAAAAAGAGAACAAACACAAGGTAATGACTCCAGACCAGGAGTGAAAGAAAATGGTAAAAACCTCTTGTATTCCTAAAACTTATAAGACATAAAAAAGGAGAGAGAAGATTAGAAACCTAGATCACATGACAAGCATGCTGTAAGTGTACTATTCTCTACTTCCATCAGTCATGGAGCTCCATAATAACTTCACGGGCTGTATTTACAGAGACAGCGATTTAGTCAAGTCTGCAGGAAAGTCAAGAAATCATTATAAAGAGGCAAACATCAGAAATTAACAAAGAACATGTATAAACCTGGCAGATTAATAGATGCTTAGCTATAATTCAGTGAGGGTTTAGGGACACATTAAGGCAGACCTGGGGAGCAAGTCATCAGCAGGCAAGTATTCAAGTATATAGTGACTTTGCATTGAAACAGGCACAAGAATGCCTAATAGTGCGTTAAGAGCAATAGGAATATCTTGCCAGCTTAACAACGTGCTATCTTCTCAGAAAGGACCATCAAAATAAAAATTTGAGGGACCACACCTGAGGTAGTTGTAAAAGCACAAGGATGGAAAGTGGGATGTGAGAAAGGCAAGCTTGGGGCAGTTGTTCAGTGCTACTCAGAAGGTATGCTGAGTGCTATAGGAAAACAGATGCACTGATAGTGATTGATGGGAGTGAAGAATTCCTGACCCAGGTACGCCATTCCATTTTTCCATTTCTTTACACAGTTTTCTTCCTCTCCTTTCCCCACTTTCTTATCATAAATAGGAGCGGAACATGTAAAAGAAGGGATGTCAGTTGGGTTAGGTACATTTCTAACACAAGTCACGCTCCTATACAACTGATACATATTGGTCAGCCTAACACCTTGTCCCCCACGCAGCTAAAACACCCTTGCCCAGCCACATGAGAAAGCATATTACTTTCCCTGAAAAGGATAGTTCAGCTTCTGTCAACATGGCCTAATTCTGTTTTCCCCTCCAATGCTCAGTTTGTCCTCAATATTTACTGCCTGCCTTGTCTAAAACAGCTAATTATCCCCAGTCATATCTCACATGGCTGTGTTGTGAAATATATAGCGAAATATTGCTAATTGGAGTTTCTTCCCCCTTACACTGCCCTCAAGGCACACACAATGCATTTGCCAACAAATGCTTCCCCAGGTCCCTTTGTGGTAGAAAGCTGAAAATTGCAGTGGGTTCAGCTGCTCCCAGCACTTTGGGTGCCCTGAGCAGAGCACCAGTTGCTCAGAAGATACCAGGGGGCTGGCTTGCAGCTGAAACGTGCTTACAGAGGAGAGCACTTTTGGAAATATCATTGAGCATTCTGGGAAACATTAAGAATGCTCAATGAAGATGACAGTGGATTCTCCTCCATTCCACAACTGGAAAAAAAGAAAGAGTAATGTGAATTTAACCTTGCATAAAGTTTTCTCCTCTTTTAATCTAACAGTCTTCTCCACATGCATAATGTTACTTTTAAAATGAAAGTGTCTGACCAAGTAAAGAGTGCAAGTGCAGAAAGCACGGCACATGGAAAAGTTTGTCTCCTGAAATCTTACTGCACCCTCAAAGAAAAAGATAAAGAAGAACTTAAGTAACAAGAGTTAACAAGTAATTTTATTTTCTTTCAGCAAAGGTCATCAATCCCACAGCAGCAAATTAATCCCAATTAGTAATGATATTTTGTCTTGATATATCATGACACTTTTGATTTACTGTGTTTCCAGGATGCAGGCAGCAAATGTTAATGATTCGGTTTGCTGGGAATTTATACTCCTGCTCATTTCCCATTTGCTGATCAGTTGCAGCTCGTCAAGACTTGGCTGCTTCAACTAATGAACTGACGGCCTCGCAGGAATAATGGTGTGTTCTGCAAGCCTCATTTTTTTTCATGCCATCTGCAAAAATGCAGGTTCTTCTCTGAAAAAACCATCCTGGCAGCCAGGAAGGAGTGATTATGATCATATAAATGTCACTTGTAATTTGTATTTCACTTGTTTAATAGTATTACCATTAAATGAAGATTTCTGTAGAGAACAAAACTAATTATAGTAAATTCAGCATTTTTAGGAGAAGCACAGGAAGGGAAGCATACCCAGCTCTGTTCATTTCTCAAGAAAATTCTAATAGCAATGATGTATTTTTACATGATGATTTATCTGCCCAGCTGGTCTAGTTTGAATTAGAGCTGCACAAAATGCTTCTCTGGAGGCTTGCACAGGCAGTAAACATCACTTTTCTTACATGCAGCAAATGCAAAACCCATTCAAAACTACCGCAAGTGTTGTATCAAAGGTGTGAGGAAACTTTCAGTACTTACAGCAATAAGTTTTACGACCGATTATTCTGTGAAATGGCTTATCTAATTGATGGTTACTGAGAGGGTTTGATAAACACCTTGTGAAGCCTATTAAAAGAAAGGTCACTGATTTTCATTCAGACTTGATAGCGTACTATGCTTGTATTTAAGCAATGCTTAAATCAGCAGTAACAATGAAGTTTAGGCACCTACATCCTTGAATCCCCCTAGCTTCAGTGAAAGGAAAACCACTAACTACATGTTAGAAAAAGATCAGATCTTTAACTACTATAGGAGAACTCAGTGGAGCTCTCACAGATTGCAACAGAAAAGAGTCTGCCCTGAGCTCCGGAAAAAAAAACATCTTTCTCTAAATTCCAGTTGTTTACTTGAGTGTTCAATTTGAAACATAATTGAATTAGGAGTCACTTTTCCAACTGCATTAAAGCTATTTCTACTTCATGAATAAGGAAAAAATAACTGCCTTCAAAATTTTGGAGCCAATTTTCTTACACGTTAGGAGAGCTGGATGGAAACTTCGCGTGGAAAGTAAATGAAAAAAGTAATATATATTTAAAGACCATAAAAGGAAGAAGGTGAAAAACATTTGATAAGCTGTATTTCTCCCTGCAGAGGAAAAAAGAAAACCTTTTTCCTGAATGCAGCCAAAACTAATACAGTGCTGCTGCACTGATATAAACAATTAATTATGGAGTGCTAATCTGCACAGTCTGTATCTTGAAGGTGATTAAATAGCCGAAATGCCAGTTTGCCTGCATTAGGTAAAGCAACTCTTGGTTGAGATTGTGTAGGGCTCCCTTGGCCCCACTGATGTCCTTGGATTAAGACTGTCTGTGTTTCAAGGAAAGACACTCACTCAAGAGGATATATTCCATAGAGAAGGTGCCAGCAAAGGAAGGAAACTTCAGAAACACAGCGATCTCTAGAAAGACACATGAAATCTCCACAGTGTTGCACTGACATCAAGGCAGTTACAAAATTATAAATAATAACTTCAAGTAATTTAAGCCATGAAGCAGTCTGAGCTATTGAGATCCCCCAAGCAGATGGCCTGACACAAAATGTGCATCCTTCAGAGAATATGCAAAGCTTCAGACAAAGAGCATCTACAATCACTGTTGCTTTTTTTTTTTTTTTTTTTTTTCTATGGGATATTATTGCTCTGCTTTGCTGAAGATTTATGGGCTGAGGTAAAAATATCTGATTAAGATGCACTTGATATGCCTCAGAACAGCAATTTCCAACCTTTTCATGAAATGCTATATCCAAAGCCCCGGGTTGCATGAGATGCCCTCCAATCAGCCACATTCACCTTATTGAAGGCTGAATGCTGCCCATCCTCGTCTCATAACCAGGCCAGCTTCTGCTGGGAGCCTTCTCCCTCCCTTCCCCAGCAGAACTTCAAGCAATGTCACACATCTGCAGGCAGTACTTTTACGCTAAGGCGCCCTTTATAGGTTATTAGAAATAATGTTCTCATCCTAATTACAGAGGGTAGAAAATGTAGTACTGGTATACACACACATACGTTAGAGGGGAAAAATACACCTTTTCTGAAAATCATGTGCAACAGAATGGAAGGCTGGATTTATAGCTCCTCAATGAATGAGGGCAAGGGCTTGTCATTAGAATAGAAAGAACAAGGAATATCACACAAAATGCATCCCTTACCATTTGGGAAACATTCTCTTTGAAATTGCTGCTACAAAACCTACTATTCAATCTGTATGACCAGAGGTCTCGAGAAAGAAGAACATAATACAAATGCAGATGCACTGTATGGAGTTTGCTATATTGCTTATGTAGTCAGTATTAAAAATCTCTGCAAAGGAACCATGGGATGGCAGTAGTTAACACATTTTGAAAATCTTATTTTATTCGTGTATTAAAAAAAAAAAATAATAATAAAAAAAAATCAGACTGGAGCTGGTTATACCCATCCTCAGTTATAAGAAATGCTTCTTTTTCAGGGCATAGCACAAGCCTTAGGAGAAGTTTAGTTACTTCTTGCTGCCTATTTTTTTGTCTATTAATATTCCAGGTTTCTATATTTAGAAGCTCAATCAAATAAAATATTTAATGATAAACACATATGAAAGGCTTGCTTATATAATACAACTGTTTTCTTGGATTGCCAGATTAAGAAAAATAATAATTATAGTCAAAAAATAAAATCAAGGAAATCTAGAATATAAAGAATTGTTTTTAAAAAAGCCTTTGTCATTCACAATTTAGACATCCTTCTCACTCATCTCAACCCAACAAAACTAATTAGCTTTTTTAAACTTGCAAAAAATTCTAGGATGAAGTGGTACCTGTGTAACTCATGACCTATTTTTGAGAATGAAAAGCTTCCTTTTTCTCTCTGCCTTTGAGGAGAAAATTCAATTTTTAAATGCAAAATGTTTGAAATGTCTTAATGGAAATAACAACTTAAGAGTGTGAAATACCCTTTAAAACAATTTAAATTAAATATCATCGTCCTTCCTACAAGGCATTACCTTTAATTGATTTAATTTTAATTTGTTTCTTCCTAGCACAGTAATTGCCATTGATTCCAATTAATATTCAGCTGGCCTTTCTCTAGAAAGAATTACTGGCCGATTAATTTCTCTCAGATCAGACATTATTTTGCTGTGGCTGTTATTTGGGGTTCTAGGATACTGTATTGAGGCCAGTGCACCATCTGCTCCCCTACCTGCTAACTTTGGAGAATATTTGCAGCTCTGCAGATCTGGCACATGGGGAAGGCAGAGCTGGAGCAGACCTGGAGCATTTTGAGAAGTGTGGATGAATTACTGGCCAGGATTAAAGCGGCTTCCATCCTGCTGCTAATGACTACTGGAGGGCTTAGAGTGCATCCCATCCACTAATTCCTCTGCAATCCTGATGCTACTGAGTGATGTGAGTGAGCTTTGTCATGGACACAAATGGTACCAAGATTCACACGTTCCACACATTTGAATTGACGGTGAATGAATAAAGATTTAAGACCATAAACAAAAATATATCCCTTATGTTCAGGTGATTCCAGCTTATTAAAATACCTTATATAACTTTCAGCATATGAATAATATGCAGAATAATTATAATGGCTATTAATTCTACCCTCACAATCAGACCCCCAGAACATAACATGCCATTACCCAGGAGTAAGGACAGCACAGAGCAGTACTTTATTGTGCTAGGACCTAACCTGATATTTTCTTTACCCAAAGAATTTTTAGCTTAAGTCCTCATTTAAGTTCATTAATCAGTATTTGTAAAATAAAGCTTAAAAATAGAATTAGATTCTCACTGCACTCAGATGATTTAAACATCCAATCTGGAAAACTGTTGTTGCAATCAATATATATCTTAATTTAAGTATATAAATGGTCTGGCTTTCATTTCTTAATATCACTATTTTTTTGCCAGTAAAAAGACTGATAGAAAATGATTACTGTACCACCAGTTTTGTAAAGTTAAACTCATATTTTAATGTGCCTCAATTGCCACCAATGTCTGGAAAAAGCTTAAACACCATATCTTACTCTGAAAGTCTCCGAGCACAATAGGTTTACATGTCTGTGTGCATAAAAATCAAGATGTACAATTGCTATCTGTGATTCAAGTCAGAAAGCTTCAGTCAGAGAGAGAAACTGGAGCACTGATCACTTATATTAATTGATGGTAACAGACTAGATAGAGGTCATTTTACCTGTCTTTAGACCCCAATAACAATGCGTGCTAAGACACGGTAGTGAAAGATGCTATAGAAAAGGAAAGTATTATTGTATGTTACATGAAAAACTTCTCTTGCTATGAAATCTTTGGTTAACAACATCTCTCTCCACTGCTGCCACAGGACTTTGTGAAAGGAAAGTTAACAGCTTCATCTACTCAGTGCACCTTGCAGCTTCTCAAACCCTCTGATAGTACAAATTCATTTTGACACCCCTTTTCTATTTGAGCAGTAGTTTTCACTCTATCCTCAGTGCAAATCCTTGGGTCTCTGTTCCCACATACTTTCTGCTGTTTGACCTTGGTCACTATGCCAAACTCTTTTACACAGACATCATGATCTCCTTACTGCTACGATGATGAGGAATCAATTTACTCTCAGGTTTGCAAATAACAGATGTTTTGTATGGTATTACAATGGTGGGATACAACATCCAGAAATGGCAAGTACCACAAATAAGGACAGAACCCTACCGCTCAACCCTCCAGATCTTTTGCTGCAAGAAACATTGATGTCCAGTCTACCTGCATCACTTACATCTACAGAAATGGAGGTCTGACCATATTTCATAATCTTATCATATCCATTATTTCAGCTCAGAAAAAAATCAGGTTGAATGACAAAATCCAACAGGAGAATTTCTAGTCAAGTGATTGGTTCATCTAGGAAGCAAATATACCTACAAACTGGCAGTTTGCTTGTCACCCAGGAAGACAGATCAGTAAAAAGATTCACCATGTGCATTGATTAACAAGTGCAAACATCTCTAGGGATGCCTCAGGTACCAATTTTAACAGTCATTAGGGACAGGAAGAAGATCTTTCCACAGTTACAATTCTCATCTTATTTTCCAGCTGAGGCATGCAAGTTAGCTAAATTCCTGCCCTCAGCAGACATCACTGCCTACAGGAGGAGCAAAGACCTTCCATTTGAGTCTCACATTCTCTAAAATAGCTTTCTCTTAGTTTGCCTTAATCGAGCTGACTGATCCTTAAATTCACAGCCACAAAAAAGAGAAAACCACAAGTTAAAAACGAATCAGAATCAATGGAGTGAGCAGAAGATGAATAGAAACAGAATTTGCCATGTAAAGAAAACCACATGTACATTTACTTGTGTTTCAGACTCCCCTCTGGAAACTCTGACTTAAAGACAGCTGGACATGAACTCTGTATCCAAACCCACTGCAGAGTGTACAGCATTTTCCACAGTTTTGTACAATTTATTTGCAGAAAGATGACAAAGTACAATGTATTAGTCATTATTTGGGAACTTCAAGGTATTTCACAGACTGTAACAGTGTGGGGCACTACTTTTTTTTTCCTGGAAAAAAATTTCTAATGAACCAAGCCAAGTAACTTGTAGATTGTGTGCTAGAAATACCCTCTTTCCTAGCCGGTTTCTCCAGAACCTGCTAAGTACATGGGTAGACAACTCATTCTCATACCTGCAATCATCTACCTTCTAAACATCCACATCTTAATCAGTTGATTCCCATTTTGCTAATTCTCAACAGTAGATATAAGTTTAGCTATAAAGATACTTCTTCACAATAATACAAATAAAGTGCTTGTGTTTTAAGTAGCCTCTTATATCCCTATGAAATCCTCTTTCAATATAGGTGGGGAGACAGACAATAATACCAAGGTCAGAATGTTGCTTTTTATGAAAAACATCCAACTTCTTTCTATGAAATAATTTCACACACACACACATTCCACCTTCTGCCCCCCAAAATAACTGATACAAGGAAATGTGAATATGAAATAAGATGATGTGATTCTTTCAAGTCATTTCAGGAAATTGCAGGCCTTTCTGAAATGAAAAATCCTTGCAAAGTCAATCAGCCATTGCTGAGAGATCAGCAGGGAGCTATGCTGCATCAGCCTCTCTGCTCACTGGGGTCAGGAGATGCAATAATGCACTGATAGACCAGATTCAAACAGAAGGATTTTCATAAAATAAATAACCTCCATACAATTATTTCAGACTTACAGCATCTTTTCTGAGGCATTTTCTCACCAGAAAGACGTGTGGAATCATTGTTCAGCCTGTGTCCTGTCACCTGATCTATAGATCATAACCTACCACCCAAAATAATTGCATTTAAATTCTTGTTAAATTTGCTCAAGATCAATAGAAAATCTGCTGTTGACTTCAAGAAAACAAAAGGAAGCATTAAATATGCCTTTTGTTCTACGTGCTTAGCATATTCAAACCATGCTTACTGGTTCCTAACTTGAGGAAGTTTCCAAACACTGTACATACTGGGAGCTGACTGTAATTTGGTTGAATGGGAATAGACTCACAATTTGTTTTCTTTCAGGTACATAAGGAGCTAAATATTAATTCTATTACAAAAAACAAACAAACAAACAAACAAACAAAAACAGAAAAAAAACAGAAAAAAACCCACAAACATTCCAAAGCAGCAATTAAAAGAATAAATACATTGGAAAAAGGGAAAGTGAAATTAAACAATTTTGAATGTAGATACTATTTCTTGGAAAGGTATATCTGACTCATCACTGAAAATAACGTCAACCATTTATTCACTACTTATGGAATCATAGAACTGCAGGTGGTGGAACAGACCTCTAGAGATCCCCTAGTTCAAACCCCTGCTAAAGCAGGTTCCCTACAGTAGATTACATAGGAAAGCATCCAGGTGGGTTTTGGCTACCTCCAGAGATGGAGACACCACAGCCTCTCTGGGCATTCTGTTTCAGTGCTTGGCCAACTTCAAAGTAAAGAATTTTTTCTATGTTTTTATTGAACTTCCCGTGTTCCAGTCTGTGCACACTGCCTGTTGTGTCACTGGGCACATTTAAAAGAGCCTGTCCCCATCCAACTGACTCCTGCCCATTAGCTATTAATAAACATTAAGAACTTCCCCCATAGAGTTCTCCTGACTGGACAGTCTCAGATCTCTCAGCCTTTCCTCACAAGGAAATGCTCCAGGACTCTTGTAACCTTTGGGATCCTCCACTGGATTTTCTTGTCTTTTTTGTACCAAGGAACCCAGAACTGGACAGATGCAGTCTCACAACTGTAGTGGGGGGGAAGATTGCCTCCCTTGA
Source organism: Lagopus leucura (assembly GCF_019238085.1). Lineage (NCBI taxonomy): Eukaryota > Metazoa > Chordata > Aves > Galliformes > Phasianidae > Lagopus > Lagopus leucura. The sequence goes on along the minus strand of NW_024962269.1, from coordinate 6,915,482 downwards.
CCTGCTGCCCAGTTGTTTTTTTTGTTGTTGTTGTTGTTTGTTTTGTTTTTAATCCTTTGGCAACCTTGGATGGCAAAATCTCACTCAACAAAGCAAAAGGATTGCTGGAGCCATCCACTGCCTTTTAATCTTCTAATATTCTACAAATAAATATCATATCAGCTCTGACTTTGAAGTCCACAAATAAAGATGAATGTTATCCATGAAACATTTTTACTCTTATTTGCTCCACACTGTTGCAGGAGAAAGGGCAAGCAGTTGCAGTAGGTCTGAAAGAAAAGGCAGCAAAAAAGCTGGAGCACAGTGCTATACTTGACATAGGGCATCAGGAGGTATCCAAGGTGTCCAGATTTTGAAAGAATTACTTGTACCTTCTTGGTATCAGCTGAAATTTGGAAATAACACCAACAAATAAACTAACAAAGACAAATTCCATTGTTTTACTTAAGTCTATACAGAGGAACAAACGTGTTACTTAATGAAAAACAAATACTATGCCTGAGGATGTGGTGTAGGGACAGTCTAAGGAAAGGTTAATTGTGAGAGACTGAGGTTGAACTCTCTTTCACCAAAATCTTAAAAGTGAGCCAAAATTTCCTGATGCAACCCATACCTACACACCTAAGCAGTTCTCTCCTCAGCTCATGTAGAAAAGGATTAGTGGCACTTCAACATTTGCTTTTTTTTTTTTTTTTCCTTTTGCATTAGGAGCTAGTCTAGTTACTGCACTCTTATGAGAAGATGGTGACAAGGACAGAGCTTGATAAAAATCACACCCAGGTGCTAGAAGAGAGGAGTGCCAGCACTGCCTCCCCTCCAAGGGAATGCATCTTTTGAACAGGCACTGATGAGCTTACATCCACCTGAAGGTATAGTCAGGGCTTTGGTGTAGCATGAGAGCACTTCCCTGGTGAATCAAAAGCTGGAGAAGACTAGTACAAGATGAGGTGAGAACAGTTAAGTAAATCTAACCCATGAAGTATGACACTGAGTGAGTACAGAAAAGGTTGCTTGAAATTCTGCCAAGTACAAGTGATGCTACTGAAACTCACTGGAGTCATAACTCCATATTTAAGCTTAATAATCTTCCTGAAGCAGTGAATCTAACACCAGAAAGATGGGTGTCAGTTAGTAGGGGCTATGGTCTTTGTTGCACAGAAGAAACTGTTAAAAAAAAAAAAAAAATGTTCAGTGCAAAACCAGATCAGCAGTGCTCAAATAGGATGCAGAAACAGTGCAGAAGTACGGCAAGGATGAGCAGAGAAAACTTTCAAATTAAGAAATGATCTGACACTCAGCTTGAATCTGCTAATACAAATATCTTCCATCCATTTCCCTTGGGAGATTCCACAAGGGATAGTGTCATTTTTAATTTCTTCAGCCAAATCCCATTACTCAGCAGTTATCATGTTTTGAGCCCTCCCCAGGAGATGGGGAACAGGCATTTCACACTATTGGTGCAACCCATTTCTGGGCAGACTTGCCAGCCACTGTGGTTTCTGGGCTTCATGCCAGCAGGGATAAGTCTGCTTGTCAGTATAAATCCTACATATACATAGGCCATAAACTCATGCCAGCTTTTTTTTTGTTTGTTTGTTTTTCCCTGCCATTCCAATTCAGTGAAGCTCTCCCATTAGGTAGAGTTCTTCCTTTTTACATTGAATTGCCCTTGGAAACCACAAGGGTTTATAAGTTCAGGGAAAGAGGAATTAAAACACAGTGTAGGTTTGAACCAGTTTTGCAGACCCTGTGAACTTCAGCGAGAGTTCAGGTCATTAAACAGAAAAAAAACAAAACAAAAACAAAAAACCCGCTCCAGAAGAATGCCTCAGTCCTCCTCAGAATGCAAAGCAGAGTGACATTTTATCTGATTCTACCCTCACTGGTGCAATTTTTATTTCTCAAATTTTTTTAGAGAAGTGGGGTCAGGTTTTTGTGCGTGCCAGAAGATGGGATTTGCACTTGCCACCCACACAGAAGAATCTGTTTGCATATGGTATTTATGCCACTTTTGTATGACATATGTTTGTGTGTTTAGCTCCCAGAATTGGAAGTCTCAGGCAATGGGTAGGAGGAGAAACAGCAAGCCAAAGCCTTTTTTATTTTCTTTTTTCTTTGGAGTGGAAGAACTACAAATTTCCAAATGGCTTCAGGTTTTTTTTTGTTTGTTTTTTGTTTTTTTTCTTTCTTCCCCTCCTCCCCCCTAATTCTGAAGAAAAGGATAAACAAGGGCAAAGTACAGGCAGGAAAGAGGCAGCAGTGAGTAGAAGGACTTTATGTATGCATACGCACTCCCATCATATTCGCTGAAGGCCAGTAACAAGATTTCTCCAAGTCTTAAATGTTAGAGGTATTAACAAGAAAGAGTTCTCAACAAGGTGCCCAGATTAGAGACAGGCATATTCACCACTGACTGCAATGAACTCCTGTCTATCTTTTCATAACCTTTCTAATTGCAGTAACTTCTTAATTTTTAAATCTAATCCAATGCAGGGAAAGGTGAACAGGAAAGGACACATAAAATACATGTATATGTTCACACACACACATATATATATATGAACAGTTTCCCCCCCCCCCCCCCAAGAAAACACTTAAACAACTATTTTTACCAACAGCTTCAAGTAAATGCAATTGTGGTCAAGAAAATAAGTGTTGCTGAAGGTTGTTTCCATAACACACCACTCTCTCAGAGCACTTCTGGCCCATAAACCATTTGCATAAATACATTTGTACACATTTCACATTATTTCCCTGACTCACACTTCTAGCACAGCTACTCACATCAGTAAGGCTAAGCAGCATGTCTACGTGGTGATCAGAGGAACAACTCCCTTTAACCTCCATACCAACCAAATATAAAGGAAAGCCAACACATCTACAAATCAATTCCCTGTTCTTTCCATGCCTTAGGTTGCCAGCTAACATTAAGGTGACTGCACATCATTGTAGGCCTGCACGGAGGGCCATATGAGTTTAAGTAACATGAGACCAAAATAGTAATTTAAATTTCAATCAAAATAACCACCAAAAAAAAAAAAAAAAAAAACCACAAAAAAAGCCACCGCTAAGTTGTGAAATTGAAGCAATGGCTTTGTTGTAAAACTCTTCATACTTCTTTTATGTAAGTATCTAATATAGCAGCAAGGAGAGAAGTGGGTAAATGAAAGGTTTGAGGAAAATTACTAATATTAACTCAGAGCACAGAACTCTAAACTTTACTCCGTGATGCTGCTAGAAAATGGCAATTACATCCTTGCAGGAAGGCAAGGAAAGGGGCTTGGTAACAGTTACAAGATACAAGAATAGGCAGAAAGCAATATAACAGACCGTTTTTGTGTTAGGGAACACCATTGCTGGAAGAGGAAATGCAGCTGCATTCAATCTTTTGAGGTCAGCATTCAATAGCCTCAGAAAACACATTCACAAGAGCAGAAAGTCATGTGTTGCAAATCAGTTGCGCTGGGAAAGCTTCCTGCCTTCCCCTGCAAATTATCAGCAAGGTTGCAGGGCAGCAGATGAGGAGAAGCATTCAGGTTATTGGTCTATACCAGCGATAAGAACACTCACCTAAGAAAGCATTATCTCCTTCCTAGCTACTTGCACCATGATCAGAGAGGCATACGATGGGCTAGGTCCACATAAGACCTGCCACTTTGCCACAGCCTATATTTCAGAAATATTTAAAAGGGAAAAAGAAAGCATACAGTGGGGACTGTCTAGGAATCAATATGGAATAAATGTCATTTCAGCTCCACTCTTGCTTTCTGCTGTGTTTCATCTAGGATGTTTGTGTAGCTGGTCTATGCCACTTGTATCAGGATAACACAATTCATTGAAACTAAACAGAACAAATTCTTCCTACCACAGTCCCCAAGGCTGCTTCATAAGTAGACTGTTCTTGTGGATTGAAGAGGAAAAGTAGAGAACTTCAGAGCAAGGCCAGGGTACACACGTGTGCAGGTCTGGCATTCACATAACCAAAAAAGCTAAGGAAGCTGATTTTAAGGAATAAAGATTTTGAGAAACAAAAGTAATTTCAAGTTGACAGAAGAGATTATATCCTTAGTACGTGTAAGAATAGAAGGCAGTTAATATAGTTGCTTTTAACCAGTTTCAGATCACTCAAGAAATGTAGTAATCACAATACAGTAACAAAGAAGAAATAACTTACCCTTTCCAAGGACAAGAGGTCACTAAAAAACTCTGACAGCTAGTAATCTCCAATTAGAGATATTCTCTTTTGGTTGCCAGCTCTTAAATGAGGTTAGGGAGGGGTAGGCCCTGGGTCCACTCCTACTGGTTGCACAAGTGAATTGCTTGCACCTGTGCTCCCAGGTCTGGTTATACCCCTTCACCAGGTGCTCAATCACTTATTCAAACATGATCTAATAGTTTCCATACAGAATGTCAAGACAAAGAGGAGGACAATGCAGTTATCCCATGACAGAGAAAGTTGTGGTAGCCTAATGGATGACCCAAGTATTCTTTATAAACTTCTTCCGTTATTTCTTCCCTTGTTCACCACCTTGCTTCTTTCCAAATCCCTCTATCCAGAGATTTTTTTTTCCTTTTTCTGAGCCTTCTTGGAGTCTCTGTACAGAGTTACAGAGTTTCTTCCATTCCACATAAGTCTTCTGTCCCAAGTTCCCCATTCCCCAAATTCTCCAAAACTGCTGCTCCCTTTAAGGGGAAGCCCTCTTACTACTGAATGTCTTTTGGAATGGTTAAAAAAAAAAAAAACAACAATCTTCACAGCACCAACATGTTCTGACTATGGAAGTAGATAAGCAAAACTAATAGCAGACAACAGTCCAGGAAATTTAGGAAAGGTTTGTGCTAGGCCTATTTGCATATTCTCTAAGTCCAATTTCCAGTAAAAATAACCAACTCCCATACAGAGTTGAACATAGCTATTTCTCCTTAAATAACCAGAATTTCAATATCTTATTTCTGGTCAGAGCCTCTGCTGGACAAGTGTCTGAGACTATTTTCCTCCCTGTCATATCACCACTGTTAACCAGGCGACTTCTGCGATTTCACACTTCTGTGTGGGGCTAGAAGTGGAACTAACGGTATGAGGATAGGAGAGAATTCAGTTGCTAGAATTAAATATGACATGAAATCTAAATCGAGTCAAATCATGAATCAGCTGTGCCGTTCATGTCATTCTACTTGTTTTCATTAGGTTATGACAGACTTACTCTTTCCTCTGCAGAATTTTTCACATTAGAACTATTCAGTGTAGAATTTTGGGTAGAGAAATACTTTACTCAGCAGACTAACTTTTTATTTTGTTTCTGCTGCCTCAAATCTATTGCATTAAAAGATGTAAATAATGAAAGTGATGAATATCTAAACAGCAAGCTGCCTCTTGGTCACTCCTACTGGATGTTTCTCTCCAGCTGTTAAGACTGTATCACATTACAATTTGCAGGGATACATGAATGTGCTGAACCTATCTTGGAGTAACTCCCCAAAAGGCATGGGCAGCATTGTCCCACCAGGTAAGGCTTAAAGATCTAAGTTGGTTCTGCCACCAGTCTTTTGAAAGTAGATCCGTGTATTCTAATCTATTCACACAATATTCTGTCTCTTCTGCTTCTGCTCATCTAGAAGCAGAAGGTTATGCTGCCTACGCTACAATCTCTGGCACTCTCGAGAAACCACTAAATACTACAGTTTCTTCACTACATTGCAAACAGGCAGTGGAAGACTACATTGTTTTGAGTGTTTCAGTCACCAGAGCATCTTCCAGCAAATGGCAGTTCCACATACTGGCTAGCAAAGTCTGTGCACCTCAGAACAACAAAATTGTTCCACAGATCATGAGTTGGAGAACAATTTTTCCACCACTGTCTTTAAAATCAATCTATTTTTTAGTTCAACTTCAATCTATTCAATTAGATACATGTTTTTCTATTCATCTTTAGCAAGACTGATTTTGTGCCATAATCATTCTTAGATTTGCATGCTCTCCATTTGCAAGTGAGCATTTGAAATGAGTGGGAGGTATGTTAGGTGGGGCGAGGACAATATCTTTCTTTCTATTCCAGAGCATGCCAACAGAAGCATATGTAGGCTGGGCAGATTCCAAAAGTCTCTCAAGCATATGGAACACCAGTTTACAGTGTGCTCAGACCTCCCACTCGATTTGTTATGTTGGCAGAGCTCCCACCACAAGCACTTCATTTCACAGTCAGAATTCTTTCTACCATTACAGCTACTAGTCAAAGCAGCCATAACTTGCACGCAACATCACAAACAGTTTTGTTCCATGATTAATGACATAGGGATTTATATACATCCAAGTTGAAATTACCAAGTAACGTGGGGAAGTACTGGTGCTATTTTTTATTTTATGATGGTGCTGACAGCATTAACTTCAGCTTCGCAAGCATAAATAAATCCAAGAGGTACAAATGTGGATGAAGCTCACGTCAGACAGGTGCTGGAACAGTGGAAGTGAACTGCAGTGTGATCCATTTCAAAACTTTTAATAAATGAACCTAAACAGTTTGCAATGACACCAAGCCTGGAAAAGGACAAGGCACAACTGGCAGATTGGTGCATTCTCCAATCTGTTCGTAACTGCCATCCAGAATTTAATCTGGAGTCTGTATATCACACATACCCAAGTGACCTTGAAATCACTCCGCAGTAGACAGGAATGAGCTAATGCTAGACCACGACATGGGGGCAGGCACTCATACCTGAATCCCATTTTTCTGATTGTCTTTTCTCTCTATGACTGTTCACTCTTTTGACAGCTCTGAGAATGTAGTGCTGAAAAATATCACTCCAGGGTTCAATTCCATCCCATAATTTCACCTCTGCACAGTGAAGTCCCTATTTGCAGATACTGCAAATTAGCATTTCTGTGTGAAAGCAGACAGATAGTGTTGATGTACTCCAAATGAGAAATCACAGTGATCTTCCTCACCTAGTTCATATACTGAAGAATAGCACATTAGATTTAAAGAAAGAATATATTTAAAGAATCAAGACAGTGTCAATTTCACTTAAATTTTTTTCCCATGAATTCTTCATATTAAAGCTCTGATAGAGCATCAGCTCACTGTATGCTGGACCAGTACTGCTATTATAGACTCATGTTATAGAAGGCATCCTGAAGGCTGAAACAGTTTTCAAAGCTGAACTTATAGCCAACTATTAAAGAGTAGGAAACACTGAGGAAAAGCAAAACTTATTTCTTTCTCAAGTCACAAGATTATGCCCTTTTTGGTTTTCAAGGACTGTAGGTATTTTTGTTACTGGTTCCTATTTTCCTATCGCCTCTGATTTCACATGCTTTTCCTACTATCTCCTATATTTTGCCCCCTTCTGGTGATCCAAGTGTAGCAGGTCCAAACACATACCTTTTTTTTTCCTTGAACTATTCAAATGTAAAGGTTGAAAATGGCAAAGTTTAGTTGCCCTCAGTCACTCCAGAAAACATATCAGACTGCTTTGGTCTTGGATCACACGGCCATTAAAAGCTGTTTGGAGAAAGTGAATTCACAAGAAAATAATTTAGATTTAAATAACCTGGTTTATTTGTATGGATAACACTGCAGCATATTTTTTTTTTACTTTTGACTCAATTCAGTTTCTCTGCTGTCATGTGTCTCAGACTTCTTGTGAAAGATTTTACATTTTACTACCATCTCTATCCTTCCTCTAATTATGAAGAAATCTTGAGATTGCAAATGTTCAACTTTGCCTTCTATTACATTCTTTGTCACTATGTTTTTTTTAAATAAATACAAAAATCAAAGTACAGAACATTTCAGAAGTTTAGGAATAAAATAGCATTTTGCAATTGCAAAGCTCTGCTCCTAAGAGGTTTACAAGATCTTTCAAAAACATTATGAATTAAGGCTTATTTTAATACCGTGAGTGCTGAAGTGTGATCCAGTCCTTCAGTTAGGAGATAACAGCTTGGAGAAACAGCTTACTATATTTTCCTGTGTCTCTTTGGGCAAATCATTTAGTACAGGCCCATAAAGATGTGGAGCCAATTAATTCCCTATTGAAATACGCGGTAAGTTAGACACTAAAATAGAAGCCCAGCATTTTAAGACCTCTGTGGATCTCAGCTAGTTCATGTTTAAAATGAAAGAATTTGAAAGCTGTGGATATCAGGAACATAAATACATGAATAAATGAATACGAGACATTCACAACCTAAGGCACACAAAGAATCAGAATCATTTAGTTGGAAGGGAATTTAATGGCCATCAAGCCCAATTCCTCTGCAATGAACAGACGCCTATGGCTCCATCAGGTACTCAGCCTGGTCCAGCTTGATCTTGAATATCTCCAGGAGGGGCATCCGCCACGTCTTTGGGCAACCTCTTCCAGTGCCTCACCACCTTTATCATAAAGGACCTTTTGCTTATATCCAATGTAAACCTCCCCTCTTCTAGTTTGAAACCATTTCCTCTTGTCCTGCCACAGCAAACCCCGCTAAAGGATCTGTCTCCTTCCTTTAGCTCCCCTTTAGATACTGAGATGCTGTTCTCAGGTCTCCTAGAGACCTCTCCCCAGGCTGAACAGTGCCAGCTCCTTCAGCCTGTTCTCGCAGGGGAGGTGGTGTTCCATCCCTTGGATTGTTTTTGTGGCCATCCTGTGGACACAGTCCAACAAGGCCACGTTTATCCTGTATTGAGGACTCCACATATGGACACAGTTCTCCTGGTGAGGTCTCACCAGCACAAAATAGAGGGGTGGGATCACCCTCCTTGACCTGCACAGAAAAAAAATCTGTGTGTGTACACAGATTTATTGAACTTATAAATATAGTCTGTTCTGTACAGATTGTTCAGCACCAAGCTAAATTCTGAGTCAATATCTGAAGAACAGTCCCACTGAAGTGTCTATATTTTATCTAATACAGCATCTTGCAGTTCAGCTGCAAGCAGACCCGAATGGGAAAAAGCTCCCAAATAAGTTCAAACTTCTTTTGATTTTTAAAAAACTATCACCTCATAATTGCTGTAATGTTCCCTAGCCTGCCATTTTGCACTCTGATGGTACTTCTCAAGTGATCAAAGACACAAAGCTGTACACCCTCTGGGGAAAGGAATGTGTTTCTCAGCTTATCACACCACACCTTTTAGTCCCCTGTTGTCTTTCATTATTAAAATCAGCCATTAAAACAGCCTATGCTGCTCTGAACATCACCTCACACAGTCTTACACGATTAATTTTTTATTTTTTAACTGTTCAGTAAAAAAAAAAAGAGTAAAAATTTACTTATAAAACAAAATTATTGCAAATCCCATCTTCCTAACACATACTTGTATGGCTGTATACATTTTTAGCTCCTTTTAAGCCACAACTGAGTAATTCTGCAGCTTCATAAATGGCACAAATTGTATGTTGTGTGCATGAGTACGTGTGTGCTGTGTTGATACAAAAACAAGGAATGGAAAGCAGGAATATGCAGTGGCAGTGTTATGCTTTTCAGTGTGAACATACTAAACAAGATGATCACTGGACCAGTTCTTGTCATTTTATTACCCTGCAAAGTAACACTGACAAATAACAACATTAGGAATAACACCCCCCCCCTCAACACCACCACATTCTCACCACAGTTAATTCACATAGAGAAGTCTGTCCAGCTCAAGACCCACAAAGCTGCTCAGCTAAAGCAAGGGCCCTGTTCTCAATGTGCACAAATCAATATACTTTCATCCATTTAAGTGAGATGTACACACTCTGTCCAAAGAGTACAAACTAAACATATCTCTCCTACAGTTTAACCAATAAGCCCCAGCTGAAATCTAACCTAATTGGGCTTACACATTATTTTTACAGTTTAGCCTCAGCTTGATATTTCATTCTGGTAGGAGAGAAACTTATAGAACAATATAACAGATATCTCCCACACAGCAGCAAATACATTTGGACAGGCAATGCAGGAAGTCTATCGAAGAAGGCAGACAAAAAACCTGAACAAAACAAAGGCTCAAGCACAAAAAGAACAAACACATACCTGCTTTTAAAAAGCCCCATGACATCACCATTCCTTGCAAGTTAAGAAATACTCAGTGTAGTCATCATTTCATATAGGCATTCTCAATTTTACCCTGACTAACCCTCTGAAAATTCTGAGCTGTGGAAGTTAGGCAAATATACTGCTCATATTCCAGAAAAACAGAGCCTAAGGAAGTTATTTTGAAACATTAAATATCTTCTCTGAAAACTGAGGAATAGCTGAACAACAGACTATTATATAACATCCTAACACTTAGAAAAGGTTTGTAACAAAGCTGAAAAGATTAGTATTTCACATATGGCTTCAGTCTATCTTCATTTGTCAAACTGATCACAAAAATCAATAAATCAGAAAAGCTAGTAGGATCCCTGTACATATAAACTAAAAGCTGTAACCCCTTTGACCCCAGGCACTTTGCATTACCAGAATTCCTAACAATAAATAAAGGGCGTGACAGCATTAGCGAGCTTTGTAGCTTCCCTATGGATACTGTCATGGCAATATGTAAGATGAAGACATTATTTAGCATCTGAGAAAAGAATTATCATCTCAAAGGAAAGGCAGGAGAAAAATTAGCCCAAAATGCACTTAAGCAGGATTAGGTAAGAGAGAGAACCCGGGGCACTTTGCAGTCATAGGCTGGTTGCCTTCATTAATCACTACAGCAGATACACACAGCAGAAGATGAATTGTTCATGAAACCAAAGCTTGGCCAAAGTATTAAATAATACATAACTATAGCCCACTCAATACCAAACCAGCACAAGATGCATAAGATTCTATAGGCTATCTGTGAAAAGATAAAAGAAAATAATGTCCCACTGGAGACTTCTGAAAATTAACGAGGCTGTGACTATTCCCATGGCTGAGAGAGTTGGTGGTTTTTTTGTGTTTTTGGGGTTTTTTTGCTGGATGGATTGTAACTGTGCTCGAGCAAAATGTACAGCCAGTTTTTTGCTCTGCAGACTTATATCCTTGGTGTGAGATGTAAAGAGATAAGCCAGGTTGTAGCCATGAGACTCTAATCAAAATAGGACAATGTATTTTAGCACTCGTGTGCATTTGCACTGCATTATAAATCTACACAGTATTTCACTGCAGGTCTGTGCTGCTGGTTTCTCTTACAATTTCTGTGATTCATTATAAAAACAATAAACTAGCAACAAAAACAAAACCCAAAACATAAAAGCAATTTTCTTTCTGCTGTGTTTCACAGCAGCTTACAACTACTGTTACTTTTCTACCAATTTTCCCTTTTCCATTCTGTTAACTATGTCCCCTTCCTTTTGTTTAAGTGGTGCTTTCAATTAAACTACCATCACCTGAGCTTCTTGTTCTTCAGATTGCTTCCTTATTTATACATTGCTGTTGGTAACACTTCTAAAACAACTCTAGAAGTAGAGCTTCTTCATTAGTTTGTAAACATAAGAGTAGAATCTTTGCAAAGGATACTTTGATGTTGCTAAAAGACACTGTGCATGGAAACAACAGAAAAAATACAAGCCATGTTGAAATACAGATACACACACACACAGTTTGCTAATATACCTCATACGCAAGCAAAGAGGTGCATGGCATGTCAAACCGGCCTGAGAAGGCCAGTAAGAATGTCAACCATTACGTGCAAAGGAGTCCACACAAAAATCTACTGGTAATCCAAAAATCTCAATTCACTTAAACTGTTCAACAGTTAACTGATAACAACCTTTAATCACCACTGCTCTGTTCCAGAGTCAAACAAGCAGCTGCTTCAAATCAGACATTAAATCCACTTTCTAGTCAACAGATCAATTTGAGGTCCACTACTGAAGAAGCACAGGATTAAAAAGCAATGTACGCAGTCGGCATTTTCTAGAACAGATTCAAAATAATAATTGTAGCAAAGACTGCTTTACAACACTGTTCTTGAAACACACAATAGCAATATATGCTTATTTATATCCTTCAGAAAGCAACATAATTATAACTCATTCAATTGTTGCTTCCTTTTATGCCAAGTCTTTGTAGGATTATCACACGAGAACGGAAAAACTTTTGCCCTGAACATAAACAATTTCACAGCAAGAAGTAAAATGTCATACCAAAAAGAGGCAGCAGTGTTGAAACCAGCCTCATAACAACCCTCTGAGGACTACAGCTGTTCCTCTGCCAAATTTAAAGGCACAGTTAACACATGTTGAGTAAATATATCAGTGCTGTTAATGATTCAAATTCTATCAGTGGTAGACCCTCCAGAAAGGAATGCCACCTTTAGATAGCTTTTTTAAGCCAGAGTTCATTTTTGGGACCAGGGGATTAAACGACTTATTTTAGTAGTAAGAAATTTTACACTGTGTCCCTATCCCATGAGTAAAGCTACAAATTCTAGACTTGCCTCTGGCTACTTCCTGATAGAAGTAAATTTACCTAGTAAGTTACAGGCTCTGCAAGTATCTTGTTTGATCTTGTCTAGTAGCCTATTTGCTCAGTAAGGCATGAAGGAGGACTGACACTGCCACATTCTTCCTCTGTGCTACCAGATTTAGACTACAGAGCATCCCACAGCCCATTTCCCTGAACACAATGCCAGGGGAGTAAGAAAAGATATAGGGAGGTGCTGTGGAGCAGCATGGGCTTTGAAGTCAGGAGCAACCAGAACTGTATGCACTCATGACGACAGGAATATTACAGAGGTGGGTGAGGGGACATTTTAGCAAAATCTGCAAAACAATATTTATTATTCAATTTATGTAGGCATGTTTTCCCTCAAAAATCACAAAGCGTGTACAGCATGGAAATCCACTTTTAAGAAAATGTCTGGAGTATTCAAAACATCTGGATGCAGCTAACAGATGTGGCATGAGACCCAGGGAAAATCATTACATTTCTGGGAGAAAAGTTGGAGGCCAAGCAACTTGATGCGGCTAAAGGCTAGATTTAGGGAACTGAATTCCAAGCCAATGTATCTCTCCATGTAGAGAAGTCTTGTCTGCAAATTATATCTTGATCTGAAGGCAGCTCTTAAACTATGCATGGACCACACACATCTGGACTAGGAAGTCAAAGGCAGCAGCATCACCCCTTGTTTGCTGCTGGCAGCAAAACAAGTATTTTGTTTTACATGCACTCGTACATATTTTATGTGTACCAGTGAAGTTTTTTTCACTGACAACAGAGTAAAATCTAACAAGAAATGTTTAAAGTTAGAGCAAGATTATTCAATCAGAGTTGAAGACAATCAAGAAAAAGTGATCTTTTTACTGACATTGAAAAAAAAGACATTTACTCAGTTCACTAAAGCAAAAGATGGCAAAAAGAGGACCAGCAAACATCAGTCCACTAACTACAATATACTTTAGTGTAATAGTAGTGTAGCTGGACTCTAATGGATTGCAGCTACATTACACTACTAGGGGTCTTTACAAGGGGAGTCTACAACACTGATCAATTCAGCGGTGTTAGTTTCATTTTATCCTGATTTTTCTCTCATATATATGCTTTCAAACATACAAAGCTGCTGCCAACCAGTACAGTACTTCTTGCAATAGAGTATTTATAGACTTATAAAATGCGTCAGACATTAAGACAGGTGTGTTATTCTGACAAATATGTTGACCAAAATTAAAGTGACACCAGTAATACACGTGAAAGAAAAGCTATTTGCTGGTTTGGAAAAATAGCTGGAAAGGCAAAAGAAAATTGCTGTGGCAGAGAGATGGCATAAGGCCAACTGTCTCTGGGTAATACACTTCTGGATACTTGCAGAATAAGTACATACACGAGTGACAGACACAGACCTCCTTCCTCTCTCCAGCCACAAGACCTGGGAAACATGAGTTAGAAATGTCCTTCTCACCAAAATGTGGTCCAGTCAAACTGATATTTTACTTTGGAAAAAAGAGTGGACAGAAGAATCTTTTGTGGTCCATACAAACCATTCCTTTTATATTTTACAGTGATTTAAGGCTTTGCTTAGACTGAATTGTGTCAATTTTTTTGACAAAAACAAAATCCTCAAACCCTCAAATATCTGTTTTAAAATATTTCAGCTTTTCCGTATGCTAATCAATTTCTGGTCTAAGCTGTTCTGTGAATTTAACCTGCAATGTGGAGTTTGATTTCTCCAATATTAAATAGTCTGTGATGTTACAACTCATCAAGAAAAAATAATTGCTTAGATTTTGCTACCAAGAAACCTAAGGAAGAGGAAAGGCACCACAGTCATAGGCATTGCATGCTGTGGGATTGAAAAAAAGAGAGATTTATAAAAAGCCTGTTAACCAATGTGACACCTACTACTTCCCCTGGCATGAGGAAACAACATCAGGGACAAAAGCCATATATAAATAGGTATCAGTTCAGATTATAGCAAGACAAATTGTTTACACCACATAACATACAAGACTTGCTAGGAAAAAAGTAAAGGATGCATAAGACAAAGAATGAATACAATATAATAAAATCACACTGAGAATTAAATTATTTCAATTTGCATGAATTCCTGAGACACCCCAGCCTGGCCTCACTGGGGTAGGTTTTCATACTGGTGGTCTGCTGACACATACTGCCATGGGTATAGCTGCAAAACAAGTGAATTAGTTGCAATTCATGGCTCCTCTTCATCCTAAGAAACATAATCTGTAGGCTAATAACTGTAATTTTACCTTTCTAGACTTGGAGTTTCCCTGATGTCCTTCAGTGCATCCGCTGCCAATGTAAGCAGAATCTGACTTGCTTTCTAGCAGTAGCTTGCATCAGCACCTGGATTTTTAGAGGCATTTGGACCTTACGAGACATTGAAGATGCTGGGTGTTGTGGAAAGGCTGCAAGGACATCTGATTCCATGGCATTTGGTCACAACTGAACCAAACACAACACACCAAAGCTGCAGCAGAGCGGTGTGGGGACAAACAGACACAGTCAAAGTAGCTGAAGGTTCAGTCTTTCTATCACTCCCTGAAACTCCCACGCTTGAGGTTCAACTGTGTCCTTGGCCCAAATCTCCCTTCATATCATTAAAACACCTCGGTTGTTTGCGTTAGGTATTGTTACGTAGCCACACAAATGCTGCCTTCAGGACCCCTGGGTCACCTCCTTTTCCTGTGCTATAGGCATGCAATGATGACAGTCATCTCTTCATCCTGGGGAAGCCCACGGGGTGCAAAGAACCTTCTGGAAGAGGGCGAGCTGCCCCCTGTGTGCTGAGGGGAGGTGCCAGCAGCTGAGGGGCCCTCTGCAGCACCTTTCCCGCCTCCAGGGCCAGGTCTGCACTTCAGCTCCAGGGCCGCCTCTGCCTGAGGAAAGCTCCAGCATGCACTGAGCACAGCTCTGGCCAGGCGTGTGGTGAACACGTGCTTGAAGTTGGTTTTGAGTCTCTCACTGAGCCTGTACCACCTGCCAGGGCCATTTGTTTCTCCTTCTGAAAGAAGTGTCATCTTGCAGTTTACTGTGCTCAAACCCAGCAGGACCATGCAGGTTACCGTTTACCGCATCGCTGCTGAACACAGACTGTGCCCATGATTTACATGGATGTAACAGGAATGCCTCTGATGCCACAGCATCCCTTGCTGCAGGGTTCAAGAGTGACAGACTGCGTGAGTGAGGAAGAAGGGGTGGCAGCAGACACAGAGCAGGGATCTGATGAGGTGAAGGAAGAGCTGTGCTGATGTCCTTCTATGTGTTGTGAGCAGCTGATGTGCCAGCCTCCGATTAGCGCTTCCTAAACCCAGATGGCATGTGGGAAAGCAGATGCTGTGTGATTCCACCCGCTCCTGGAGAGGGTCATCCTTTCTACACACGGCTGGGGCTGGGGAGAAGAGGTGACCTCAGCTGGGGACTGTTTCACTGTTGGCAGCAGATCAATGACTGCTCTCCAGATCTGCTCTGCTGACACAGGTTTCAAGCAAAGCAGTACTAATTTGCTTCATCTTCTGACAATCGGTCTCATTATGCATACTGCTCTCCTCTTAATTTCCTTGAGTCATGTTTTACAACATGAAGTTCCAAATCTTTTCCACCCTTACATGTACGTGCATAAACACCTGTCCAACTAGGCAGATGCCACTTTAGTGGAGCTGGGAGAGAAGAAAACAAAAGGGAGTAAAGAAATCCCCTTGATGCCAAATTTCATAACAAAGCTTGTCCTTGAGCCAGAACTCACAGAACAGAAACCACAAAAGACCCTTAGAGTGATTTAATCCAGTCTCCAGGCCAAATCACAGGATCATCCATTTCTTCATTGACACAACTGTGAGTAGTTTGTGTTCCTAAAAACCTCCAATGTTCTCTTCTCTGCAACATTCTCAGGTAATCACTTTTCATGATTTATCTTTATTACTGGAACACGTTTCTTTATGTCTAACCTTAAACTCACTTGTGACAATGTTAGTCCTTTTGCCATTCACTGGAGTTGTAGAGAAGACTTTATCTTCTCTATTTTCACAGCTTACAATAAAATGTTAGTCTGTGAGATCAGCCCTTAGAGGGCCTTGTGTCCTCAGGTGCAGGGCCAAATCAACAGGCTGGTTGTGTCCTGCCTGGGTGGCACTCATTCCTCCTGTGATGTTCCTCTGGAAGGCCACCAGCATGGGCAAACATAGTCAGTCCTCTGTTATGAGCAGCTCCTGCAGCTGACATAACACAATAGCATCAAATACAGGACAAGTGTTACCTGGGACACCAAGAATGACTGTATCTTCTTCAGTGTGTGTTATCCAAAGTTGCTTCCATGGTAAACTGTCTCTGCTGTGTATTATCCAAAAGTCCATGAATTCCTCTCATCTTCTTGGTCTGTGTACAAAGATACACACGTAAATATCAGTCAAGACAACACTCCATCTTCAAAGTAGAAGAGCTGCTAAGGTTTAATAAGATTTTAAAAAATTTTATGAGTATTGAATATAGCCAACTTATGAATCTTCTGTATGTATTATGTTACTGCAAACTCCAACACGCTTTAGAAACTTATGCACTAATTGTGCAATCATTTTTAAAATAGTTTTAAAATTGAATACGCATACTTCATACTTATGATTGAGGTACATATGTTATGGCTACAGTCCTTTCTACTGAAAGATTATGGCTGGAAAAAATCACTGAAAGGTTTGGTAACTGGAGGTATGTTTAATAAATGTATGGTAACACAATAAAAATAGTTACCCATGTTTTATTTTAAGTAGTTTCCACAGGAACATAGTAATTTATACAGATATGGTTTTCAGATGTCTGTTTTTGTTATTAAATAGCAACAAAAAATCACATAAAAAAGTAAGTTACTTTCAGGAAAAAGTTTCCATTGACCTCCATTGAAAGCAGGTCTAAGACCGTACCACTGCAAAAGATCATCAGCTTCAGTACAGTCCTCCTTGTCTACTCCCATGTCATCACAGATTGGGAGAAGAAAGGCGGTGAAATTTTCTGACCTCTTCAAAGGGTGTGTTGACGAGCAGGACTTTGGAAGACTACATGAAAGCATCCCAATAAAACTGTACTGTTTAAAGAAATGTTACTTGAAGAACATGTGAGAAACTTCAGAACCCATATGCCAAGGAATACTCTGCTCTCTTTAAAAAATAAAGGATGTGTTTACTGTCTGGAAATTTATGAACCATTAATAATTAAAGCTCACCTGACACATTAATTTTCTTCCTAATTTGGCTACCTCTAAGCTCAAGAACACCTAACCTTTCCTTGAATAGTGCAACTCATCAGCCTGTGAAATAATTAGGCTGAATTTTCAGGGAATGTCAGAAGCACATTTTTTCTTGAACCACAAGTAATGAATATGTACGCATACTTGTAAACATCTCTGTGCTTTGGCTTGTATTTGCAGTTGGATGCATGGTTTGAGAAGGAAAATAACTCTTAAAATAGTTAAACATAGTGCTGAAATTGCTTCTAGAATTTTCTTTTAATTAATTTTCATTTGTATTTTGATGAAGCTCAGCTAAAAGTTAGGTCCATGCACAGTCCAGTGCCTTCACTCTGGAGACACTCTCTGTGCCAGTGGGAAGAAAGCAATGAGTGCAAAATAACATTCAAATACTATTCCTAGGGGCCAAACTTTCAGCAGGGCCCTAAAGGCCCATGTAAGCCCTACAAAAAAAGGCTAGAAATGGGCATAAATAGCACCTCCATCTCGTTCTTGGTGGTGGTGAGGTAGTAAATTCACTGAAAATTGAATTCAGCTGTGCAATCCTGAATAACTATTACTGATGGAAGTCCATTGTAAATCTGCAGATGTCATTTGCCTATTTAAACCTATGCTTACCTGTTTTGCCTCTGGGTAGTCTTCACCCAGAAAAGGAATTGTGAATAACTACTAATATTTATTTTGGAAGCCCAGATTTAAGACCTGTACACATTCAAACAGAGAAGAATAACATTTGACAGACACTGTTACCGCTTAAAATTTTGTCAATATTTACACTGCCGAAAATGCTTGGTAGAAATTTCACATGTCTGAGTAGCCCCAGAAAAAAAGCAAAAACAAACAAACAAAAAAACCCTACATCTGAGGAATTGCATAAAACCTGCAGTGAAGCAAGGTCATATTAATCAGTTAATCACTTTCCTCTAATTACTATTATCATGGTTTGTGCTATTTCTGATGTTCAATTTTTCAGTACTGTAGCAGTCACAGTGCTAGATCAAACCGTGACTATTCAGTGCACATGGTGCACATGAAAAGACAGATGTGTGCATGCATACACAAACAATTTCCCATTAAAATCAATATTGGATCCCCAGTTATTAAATCTGAGTATCAAAATACACTCAAGACACATTTCTGTAATTCCAAGCAGCAAAGTTGTTCACAGAGTGCAATGAAACCACTAGGAACATCACTAGATTGATTAATGTGATATGACTGAGGGCAGAAATTAAGCTGGGGATAGGGGTCTCCATTAAAAATGTTTATTGCTAAGTACTCATGTATCACTCCAGTTCCTCTGCAGATCTCAAAAAAACCCCAACAACATTAGAACCTTCTTCAGGGAAAACAAAAGTCATTTAGCTGACATATTCATCAGAGAAATTTTGCTTCCTTTCTTTACTCCAATCTTATTCAGGGTGCTAAGAGTGCTAATAAAACCTGATAGAAGTACCAGTTTGGGAAATAGTTAAATACGTGCTTAACACAAAGCAACACTTTAAACAAAATATGTGCTTTTTTCAGTTCAGGATTCAGTAGCGTGAATCTGATTGGGAAAAAACATTACCAGTGTATCAAGTTGGATGCATCGAAACTGCTTCCACCCTGCCAGCCCCTGTATTATTCTTACCCCCTCAAATCCAGTAACTTATTCAGCAGCTGCACAAGGTTGCAATCAGTTCAGAAAAGCATCCAATAAAAATTAATTTTTTATCCAGAATAGATAACATTGATACCATCTACTCACCTTGCCACCTCCTCCAAGCCTGACAGTAACCTGAACCTGATTGTCTGGCAAAGACTATTCATTGTGACCCACGTAGAACTGTGTGCTACTGTGGGTATTTACAGTTGCTCCAAGGTTGCTTACTTTTACATCCAGGATCATATAAAAGAAATAATTCATATATGAACCTAAAATTTTGCAGCATTCAAACATCTGGAGAAATAAGATGGGATCCACTTTTAAAAAGTCAAAATACAGTTACTGATTTTGGTGTTGTTTTTATGAGACAAATTGAGCTACATCAGCCTGCAGTGTTTACGTATGCTTCTACTCAGAGCCAGAGGGAGGGATGAGAATCAGGAAGAGTTCTTGTGACCCATTGTCTGACCCCTTGTGAGCTCTGGATTAATTTCTGCTTGCTCCTTGAAGTTCTGTTGCGTACAGTTACTCTAAACATGGACGTTAGCTTCTGTTTCATGATTTCCACTTTCTTTTGGTGTTCTGAGCAAACATCAGAGCAGCCTGCAGGAGCTCTACACCTGGTGCCAAGGTCCACAAGCCCAGCCCCTGGGTCCTGATCATGAGGAAGCAAAGGAGCCAAGAAGTATGTGCTGCTCCATTCATCAGAGTTGCCATCCACACAGATGAATCAGGAAAAGAACAACTGTTATCCTCACTTCATCACTGATGAACTCTCCAAAGAAAAATGAGGCAAAGTAGAATTGTGAAGGATATACGTATTTCTTCAGTCCAAAGCCAACAGTAACATTAACTACAATTCCAGTTTTAACACATGCAGACACACACAGAAAAACAGAGTGAAATAACATTTACTCTTACTTTTGAGAATTTTTTCACATCCCTGAACACAGTAATCTGCTCAACATGTTATTATTTGTTAACGTGTTAACAGAGTCAGTGCATTGGTACCAGAACAGTTAGCCCAGGGATAACTGCCTGATGCTGGTGCACAAGCCCTCGGTGCTTGTAGCAAGTGTGGCAGAGGAAAGAAAAGATAAAAGGCTGGCAAAACAGGGATGGAAGCGAAGTATGTGCGAGTGAATGAGAGCAAGAGAAAAATCCAGTTGGGCCAAAATTCTGTTTGCCAAAAACAAGTTAAGAGATCTATTTCCAAGAGAAATGAGTCAAACCAGGGAAACAAAAATAATAATGCCGTGCAACTTAAAGCAGCAGCTGTTATCTGAGAGAAAACACGAGATGAGTTAGAAGACACAGAAGATTAGTCTTTTTTTGGTTTTCAAATGACTATGTTTGTAAAGCTTTTGGCTGAATAATGTTTGACCTAATCACATCTGTTTTGACAACTTAAATGAAAGGCTCAGCAGCTGTAGCTGGCAAAAGAATCCCAAAATCTGCAGACTCCATTCCAATATTTGGGCTCTTGTCTGAACAATGTAAGGATAACATAAACTCTATACCCTAAAAGGGCCTACACAGTGCACTTACAGACTAACGCTACAGCCGTTCTGCAAACAAGTCTGCTTCTAAATTCAGCTGTTCATTGGCTTAGCCTCTGGAAATGGAAACCCATTAGTCTGATGAATGCAAATTTACATCATATTCTTGCAAACAACAAACTGAAGCTTTTTGTCTGCACCCAGATACAAAGGCAAACAATGGATGCTGAGGAGACATGAGAGCTGATAAGCCAGAAGACAATGTAGACAATCTCTCAAGTGAAGTGAAGCCAAACTGGCTGAATATGGAATACAGAAAAGACATCCTACAGAAAGCTCAAATATCACACATAACTTTTCTTGTTACTACACAATTATACAAATAACCAGCAAAAAAAGGAAACCACCAAAAAACATGATCTGGCTAAGTGATCAAAAGTTTTGTTGTTGTTGTTTTGCACATCTATAACCTGCTGGGGTTTTATTTAGTGAGAATTTTCTGTCTGTCTAATTTTCATTGGCACATCAATTTTCTTGCAGTGCCTGATTCTTTTTCAACATCTGCTGCTCAGTTTGACAGTATTAATTTTGGATTTTTCCCCAGATCAGATTAGTTGAAGATTGTGGTGAATGCTGGCAAAAGATCTGAGTTTTCTGTCTCTCTTTCCTCATCTCCCTAATGAAAAAAGGCTTTCTTGAGATTTGTAATCACTGCTATTATTGTGCTTCATACTGAAAACCATAAAATGGTCAGAGAATTGTTACACATACTAATAGAGGCAGATTTTCTTCTCCCACCAAATTTCTCTCCATCTTTGCATATGCATAATTTATTATAAATGGCTATTGCATCCATGGTTTATAAGTAAAAGCTTTATGCATACATGTTGAAAATGTAATTTTTTTGTGTGCGTATGAATGCTGAAGCATTATTCTGTGAACACTACTGAGGCAGGTAGGTTTGGATGGTGCACACATGTGATGCTAGACTGACTGTCCAGAATCACAACACCAAAATACGAACATATGCACTACTGCATCCTATTTCTTTGTTGTAGTTAATAGTTACAGACAAGTACTCTATTCCATTAACCACTTCTCAAACACAGTCCTTATCCCAAAGACCTTACAGTCTGTATTTAAGGAAAGAGATGAAATGCTAGCACAAAGAGTGAATGGAGATCCTCAAGAAATAATATTTGTCAGTACGATCAGTGACAGCATCATACATTAACAACATGATATTACTTTTACATAGATGATGGCAATTTAGACATTTGAGCAGAAGAATGAAGCAGCTCAGAGAAATCCCTTTGACCATGTTGTCTGCTGTGATTTACCCTCAGCAAGCATCACAGCCAATTGCTCACTCCCTTTACAGTGGGATGAGAGAGAGAATGAGAAGGTAAACAGTGTGAGAAATCATGTGTTGAGAGACAGGTAAAACAATATCTGGACATGCATGCAAAGCAAAACAAGGAATCCATTCACTCCTGCCCATTGGCACGGCAGATGTTCAGCTATTTCCAGGAAAGCAGGCTCATCATGGGTAGCAAGCTTTTGGGAAGACAAACGCCATGTTCTGAACATCCTCCATCTCACACAGTCTTGAGTGTTCTGACAGGCAAACTTTGATTCTCTTAAGTGGCTGCACATAATCCTTCAGACATAAACCATTGACCAAATCTGGGACTAAGCGCAGGCCTAGTCATTCTTAGACTCCTCTCTCAGAAAAACTTTAGAAAGCAAGGGGGTCTTTCCTAAGCCTTGTGACTCACCAGAAGAACTTCCCTTACTAGCTTCACATCTGATTTGTACCCTTAATGTGAAAAAAATAAATCCAGCTGATCTGAAAAATAATCTCTTTAGAGACTAAGAAATCTTGATTTGCATTTACAAACAAACGATATCCATCAAGCTGTCCCTACAGGTTCTGAAAAAGAATTATTTTGATTTTTAAACACATGGGAGGTGTTCAGATGCTGTTAACCAGAGAGATTTGAGAACTATCTGCTGGTTGTTGGTAATTTATTGCCTGCTATTGCATATTAGCAAAATCTGTCATTTAGCTTTGTAGAAACCCATATGCTTTCATGAGGCACTTGACTTTTATAGTTGTTCCATTTAAAAATCAGCTGTCCTCACTGTCTCAGTTCTAGATCTTTTGATCCTTGTACTTTAATGTACTGGACTGTTGAAAGTTAGTAGAGAGCTGCCAAACATACAAATGATGTTTTAGCTTGATTAGCTCTGGCTTACCCTTCTTAGCAAGGACTACACATAAGTGTATGCAAATATTATTGATTCAGAGTGACTGATCTATAATATTGCTCTGGAGGTGAATTATCACAAAGAGCCAGAAGAGCTAAGTGCTCTGTCTAGGCTACGCCATTAACAGTAAGACTTATTTTTAAACTACAATATCCCTGGATTTGGGGAATTAACTTCCTCTGACTAGTCACAGACAGGCTCATTCACAGCACTACAGCTTCCCATTCATTTATGTATCCTTGTATGAAACATGCATTTTCTATTTGTAGTTGGAATTTTACACATCTCTCTCTACATATTACTAATAATGTTCAGGCCATCTTCATTTTGCCAGTCACAGTACTTATCTTTGTGTTTTCATTTCACTGAATGAGCATTCACAGCAAAGGATATGTCTGCTACTATCTTTTTAAAGGTGTGACAACTGCTTCTGTTTGGTAGCCACTTTCCTTGCCACACTTCATTTGAAAACACGTGCTTTCGTCTCATCAAGTACTCTAGGAATTAGAAGGTAGATGTTTTTATGTGTATATATGAGTTTTAAAGTTTGATTCAGAGCAATTCCTAGATAAAAGACCTTTGCAATCCTTAAACACTGTTCCTGCTCAGTTAACCCTTCTGACCTACTCTGGGCAATGGGCAAAACAGTCAGCTGTAGGTGGCTGCTTTTTAAGACCCTTTGAATATATTTTAATGGTAGAATTTCACAGAGGTGGGAAAGGCAGTGCCTCCTGTTACTAAGTGTGTAGATGTCTTCCTTTTTAACACTTCGTTTTCAAATAATGTTTACGTAGGTCATTTTGAAAGTGCTGCCTCCAGTTTTTTTTTTTTTTCCATGGAAAATACAGCAAAGGTACAAAGAACATGATAACACTATTTGACAGAGCAAATTCACCAACACTAGCCATGCATTTTTGCCAGTGGTAATGAACAAAAGCATGAATGCTACCCGCATGAGAGTTTGTATCAGCAGAGGTGACCCAATGTGTCACAGATGCAATGATGGAGCTGTTGAAACACATCACCCACAATCTCACTGTCCTCACATCCACTATTTGATCTCCATAAACACTGAAGAAGTATTGATGAATGTCAGTGATTGTCTTTTTTTTCTTTTCTGCATGGAGGAATTCAATTCCACACCTTTGCTTCATATACATTTCCGTGTCAGGTGCCATTTTACCAGCCTGCCCCTCTGCTGCTATATGTCATGCAGCAATAAAATGTAACAGAATATTTTGGGAAGGTTCAGCCTCTTCTTCCATTCCAACACCTGCCTCTGATGTCATGGGCCAGCATAATAAAACAGGAGGTATTACTTTAGGAGCAGCCCTTGTAATTCTGACAAACTTTAAACATTTAGCCTGAAATTTTATTTGCATTGCAGAAAAGGCTATTATTGATTCCATCTTCAGAGTAGTGTCTGGACACATTCCGAGTCATGAGAACAGAACAAAGCACTAAACTATTCACAGCTACTGCGCTGAGCAAGGCTGAGTGGTAAAACTATTACAGAAGAAGATAATGTACGTGCCCCAGGAGGAAGTACACTATATTAAAGAGAGCCAGCAACGCAGGCTTTGAGAATCTGAACTCTGGTGTTTCTGTCACTGGAATGTGCTCTCAGTAACACTTTTTTTTGTATGCAATTAAGCATAGGAAATATTTGTCTATGTTTTCTTTGTCAATACTTTCAGCATAATTTAAAAACTCCATTTTTCTGGATGAAGAAAACATTACTGCCGGAAACATATAAGGCAGCAATATGTTGTGAGATGAATGTAAAAGGCTTGCAGCAAGACTGTTTCATGAGAAACTATGCCATCTGGAGCATTAAATATGGCCATGGCAGAAGTTCTTTCTAGCAGGTACCTCAAACACAAAGGATCACATTTCCCTGAAACTGGTCATAGCTGACTCCACATTTCTCAGTAAATTGAATGGCCTTTGCTTGCGGCTGTATCTGTGCCGTCATGCAAGGAAAAGATTGACTCTGGCTTGTGACTGTTGGATTACTCCCTGGAGTTGACAAGTGCTCCGTCTTAGCCACATGCGCTTTGTTCAGTCTTTCAAAAGCCCTTTAAACTTCCACTGATGAGAGGTGGCTGAACTGCAAAAAGAGCTTTGCTTTGGTTTCGATAAGCAAAAAGGAGCTCAGGTGCTTCTTTAACTTAAACGTACATATAAAAATCTAATCTGGGAAATTTACAGAAGGTATTAACTACATATATTTTGGGACACAATGTGATGAGTCATTTTTTATAAGCTCTTTAGCAATCTGGCTTGAACACTGCTTTGAAAAGTGAAAACATAACAATAATGCTTTATGCTATTATGTAACAATAATGCTTAATGCCAGATGCTTTAGCGTTCTCCAACATATTCTTCCACTTTAATATCATTAAACTGTTAATATTTTTAAGTTTTTTCCATTAAACATATACAGATACACAAACAACTATGCAATTTCAAAGAAATAAAATTTGGATTTTTTTTTTTGTGTGTGTGTGTGTTTAAAACTTATTTGAGGAGACTGTTTTAGCTGATAATAAGTCGAATTGAATCACAGCTCATTTTGAGATATATATTCTCACCAAGGTGTGTAGCAAAAGGAATAAGCAGTCATTTACCAGGATCTCTTCAGTGTGGTAGATGATGGTGGAGAGAACAGGGGCATACCATGTGGGAATGAATATATTTCTCACTATTTTCTATCCTGCTGCAATCCAAGCTCTGTATCAGTTAAAGAGTTCATTCTGTTTCGTCACACAGCAGAGATGGCAAAGAATTCCCTACACTACAAACAGTGCAGTTAGAATCAGTAATTCCTCTGGGAGTACACTTTGGGTGCGGTCACTATGATGCTTATTTATTCAATAGAGAACATATTTTGAAAAATCTTTACATAATCAACACAGTAAATATTGGAAGTTGAAATGCAAAAGACTAAATATGCCTAGGGAAAACAACAGGATGCCAAAACACACTTGTATTCACAAACAAAGGACTTACTGGTCAGTGAGCATAGGAGGTAAACAGATCAGGAAACATTCCACAGTCAAGAAACTCAGCACTGAAACCCCTTAGGAAGAAAAGGCATTTTTTCCCATTCAACTAGGAAAAAGTCTTGGATTTATTTTACAATTTTTTAATTTAATCCGGGGAGCTGAATCATCATAGCATGAAATATTTTACTGTAATAATGAAGCTTCATATCAATTCCAATTCTTCTACAAAACATTTGTAAAGTGCAACCAGAAATGTCACTTCATTTGCATCTGCAAAAGGCTCCAAAAACTTCTGGAGTAGAATTCTATGTATCTCAGGAAAATTTCACCTGTTTACATCTGATTGGAATTTGGTCCCTGACATCCTTTTCATGTCTGTCTTACAGAAGTGAGAAACTGTGAGCAAGCATTTTCAACAGGGATCAACCAGCTGTATCAATGCAGGAAGAGAATTACTTCATTCTTGTCATTAGACATGATCTAAAATATGAGGGATTTCAGACAACGTTCCTCACTGAGAATTGTTCAGTATTCTTGTTTTTTTCTCTGCAGACAGTTAAAAAATATGCAGTATAAAATTATAAGCCCTTCTCATGGTATTTTCTGAATGACTGAATCTTGAAGTCTCAGAAATCCTGTGTGTTTTTCTGCAAGGTTTTCATCACCAAGAAGCCTAGAGGGATCAGAGAAGCTTTCTTACTTTGGGGTACTTAGACAAACTGATCAAATGCGTTTGCAAGTAGACCCCTGTCAGACTACCAGCATTTCAGTATTTCCCTGCCTGCTCTTGCATTGATTTTTTTTCTCTTCTTGAGTACATAAAATGTGAGCTTTTAGTCCAGGCTTTTGCTAAATTGCCACAGTTTCATAAGAGAACAACAAAAGTGAAAGATTTGGCAGTAAGCCCCACAGAAAACTGTTCCCTCAGCTCACGCAATATCATGAGTTGTGAGGACTATTTGAAAGTCATTAATGCAGAATTCAGTGTGCTGTCTCATATACTGCAGTCTGCGTGTGATGGAGATGTCTGCCTCAGAAGCAGTAATGTACGGGGTAATATAAAGATATATTGTTGACTTTTTTTAAGACCATAGCTGAGGGAGCTATGAATGTTCAGTCTTGTTACTTTTTCAAATTTCACTGGTTTTTAAAGCACATCTTTACTAAGTATCCGAGGCTATGTTCATTTTGTAATAACAACTGCGTACAATAGAAAAGATTGAGTATGTTTTGCACAAATATTTCCCCAAAGCAGTTGGAATAAGCATATGATAATCATCAATGACACAATTTTTGGAGAAAAAAAGAAACAAACACTTCTAGGTGAGTACTCTCTCCATAACAGCAGGCCCAAGAAGACCTGAAGCACTCGCAGTCTTTTTCCTTATTTCTGTTTGCCTGAAGTACAAAAACAAAATATATTCTGGAAAATCTGCATATTCTAGAGTGTGAAAAGGTTGATTATGACTCACTTCCACTGATACTGATGTTTATGATCATTAACACCATTAATACCATCTCTATTTTTTCCATGATCTCAAAAAAATCCTATCACGTATAAGAGCAGAATGTAGGCCCACAATATTATCATCCCCCATAGAAAACCTGCCCTGGGCAAACCTCTGCAATATTCTCACTGCTCACCTCCATTGGCTGTGTTCCTCATGTTAGCATATTTTCAGAAATGGTAGAAAACTGTCACATCTGTGTAGCCAGAAGATCTGTTCTTTGCCAGGGCTCCATAAAGAAGTTCACAAAACTAGTGGAGAAAATAACAGAAGCTTTGACATCTTCACGTATCTTAAAGGCTTTTACTGCATCAGGCAGCCATAGTGCTTGTGTAGCAACTTCAGCTCCTTCAGCATTCAATCAATATTGAAATGAGAGAATCCATTCTGCTCAAAAACATGATCAAGGATTGGCTGCACTATTTTTGGCAAAAAAACACATTTTCCTTGAATACTACTTTCTCAAAATCACCATAATTTTCAGCAGTTATGAAGTAATTAATCCTGTTAACAACCCCAACCCTCATTTTTACAGATAATTAGTAGGTGGGGGGGTTGCTAGTTCTTTCTATCATAGTTGGAGAAATCCTTTGTTCTCAGTCTGCAGTTTACATGGCAAAATGTTTCATGCTAAATTTATCATTGTTGATTATTTGCTTGAATGCTCTGGGTGGCCTTTTGGGATTTTTCTGGAGTCTTGCTGGTCTGTAGCTTGACAGCTATACCACAGTAAAACAAAGCTATGATTATACACACTAGTAAACAACTTCCCTTCAAAAGACAGGAAAAAAAAAAAAAAATGGGAGACAGGATGGAAAGCTGAAGAAGATGCATTAAGTTTTTTTTTCTAAACTTGGGATCTGTGTTTGATAAGACAATGCCAGGGACAAAAACAGCTGCTGTGCAGCCTTACTGCTGCCCAGATTGAGTGACTATATTCTCATATTGACACTTCTCAATCTACTTAGCTGGTTAACATTCTTGGTTTTGCTGCTCATACAGTACCGATCCTTCCACTATGCAGGGAAAGAGGCACAGAAAGAAGTGCCCTATGAGAGGAAAAATTTTCTCCCAGAGTATTCACAAAGGAGCACTATGTCCTTTTTCTGGACTAGACTCACATACATCTTTATGTCATTTCTGTGTTCTGTTATTGCTGCTTCTTAGCATTTCAGCCATGACAAATAGTTAATAATGTTCAATAACTATGATATGTTGCCTAACTCTTCTCTGGCACGGACATTAATGATATTTAAGTAACCATCAGAACAGAGATCTTAAAGAAACTTTCAGAATGGGGAGCACTGAGAAGTGTGAAAGCAGCTTCAAACCTGTATAGGGAATTCTGGTGTGCAAGACCTAAATATTGAATTTCAGTGAATTTCAGAAATTCTGGATCTCTAAATCTAACATAACACTCCTAATTTTTCTCCTCTCCTCTCCTCTCCTCTCCTCTCCTCTCCTCTCCTCTCCTCTCCTCTCCTCTCCTCTCCTCTCCTCTCCTCTCCTCTCCTCTCCTCTCCTCTCCTCTCCTCTCCTCTCCTCTCCTCTTCTTTTTTCTTTTTTTAATATTTACTGCTTGAACTGTTGTGCTTTGTTTTAAAAACTGGCAGTCATTAACAGAGAAAAACAGAATCCCAAGCCCTGCCTACTGTTACTGCTCTGCTGCTAATGGATTTAACAAAGACGACAACTTTAAAATCATTCTCTTGCTACAATCACCCATCATGATGTTCAGACAGCATGCCACAGGAGAAAATCCACATTCCACACAGATTGAACTAGGTATTCATTCTCAAAGTTGAAAGAAAAAATTATCTTTAAGGATGATGAGACATTCTCCCACCTTGAAAATAAATGACATCAACTCCGGGGTTAAGTCACTGACAAGAAAGAGGTAATCACACGCACATAGCACTGTGCTAATTTTATTATCTTGAATCTTTTAAACTTGTATATAGTCAGCAATGAAGTAATGGAAAATGGAAAATGGAAAATCCAATTAGCCCATGCACATGCTTTGTGAAAACCACTAGCCCATCTCTGTATGTAGACGAACCAAAAAGATAGCTAATAGAAGAGCTGTTGTTCCCTACAGCTTTGTAGTACGCATTATGTTAACAATTTAAAAAAAAAAAAAAGATGCATTTATTTCATTTTCAGGTGACGAAAATACTAGGTGGTACATGGGTTGAAAAAAAATCTTCCTTATATAAAGCTTAAGGAAACCATCCATGTTTAAAAGTAAGTTTTAACAGTGAGAAAGCTTCTGAAAAGGTAAAACAAGAATGAGACTGTCAGTTTTAAAGCAATTAGAGCAAGTAGAAAAAATCCTAGAGAAATTACGCAAAAAAAACCTAAAAATATATCAATTTAATCTGTACATATTGACACGCAATAAGCATCATAAAATTTGAATCCAAATTTATGCAAGACATACTGTAATCAGATAATACAGATATCTTTGTAAAGTATCTGTTAGTATGGGTGCATCTTGGAATGTTTTTTTGCACTCTGCAATGAGTGAAGATATCAAAATAAACAAAAGAATTGAATATTTTTTAGTTTTGGTTTTTTTTTTTACTGTAAAGGACACTGTCAGTGTCTGTGTACAACTTAGAGCTTTAACAATAATTCATCGTACTGTTTTGTTTTAAATTAAGGCAAGAAGTGTAAAAAAATTAAGGCAATTAAGTGTAAGAAATTCAAATGCAGCATAACTGGGGTTGAAAAGTAACTTCAGAAAGGAGAACTTCGCTCTTCATAAGATATAAAACATTCTTATATTTATATTAATTAAAATGCCAGATGCAGATATGCACAGGTTTATATACATTTAAAATCCAATGCAATGAAGTACACAGATTTTGACTCCAGCCCATCCTCACAGTTCCTCCTCCCTGCTAAAATTTTTGCCAAAGTTTTAGTGGCCAGTGCTAAACAAGCAGGCTCATCATTACAGAAATCCAACCTACAGTCCAGTCCTGCCATCCTTACTTTGTCATCTGCATATACAGATATCAGCTGTGTTACAAGAAACCTCATATGTCAGAGGACACTAAAACTGTAGAAAATCTATATTTTGTAGGAAGGAAATCTGGTAGCAATAGGCCTGGGAATAAAACAAAATCCAACAACACCAAGTACCTCTTACTCAGGTGGCGAGGGTTCCTGACATTATATCAAACACACAGAGTACATCAAATAAGTGCTGCAAAAATTAAGACATATTCGGCCATTAGTTTTCCCGTGGAAATTGCCATAGATATGAGTGAAGTCAGATGCAAAAAAAAAAAAAAAAAGAAAAGGTTCTCCTCTCATTAGCCATAAAAAAAAAAAAAGATAACTAGGCCTGGGTTTCTGCAGAACTCTCTTTCAACTCATGATTTCTGAAAAGCAAAAAATTTGGCTGTTGTGGCATCTGGGGGCATTAGGGAGTAAGCCAAGGGATAGAGGGACTGTAAAGAACATAGGTAGTTCTTAGGAAACACGGGAATTTTTCTGTGCATGCATACAAGCAGCATGTCCAGCACACTCAGAAGAACCATGTCAAGCCCAGTGTGCACACGTTATCTGGCCAAAAAATCTCAGAGAGAAACATTGGATTCAACAAAAAAAGCAAATTTGCCTAGATATTATCCATAGTAATTCTTAATTATAGTTTATTAATAGGTAACGTGGTATTCATAGTCACAACATCTCAGATAAATGTGAAAGTTGTCATTGCTACTTCTTAACATGCTTTTAATTTATTCTCAAAACAAGAGAAAATCAGGTAGAATCTGAAAGATGTCTCAATTGACAAGAGGAGTATGTCTGGCTGAGTTTCACTGTACTAGTATACTTTTTCACAGGCACTAAGATGGGGATTGAATAAGCACCACAGGACTGACTCACTTTCATTCAAATTCATTCTTATCGAAATGAAAGTAAAGTGCAATTAAAGCTTGGATTTCCTCCAAGGAGCGCTAAATAATAACACATCTTCTGCCTTTCATTCAGATGTTTAAATAGCTTTCAAACAAAACTTGATGAACATTTTTTTATATTTGGCTTTAAAGTCCAAGAGAAATGGCGATACGCCTTTTAAACTTAAAGCCTAAAAAAAACAGCAAACCAACCAAATAAAAAAAAGGGACAATATGTTCCTTCCATTTAGGCAAGACTGGGTTTATCCTAGCTTAAAATGATCCAACTTTAGGCAGTAAATAGAGAAGTCTACGCTAAAGGTATTTTCATCTTGTTTTTTCTCTCTGGTCAATGAAGAGGACTTGGAATCAATCTGAGACATGCCTACTTTTTGGAAAGGTCTGGCTTCTCTCATCAAATACAGAGGAACTACGTACAGCTCCCAGTAAATTCTGACATTAGAGCAAAGCTAATCTACATTCACACCTCTCCTGTTCATCTGACTGCTCCAGTACTTGTTTGGCCTCACTAAGAGCTGTTTCAGGTAGTTAAACAAATTCTGCCATCCAAAAATTGAATGCTTTCCCATAACATTTAGCTTCTTAAATCAGCTAATACCATAGCAAGACTGATCATGTCAAACTCTGACCAAGGCTAACAGTACACCTGGAAACACAGTTGGAGGTTCAAGGGGTAAAAGGGAAAAAGCAGCTCCTGGCAGGAGGCAACTTAATTAGAAGAGAAAACTGACACCTCCTTGAATGACTTGAATCCAGGCTTTCCAATTCTAGGGTACACATAACAGAAATCCTTTCTTCCCATTCCTCCCTCCTCAAAGGAGGCAATGGTTCATCTTTCAATTTAAAAGGATGCTTGTCAAAGTAAGTCATCACCAGACTGCTAATTTCCAGGAGCCATCCCCCAAATGCTATGGGAACTAACACACAATTGGCTGAAACAGACCTCATGGTATATATTGGTATATATTGTTAACGTGAATTAATTAAACAGAAAGTTAATAATGTTTGCACTTAATAATGTCCATTTTTCAAGGATCTCAAAGCACTTCAAAAATGTATCCTGAGCTCATTAAAAGCATAAATAAACATGTTTGTCAGTTAAGACAACTTCTGTTAGTTAATTTATTTCTTGTGTTTGGAGATAACTTGTACAACTGATTTATAAACCTCAGAAATAAATGTTTGTAATTGAAACACTGACATCTCCTTAATCTTAGTGCAACCAACAATTATTTCTGTAATTTATGTGCACAAAAAGTTTAGAAGCATTGGCCAATCCCTTACGTACTATGCTATAGACAGAAATAGCTGAATTAGAACAACAGCAGAAAGAAATTAAGCCGTAGAACACCAATTAATTGTTCCTCAATTAGTTTATAATGAACAATTCTTGATGCATGCAACGGATTTAAGTTCCAGTCAAATCTCTCTCTGGAAGTTGCATATTTAATGATTCTCTGAAAGCCAGTGCATACTGTATATTCGTATCTCTAGGACAGATAATGTTCTTCTTGGAATCAAAATGAGCAATATTACTTAAAAATACTTCCCATTTTAATATTGAGAGAACATAGTCATCTTCCACCATAGTAAGAGTTTTAAAGTAAAGAAAACTCAAAGCATTTTTTGGCTTTTTGTCTTGATCACAGAAATTCGTTCACACAATCAAGTGTGTAATGATACCCCTTATCAAATTTTCATCTCCAAATAGCAAAGGAAACATATGTGTAATCATACAAAAGGTTTTACTGGCTTCTTTTTCTATTACTTGATAAATTCTAAACAGCTACATTATTTAGATGTTTTTTTTTATTTTTAAATGGCAATAGAATGTAGAAAAAATAACTGGAAAGAATGCATGTGTCAGTTGTTATATAAAGAATAAAACAGGGACCCTCTGCCTCAGAAAGTTTGTAATCTAAACAAAATACACCATGTAAGTTTCTGGACAATTTTTTTCTGTGAGATTTCTTAGACCTTTGTTTTCATGTCAAGATTTGTTACAAAAAATAACCTTCCAGCTTCACTATAAGCACACACTTAAATGCTAAATTTGAAAAGCTTAAATCCCAAGTTCACAGAATTTAAACACTCACCTTATATTACAGAGTTGTAAAACCTATTTCATTAAGTTTGAGTGTATTTACACATAAATTGACATGTATTGAGACAAACATTGACACTTGAGGCAGTACTAAGAAAAATAAACAGTTGGCCTCATTGATTATAATCTCTGTGGATCCCTTCATCATTTTAATTACAAATTCATTTCATTTTTAAAACTCATCTAGGTAAATAAAGGTGTATAAAACTTTAGGTTATGGCATCAGCCCTTGGGTTCAGAACAGCTATGACTGCTAGGGAACTCCAGGCCACAGCCAAGAAGCAGCTATTTTATGTTTACTGTTCCCTAAGATTACAAAAATCCAATGCAGCTCTACATAGCGTACAGAGTAACTTATGGTTTCTTTGAGTTACAACTGCCTGAAATACTTCCTAGAACCTTTCATGTGTTGCTATCAAATTCAAAGCCACTTTTAGTGATTTTGATTTAGTAACCTCAAATCATTGCTACATAGTTGGTTTAAGAACACCGAAGTTCCTCTTTCTGCAATGAGGCAAAGGAGAAGCTTTCAGGAAATACAAAGGTGTCACATCTAAAATGGTCCTTAACTTGGAAGATGTCATAGCATAAGAGCAGGGAAGGCAGAACCTCTGCTTGGTCTCTTGCATTCACAGAACATCTCCTAATGTTTGGAGGTGGAAAGGTGAACTTGGCACATTCTGCCCTTGAGTTTTCAGCATCTCTGTCTGGAATGGACTTGCTCCTGATTTACGCTCCTGGAATGTCTAATCTAATCAAGCTCCAGCTGTCCTATCTGATACACAGACACTATGTCAAAGCAGAAAATGTAGCAAGATCAACTACATTAGACAAGTTATCTCCTAATCACATTATTCTCTTCATAATTTAAGGTAGTCTGGAACAAAAATGTAGTTGCATGGATGTTTTCAGACAGCAAGTCTCTGGATAACTTCTCATGAGTGGCACAGCTTTTAGCTGTTTTTTCAGTCTGCTTTCTGAGATAGAAAAGAAAGTATTCAACTTACTTTTTTATAACAATTCTAGCAACACAGTACTCTTCACAGAAAGCTATTTCTGTTGAATGTGTGATTCACTCCCTTAGACACTTTAAATAGATTTTTTTTTCTCACAGACACTGGAAATGAGAGTAAACATCCCTGCAGTTGCAACAGGAAAGACAGTTCTGAGTTTAGACGAGAGAATACTTACATGGCTCTTCAATGGAATCCTACATTTTGTTTAGATTGTAGTCAGTGCTACTGATCACTATGTCATTCTCTGTTTACACCTTGATCCTGCATCAGCCCATGAAGGGACCCTTTATCTAGCTAACAGAGTAGACATGGATATGTAAAGTTCCAAAGGCAACTTCAGTGTGCTTACATACTGCTAAACGTTGCTTAGCGACACAAAGCTCCTTATCATAAAGATATGCCAAAATCATTCAAACTGAATTTACTTCACATGCTGCTAAAAGGAAGGGCAGAAAACCCTCCAGGAGCACAAGGCTCTTCAAACTTTCTTTGTCGTACCCTTTTTTTTCTTTCCTTTCTCCAAAAGAGTGTCCGTGCTTCAACTTCACTTGGAGAGAGGTTCTCCATTTGCCATTCATCTAAAAGAACCCAAGCAATGAGAAAATTCCATCTTCAACACTTTTCCCACTGAGATTTGTGAGAATATGCATAAACCATGAAGTGCCTGCTCTCAGATCATTTCTGACTAACAAAGAGCTTAAAGCAGTTATTCCTGTGCTAGAATGAAGTCTAACATATTCACAGTTCATACACTGTAGCACTGATCCACTTTTTCTTTTCTTTGTTCATACAAAGGCTCCAAATCGAATAATATA
The DNA here is from genome assembly GCF_019238085.1 of Lagopus leucura. Classification (NCBI taxonomy): domain Eukaryota; kingdom Metazoa; phylum Chordata; class Aves; order Galliformes; family Phasianidae; genus Lagopus; species Lagopus leucura. Next base: position 6,880,048 of record NW_024962269.1, on the reverse strand, counting down.
TGGTGCTTGAGTTTTGGGCTAGGTCTTTATGTAGGAATGCATATTACCTGATGACTTAAAGGAGAAAGTTAAATTTCTCTAGTGGTATGTCCTCATGTAAATAACATGATACCTCTTCAGACACATTATGTTGTAGATAGCCCGTTCACATGGAATATGTGTTAATTTGCTTTAGATTCTGGAGGTCTCAGAAACTGGTACTGCTTTTTCTTGGACTACCCTTAATACTGCTGTCAATGCTCTCTGCTGCACCACATACATTTTTGTTAACTAGCTCTCTGTAGTGCAAATTACAAAATTTTAACATAAGTATAAATCATTTTAATCTTTTAAAATACAATATGCAACCCAGACTTACAGATCTGTTCTAAACTGTATCTGTGCATCAGTAAAAGATATTAGTCTAATGACATATTAATGTGGCATCAGTGAGAGACACCCAATTACAATGTTTCACAAAACTTTCTTCATCTCTTGCTGTGTATGGCTAATGAACAAGGACAGGGACTTTCTGAGAAAGAGAAGAGAAGATAATCATTTCCTGATTCTGGCCCTCAGCAATTGTGGTCATCTGTGAAATTACCTTTTCTGTAAGCAGAAAATTCTCGCTTTCAATATTTAACAGAAGAGCGATGGAAAATGGAAAATGCTTCCTTTGTGAATCAGGATAGTGGTATTTAAAATGAAATCATTAATAAAGGATCAATGATATATAGAGGTCCAACTTCATTCCAGAAAGCATGAATACTTTATCGACTGTTAGATTTTTAAAAGAATCCTGTCTGTACTTTGCACATGATTCATAAAAGCTTCTGATCTGTAATTTAGATGATTGCTATACAGAAATTGGAAAACAAATATGAATGGTTTAAGGGTGTAATATAGCAGAGGCAGAGACTTTCTCCTCCAAGGTACATCGCTAAAGATTGCTTCTCTGTTTTTAAGTGAACTGTGGAGAGAGTTAGCCTCAGTCCAACTTATGTCCTAGGAAATAATAGTCTGTGAAAGAACATTACTGCATTGGTGAGAACCCTCTCCAGTCTCTGGTTTCTCCTACCAAAAGAAGGCAAAGAGCTAACAGTGAGCCAAGAAACAAAATTTATATTGTCTGATGCTTTCCCTGATACAATATGAAAACAAACAAACAAACAAAAAAACAATAAAAAAACAAGAAAAGAAACCAAGCAGATAAGCAAATAAAACAAAACAAATACTCTCACTCCCCCAAACCCTCCTTTTTTTTATATTCTATTCTATTCTATTACATTATGTTTTTTTATATTAAGCTGGTCGTAAACCACTGAACTACCTAGTAAATCCACCCTACCTATCCATCGTGTTATTGCAAGGGTTTCATATTATGGAATTTGTACTTAATATGACTCTTTTCCCCATGTTGGTGGAAGAAAGATTTAGTTGTATGCTTGCAGCCTCATCATCTGAAGGTCAGCTCAGGACTGTTTTGCTAAAGGGATATTTGCTAGCAGCAGAAAAAGTAGCATTAACAGCAAAGCCTCCAAAAAGAAATCTGCTGGTGTGGAGCCATGCATAAATTAATGGAACATATTTTGTCCTTATTTTACCCTGTTCCAGGAGCAAGAATAAAGGTAAAATGCACAGTACTGATGTAGTTTGTTGGTGTCACTAACTAATGCTCTATCCTTGTCATAACCACTTTCACCATTTGCAACTCCCATTGACTACAGTGAAAGCCAGTTGGAGCTGGGACTAAAGACATATGGAAAATTTTGTTGGAATGTGGGCAGTAATCCAACAAAGGAAGAATTTTTTTCTATTGCCATATGTGACTATTTTCTTTCCTAAACAGCCCATCCATCCTATTAGTCAAATGGTGTAAACAATTTTCTTAACAACAAAAAAACGATCATACATCAATCAAAAAGAAACTCAAACGTGTGCCAAACACTACTGCAGCTGAACATGCCTTTTTCTTAACTTTTTTTTTTTAGTTGATATAACTCTGGCAAAAACACCCACATACTCAAAGAACCTGACTGATGGAAGGACCCACATTATGGCTGCTAAAGGGCTGGGAAACTTCCGCTGGACAAGAATAATTGCACAGAAATGTGCGGGGTGTTCCTCTGGTAATATAGAACTGCTGTGGATTTCCCAACTCAGCACAGTTATTCTACACTGGATATTTTTAAAGATCTACAAATTAAACTTAAAAAAAGCATCCACTGAAGAAAGAAAGGACACAAAGTAGGAAGCAACCTATCTAAAGGCCTGTAAACTTCTTGTGGGGCTAATCATCAGAGAAGAGAGGCATCAGAAACCAAATTTGATGAGTAACTTTATCATTCCAGAAAGCACTGAAATGTCACCTGACATAGATATCCAGTTTAGACTCCATCTATTTTTAATGGTTAGATAATCATGGATCATAATTTAGTTTTAATAACAACTGCAACAGACACTTTATTAGAAGATTTTGCAGGCTACAAGCTTGTCATTTGTCATTAAAATGATTTTTCAGGTTTAAATATCGCATCAATTTGTTTCTCTTTTCTTCTTTTCTTTTTTCCTTTCAGTTAATTAGGTTAAATAAATCTCAGTACTCTGTTTTCATCTTGAATTTTCTAATACTACAAGTAGCTGCTTTGGCCAGTTTTCTGAATTGAGCAAATCTTCTAAGAGGCAGCTACTTAGAATGCTCACTGAGTAGCTGCCATGGACATATATATGACTGTTCTATGTTTCTTGGCATTGTATCCATGGCTGCTATGCATTACTTTAGTGGGAAAAGGAGAAGTACTACAAATACCTACTTAAAAAAAATATTTTTTCCTTAGAAATTTGTCCTTACACTCAGCATCATTCCTGTACTACAGCCTTACGCTTTCCAGTCTGGAACTGTGTGAGAACATGGGCAAGTCATTAAATTTCACTTAAGTTTTAAACAGAATAATATTAACATATTTTCCAGCTGTTTGTTAGGAGAACAAGGGGTGGGTGCTGTACCATGCCAAGAATCATGTTGTGGGAAGCTCTGGTACAATACCAATAGCATTTATTTTTCTTAGCAAGATTTTGGTAAGTGATTTGGAAAAGTAATTGTTGAAATGAATGCACAACAATATTTCAGAAGTTAACGGTGCATAGAGTGCACTTCAATTTCAACTGTCACTTTGCAAATACTCTTATCAAAGACTTGACTGTCAAAAAAAGATACCAGTTGTAAAGTGGAACATGTTCCAGTGACGTCCCTGCTCAGTAAAAATATGCGAGGCCGACAGGCTCCCTGATACAGCAACAAGGTTTGAAAATTAAATTTCTGTATAGGGGAATCCACTCCTGTGTAACTGTAGGCTGATACCTGGAAATATTATTATCTTCTCATTTCACAGGGCTTCTCTGTTAATGGTGATAGTCTGCTGGATAAAAGCAAGCCCTCATGGAATCTTCACAGAGGAAGACAGAGGTATCCCATTCTTGCACCTAGTTATATTGCTAGTCAGGCATCCTGGATAAGAATGAGGCTAGAAAATTAGAGCTTTAGGGCACACATCTTGTTTATTTTACTGTCTGTCAGAACTTCTCATTTTACTAGAAACTGAAAATAATATCAGCTGCAAGTTTGTTAAAAGGAGGTATGTTTATGTCTTAACATGACAACGTTCATCTCATCTATTCATCCAGTCTGGAGGGAAAGATTCAGGTTGGATATCTATGAATCCCAAGCAACCCTGAATTATTCTTGCAGGAATAGCTTGCTATACAATGATGGTAAATATTTTAAAGATCTTCCTTAGTAATGAAAATTGTATTTCACCATCTCTTAACTATTCACTTCAGAGATACACAAAAAAACACAGTCTAAAGCAAGACATCTTCCAGGAAATCAGATGATTAATGTGACAAAGGTGGATGAGTTTTGATATGACAGCAGCTATTCATTAATTTTATACGTGTGCACACACAAAATCTGTATGTATGTATACGTGGATAACTATACTTAATTAATTGAATTAAAATTTATTATGTGGCTGTGATCTCAGATGATTGATTAAGAGGGGTCAATCCAGTCAATATTTTGCAAATTCATCAGAAACTATTAAGCAATCGAACAATTCAGTAGATGGCACTCTTTTAAATCAGCAGTAGGCAAAGATCTTTAGGTAATGGTTAGCAAGGAAGGCTCAAATACATTTTGGGCATTGAAAAGTCCGTCTGAGTTATGATTACAGTACAAGTTTTAATCCAATTTTCCAAGTGGAATATGACTATGTATTTCTAGCAGCTGGATTTCTGTTTGACCAAGACATGAATTCTACCTTGATGCTTTCAGGCTGTATCTTCACATGCTGAATTGTTCATTTTGTAGCAGAGACTTCAGTTTTAAACAGAAAGACTATGCAGCAAAATAACTGTTAGCCATTACTGCTGAGTAACTTATTCTTCAATCAACATAGGATGCTCCATCAATAAGAGTGGCAAAAAAATTACAGAGGAGCTAAAGTTTGGAAACAACTGCTGTCCTTTAGGTAATTGCTTATGTTACTAACAGTACAAAGCTTCAAGTTACAGAGGTTAATACTAACCTTAATGCAAGATCAGCAAAGTAAGTTGGCAAGACTGTCTTCTAAAAATTGTCTAGTTCAAACTCATCAGGTAGCAGAGATTTCAGATCAATAGCATTTTGTTTTCCATAGTCCTGGAACTGATTTTACATTTTAAAAACAAACTGAGAAAAGGTCCCTTTGATTCTGTACAATGCTCTTGTGCCATGCAGTCTCTTAAGGAGATAAATCAGAAGACAGTACTTCGGTAGTTCTTATTAAACAAGTTTGACAAGCATATTTAAGTAAGTAGTACATTCAAAGAGCTGTGCAACTGATTTGAAAAAGCAAGCCTACAAAGCCTAAAAATAATATATGTGTGAGATGTAGCATGAATGTGTCTGAGAAATCAGAAGGCAGAAGCAGCGTTCAATAGCTATCTAGACCCAAAGATCTAGAGACATCTCTGCTACTAATGGGGTTGTAGAGTCCCAAGAGAGCGGTATTTTTGCAGATGGCTGTTCATGAAAGTGTGTCACTTTTCACTGTATCTTACTGAAATCATGGAGAAGAAAATATTTCCAAGGTCTCAAGGCTGTCTAATAAAAAGCATGTAATAAGCAACAGGAGTGATTTCCAGTTTTACATTCAAATGCAACATTTCAAAAATTTTTCTTTATTGATTAAAGGAATTACTCACAGAAGGATCTGTGAGAATCACTACTCCAGAAGGAAATGGATGTTTTGAACTGTCTTAAAAATCATCTTACTTTAAAAAGCCTTTTTGCTAAATGATTGTGACCTTCAGCCCAGCATTTGTCTGTGGTTACATCTGTTCAAGTGAAAACCGTGCAAGTGAAAACCTTAAAAGATAATAGGTAATATTTTCAATGCTATAAAATTCTGAAGTAATTGTCAAATTTAGATTAGGATTATTAGCTCTTATCAATGCAATATCCTTTAGCAACTTTTCCAGGAAAATATATTATTCTCAACTCACAGAGGTCTCATGAATTTGTGGTTCAATTCTTCAGTTCTCTGTCTGGCCATGGAGAAGGTAATAATACCACGTTAAGGGCTCCAACTAGTGTTCCTATTTTTCTTTTCTAAGCTTACAGATACTGTAAAATTTCTACAGTACAAATGCAAGAAAACTACACTTACTAATTGAAAGCTATTCTTTGCTCAAATTAAATAAAGATTATGTTCACATACTGATTATGTGTGCTGGTCTGGACAGATATTGGCAGAGACTGAAAACAATCCCTTAACTACACATGTGTTTTACAGTAATCTCTGTATTTGGGCAAAATGCATATATTGAGTAATTTGTTTGCTCATAGAAATCTGTAGATGTGCTCTTAATACTTAATACTTAACTTGAATACCGCTATACTTGTTGCCTTTAACAATCTAACTAGTGAAAAACAGCACTGCCGTAAGACAGTTTCTCTAAGCAAATCCAAAGTCCTGGGCAGGTAGTGGTGAAGGAAAGAGACGCAGAAGACTTGAAGAGCTCTATTTTTCTTCCACAGGCAGCCAGTTACTGATCCCATCAAGAAATGGATGTAGCAGACAGCAGTGATGCAACTAACCAAGGAGGTAGAGGACTTGTCAGCTCTGTCTTTGAGTAGTGCTTCACTCAGAGCTGAGCAGTTGTCTATCAGTATGACTGCAGAAGTGCAGTTTTAATCATGAGATTTAATTGTAGCTACATTATTTCTTTTCAATAAGGTGGAACTTTAATTACGAAAGTTTCGAATTTCTCGCCAGATGGGAAATCTGCACAAAGAGACTCCTCATACTGTTACTCAGGTATTTGGTTAAAAAAAAAGGAAACACAAGATAACAAATCTCTCTTGTAAGCGTTCTGTCTTCTAAAAGGAGACTTCATTATTAGATTATTCCTGCTAGATGGAGAAGGTGTCTGTAATTCCTTTTTCATGTGCTCATTGAAAGGATCAGGTTCCTTTCGTAACTAATTTTTTCGGGATTGAAATGAATGACAGCAGCTGGAAATTTATTCAGTAAACAAACCACCTCCTTTTTTCAATAATTTTGGGTAAAATCATTAGTGTATCTGCTTAAATCTAGCTTGTTTCAAAGCATTTCCAACATATAATGGAATCAACATCAACCTCTGCTGATTAATCATCTGATTTCTTGGAATATTTCCTGCTTTGCAGTAAAGTTCCTTTTCTGGGCACCTCCTTCCATCTCCAAAGTGTTCAGAGATGACAAAACACAGTTTTCATTACTACAGACCAAAATCTTTATAATACTTCCCATTACTGTACTGCAGTTTCAGCAAGAATAATTCAGAGTGACCTTAGGATATTTTCCTGTCCGTAAGGAATTAATAGATGAACACCATAGTCATGTTAAAATATATTTAAATAAACAGCTACAGATATTTGCTAAGACAAGACACAAATGATGATATGTTCAAATTAATGGGTTTAGTAGCTAAACTCTGATTCATAAGAGAGGATAAACGAAATACAGTTGTGCAGTGCTGAGGGACACCTACCTAGGTCTCCACCTAGTTAGTTATATTCTGCATATGCAACAAATGGGGATCTAGTTCTTTACATTTGCCTACATTACTAGTCATTTTGTCTGCCACACAAAGAACCATAAGAGACTGAAGAGATTAGCATGTACAATGTTGAATGTAAATTTGAAAAAAAAAACCTAATAGGCTAGCATGCTGAACTAGACAGAATCACAACATGACTTGCCCATGACGTGCCCAAAGCTCACAGATCAAAATCATTTCAACTTCCTTAAAGTTAGAAGGCCTATAAAGGGATATGCATGGACCACATTCCTTTAAACTAGGGTCCCCTACATTGAATTCAGACATATTTTTAATATCTTACTTCATTATATTTAATTTGACTGCTTTCTAAGTTGTAGTACAGTTGGTACCATTGCAAAGACAGTAACAGTGCGTGTGGCATCTGCTCTCTTCAAGTCAGCCTTAGATTCTGACCACCACTTTAATATATCTTTATTATTACAGAAGGTGCTGGTACTTGTTTACTATTTTATTAACCCAGCAGTAAGAAAACAAGATCTCACATAAACAATTAATGTTTTCCAAAATCTCATAATCTATAAGTACTTCTGAATGCACTACTCTGACTGCTGATGCATGCCTCTGGAGGTAAAATACTTGTCAGAAAATAGCTAATTATATCCTTTCCCATGAGGAAGAAAATCATTAAATTTAATTAAAAGATTTAAACTCCAGTCCTGTGCATTGAGATCTTCTTCCTATTGAATTTTCTGCTCTGTGACTTAAAGTGATAGGCTGAACATTCACATTAGCAATAGGTCTCATCTCCAGTTCTGCTCTTTGCACAATATTTCTTGAAAGGCATTTTGATCAATTGAGTCTCCCAGTCACCACCACATCTTTCTGTTTCACTTCCTCACTCACACAAGCTAATAAACAAAAAGAATGTGAACTTTAAAGTTCATTTCTACAACTTGTGCCAGTATGCCTCACACTCCAGGTAGCAAGAGTCTCACTTGCAACATTTGCTTTGACATATTAATCAACATAGTGGCAAAGGTCCCAGGAAAATCACAGAGGTAAAGTGTGAAACAAAATGCTCAGCTAGAGCTGATCTGGGCATGTCGTACAGGATGAGCTGAATAGGTTCAGAAATTAAAATTCTTTTCCTAATCCTTCACACGCTTTTAAAAGAAAGAAAAAATGAATCATCTTAGAATTTCCAGAAAGTTAAAATAATGCTAGAAATCTACATAGTTCTTGCTTTTGTGGAACCATGCTTTGCTAATGCAGGTGTGTTCAGAAAATCTGGATATTAACAGAGAAGTACCTAGTATGGTTCTGTAATATCTACTCTTACTGTAATTTGCAGATTATAAAATCTAAAAGGCATTAATATCCCTGCAGTTCTCTAATGATTTTAGTGAGGTGATACTATTGCAAGAGAATTTATTTTTTGGGCTGCTGGAGATAGATTGCCATAAGTTCTATTATGTTGTTCAAAATTGACAAAATTAATTATATAATTGATAATAGTATTGATGCTTTTTCATCCTATCACTTGTTTTACACTTCTGATCTATATTGATCCAGACTAAAGTAAACACCTTAGAAGTAAATATAAGGTTTCCAATCAAATCACCTTTTGGACAGGACAATCTTTATGAGAGCTCTGTTTTGTTAGGAATTTCCCCAGTTAATAGGAAAAGAAAAACTCACATACACACTCAAAGCCATAACAAAATCTGACTAAGAAAAGTAGGGTTTTTGGAATATTAAAAAAAGTAAGAAAGAAATCCTGAAAACATTTGTTGGAAATCACACTTTTTATGGAGATACTCTTAAAAGGAAGTGGTAGAAATAAAAAAATTCTACTCCTCACTAAGACTAGCAGATTCTTGACCCCTTTTGAAAAAAAGTTGAGTCTTCCTCACCACTCATTACTTTCTTCAGCACATGTGTAGAAAGACTCACTTCTCTAAGGTGTTGAGTCACAGAGGGCTTAACAGACAACTGAACACTTGTAATCCTGACTGGCCCAAAGCAGTTTGCTTTTGGTGCTTTTGGGCAGGTTAAAATGTCATCTTCTGATCTTCTGCTTATTGCTTGTGAATATCAGTAAAATTTTTTTTTTTTTTTTTTTTTTTTTTTTTTTTTTGACTTCTCTCAAAGAGGCACTGCAATACTGAATCTACTGACATTCTTTCTTTCAGGTGAAGAGTAGGAAGAATTCAACAAGATATGGTCCAGCAGTGCAACTGAAACTCCTGCTTCTAAACTACTTTGTAGAGAAAGCTGTGAAAACTAGCATTATACACTAGGATCTCCACCTTAAAGGCAAAATGACACAGCACAGTGGAAAAGCTCACGAATGCAGTGAAAAGAACGCTGGAAAAATAAGAGCAACACAAAAAGACAGTTTTTCCCTAGGAGGAGGCAATATCCTGTAATTAATAACAAAAAGGAAGGAGATAGCCCCCCACTTTATATAATTCACAGCATACACACTTAAATCAAAGTCACTCCTAATGTACCACTGCTGAATAACACAAGCGATAAAGTTAGACCGTAAATCTCAATAGCATTGCCTGTTATGATGATGATGACTAATTTATTCCAGATTGAAGACAAGGGGTTATAAAAACAAATTTATGGCCACTGTATTTATTATAATTAATTCTCTCCACAATGAAAGCACAGTGTTTTGATTAAAAAAAAAAATAAGTGACCTTTTTAGAAGTGCCTTATTTAATGGATCATTGTTGTATTATGGGTCCTGGCTGCATCCAGCCTTGACAAAGTTAGAGACTGGAGTTCTTGTGCTCTGGGAAGCGATGATTTCATCAGTCACATCAGATCTGAGTACTTCAACATCCACATCTTGTTTCTTTTAAATATCCATTTTGCCAACAGATAGACGAGATTGGACGCTTTTGATGTAAAAGTAAGAATTTACATCCAAACCTGCTTGCTTATGCTTAAACAGGTGAAGTGATATTTCTTTCTTCAGTAAGTGTGTGTACCAAACCGAACTGGCAGGGGAATACCAATCTCCATAGTAAGTCCTGCTTCTGTTAAGTACCAGAGCTCCATACTTTCACACAGAGTAATTACTGCTCAGTCCTGCTGGCACTGATACTGGCTATGTCCTTGATTAGAAAACAAAAACAACAAAAAACTCCAAAAAAAACCCAGCAAAATCAACAAAATCATTTCACAGGGCTTCAATATGCAGAGGAAGATAAAGAACAGTCGTGGCGTGCTCCTTCGAGTTTCCAATAACTGACTCAATTCTCTGCCCTCTGCTGTCTCAAAGCAGCAGATCAAGAAATTTGTGCTTTCTAATCATAATGAGATGAACTAAAAACTGTAAGAAACTTCCTAAAAGCAATATTCTGATTAATAGCTCCTTTCTTACGATGGTTGGGATCATGTTACAGCTAATAAAATAAAATGCTGACATATTTCTTAAAATTGTATGCAAATTACTATTTTATATAGATATGTATATAGCATGGATAGAATTATACTAAACATGTGGATTGGCTATTTCCTCCTATACTATTTCCTCTCTGAAATCTATAGTTCTGTTCTTCTAAAACAGTAATAATTTCTGGGATGCAAATATGATTTTAATCAGCACAATCCTAGTGTTTGCAGCCTCTGTCAATGAGGTAGCTCACTGTAATTACTTTCTCAATCATTCCCCATGAATCAAGCACTTCAGGCAATGCTCAACTTTGCTTAAATCACTGGAAATAATTTAACTTTTAAATTTTAAAAACAAGATCATATTAGAGTGCCATCTTTATAACTTATTTCCCAACAGCTCCATTTCGTAGTAAATTTTAAATTGTGCTTATATAAAGAAACCAAAAAATATCAAGGTTTTATATGAAGCATAAAAGAAATGTTGCACTTAAGATGTTCTATTAAAGCTGCTTCTGAATGAAAATATGCCAGTCTGCTCGCTATACATTTTTGCAGAGGAGAAAAGGGTGAACAGCTTACATTAGAAGTGTGCAGTAAACAACAGAAATAGCTAGAGAATGGATGGATCTGAAAAATGTCAAGAGTCAGCAAACATAAAACAATTTAGATTTGATGATCACTGGCTGAAAGTAACACCTAATCTTCAGACCCTTGCTCTTTCAACTGCAAGACTTCATCTAGTACCTAATGTCAGATTACATCACAATCCAATTGCTACAAACAAAGTCTGTGGAAATTATAGTTCAAACAGATAGATGCCAAACCACAGGGCCCTAGGCCTGTTAGTTCTTTAGAAAATAAGATCCTACCTGACCCAAGAAAACAGTTTGAGCTAATCAACATCTATTCCATAATAAACTTTTGGCCTTAAAAAACATTAAGAATTAATACTCCCTGCCTGTAGACAACTAATCAACAGCTAAAGTCATCATGGCTTTTTTTTTTTTTTTTTTGTCTTAACTTCACCTCATATGCAAGACTCCAATCTAAAATAATAATGTATTACAGTATTTCTAGCCTCTTTCTTTACTTTCAAATTAATGATAACATATATTCAGGAAATAAATAAACACCAAACAGCTTAAAGAAATAAGAAATAGCTCTCAGCCAGTTTTCCTGGGATGTTCAGCATGCATAGGTTAATCAAACATATAAAACACTGTTGAATATGCTTAGTGGTTCCTTAATATAAACAAGTCTGTAAAAGTTCTAAAAAACATAAAGATGGGAAAAATCCATAGTGGAGGTGGAAATCTTATTCTAATCTAGGTAAAAAAAAAAAATCTGCTGTCCACACAGATTTGTGAGTTGGGAACCAGACTGCAAAAGAGGAGATCCAAGTTCTGTTCTCCACCTAGTTTGATGCCAATTAATTTCCAGCTCCATTTCGCTGTTAATTAGGCCTGTTCAGAGTCCAACTTTTCCAAGTCACAGATTGCCAGAAACCATGTGATCATGCAAATGAAGCTCTGCTATTAACATTGCTAGTTATCATGGAACAAAAATAACAACAATTTATACATTTCCACTTTTCATTCACTCTCAGTAGAAACAACCAGATACAGATAAAGTGAAATCATCTGGGTTCTGAATAGCAAATTCTACCTATAGCAACTGAGAATCTGCTTTTATTAAAGACAAGGTTATCAGAAACCATAATCTTTTCTGGAGAGTTAATGATGTAAACTATTAATTTCTCTTTTCCCTAGGCATGTTTTCTGGCTTTCTGTAAAAAGAAAATCAGAATGCAAAGTTTCATGATGAAAACAAAATATCTTATCAAGCTACTTTGGAAAAAAAAAGAATTTAAAAAATTGGGAATTGCAATTCATAATAAGAACCAAAATCTTTATGTTTTCCATCAAAGAACTATGAGTTTACCTACAGTTCCCAGATCTCTGCAGTAGCAGAGAGCCCTGTTTGCTGTGAGGTAGCTGATAGCATTAGCAGTTAACAGTGAATTGCATTTTTTTCTGAGCACAAATCAAGGTTTGATGACTATGCTGTGAATATGAATCACTAACTTCTTCATCTTTCAGAAACACATCATTCCAAGTTCATGAGAAGCAAGTTTCTGATTTTTTTTTTTTCTTCCTTTTCATAAATAAACTACATCATTGTTAGATATAGGCTAGTTGTTACCAACTCTATTACTACCTCTACTCATTTGATCTCAGGATGAATCTTTTGACATTGGGCTTCATTATTTTTTTACTGCATTTGAATGCAAACAGGGTGGGCTAACCATATCTCTTGCAGAAAGGGCTGCACCACATATTATAATTTCTTACCTCATCCAGACTGCATTTACTTGTTGGTTAATCTCATACTGATTTTAAAGTCAACCTTTTAAAAAGCAGCCTCCGTCATTGTTACCTGTTATCATATTATCTCTTGATGTTTTAAAAAGATTTTTCTCTTCAGCATTGCCATATTAAAAAACTAACTGAACAACTACCAGGGAAAGATGCCTGTTCAAATAAATAGGGGAGAATTCAAATGTTAGACATTACAGAACATCCCTCAGGAGGATCAGAAGCATGAAATAAGTTGTAAAACCTAAGAGATATTTCTCCATTGGATGATGTCCACTTGAGACATTTACAACAACAGTGTCTGTTGCAAACATAACGTTGAAGTCAGTATGTCCTTTTTTTTTTTTCATTAAAAGCATTTAGGTTTTAAAATAATTTTTTTCTGTTCAAAATATAGTCAGTGGGATTCAGAAGATCCCTTTTCTACACTAAAGTAATAAATCAATTTTGCAAGTAAGAAAGTGAAAAGAATAACTAATGTGAACAAAACTGTCCATAGTCATGAGGGTTACTATCTAGCTATAGAGAGGGAAAAACAAAACAAAACAACAACAAAAAGAGAGAGAGAAAGAAGAGTGGCACTTGGAAATAAATGTCTTTTTTTCCTCCAGAGAAACCAAGATAACTCTACATAGCCTTTTTCCACACACAATGTAAGAACATCACTGTTAGATGGGAGAATTCCAAGATACTGACTGAAGAAATTTTGAAATTCTATTCAGCAAAGATATTGCATGAAACCTTCACAAAACAAATGGAGTCAAAAGGAGATCAAATGATCCTTGAATGCATGGACTCTCAAAATTCATGTAACATGGGAACAATCAACTGAATATTGATGCAAGGATTTCTTGTGCATTCCCTCATATCCAGCCTTTCATAAGCCCAAGGGACTGATTCTCTTTTTACGCCCCCTCTGATCCATTTATATGCTTTTGCTTCACATCTGTCTTAATGGAAGGATGCTTCTAGTGCCAAGATCTTTATAAATAGCGGCACTTAAATCCATGACAAGTACAATTCACACTGCTGTAGTCAATGGGAGTATGTCTCTAAGGCTTTGTAAGCTGTGTATAAAAGTGTGTCTTAGGCTGAAATCTGGCATGCATAGATTTCATGAAAACTGGAATTTGTAGTTCTCTTTAGAGGACAGTTAGATGGAAGGAGTATAGTTTTATGCATAGCCAGGCAGACTGCTATCTCAGAAAAACCAACTTAGCAAGTTCCCATTTATTTTTTTACTAGGTAATTACATGTCTAGCATGCACATGGAGGAATAGAAGTACTGAAATGTGAAATTCCCATGGATGAGTTTTCAGATCTGGAAGTGCTTTGCCAAAATGAGACCACAAGATAAGTAAATTCACAACCCTGGTTTCCATGGCAAGGTATATTGCCCTGTTCATATTCTGCCATGCTTTTGCTTTCTGAAATAAGTAATATGCTAACAACTACAGTAGCTGCATCTAAGAGACGTTAATCTTCCTACTAACTCTCACAAAAGCAGAGAAATTGCATGCTAAGGCTAAAAACCTGAGCTATAAACACAGACTTATTTATGCAGGTAAGTATTTTCTATTTTAACAGAGGAGTGCATCTGCTATCCTCAATTTTACACTTCCATATTTTTTTTTTAACATACTGAAGACAGAGAAAAAATTGTAAAATGTTCTTCTAAATTAAGTTTATTTCTATTATACTCTGATTTTACCTGTGCTTTCAATAATTCTGTCAAAGATTCAATAGCTTGACTGTCCAAAAAATCACTTATGTCAGCCATCATGAACTGTTGATATTAGTGCGTAAATAAATAATACCTCCTCCTCCAGTGTTCATCAAATTGTATTTAATGCACCATGAAACACCACTGGCCTTTTCCAGAAAGAAAAATAAAATGTAACATGAGCCTGTCAAATCTGCTTCTCATGGTCCAACATCACTATGGAGGATGAACTGCAGTGTTGAGAGGGAGGAACAAGGAATGCTGTGCCTATCCTGAGCTCTCTTAGGAATTCCTCCTCTTTGTCCATCTTGGGCAAAATGCAAGCACATGTGCAGTGCTCCAACATCTTGGTAGTGAGAAGTACTAATCCTACAGCATATCAAACACACATCTGACCACTGCCTTAAGAATGCAAATCCAGTGCTCCCAGGAGTATGGACAGACTGTCTCACCTAAATCACCCCAAACCCAAGTCCAAGAGAAAGAAAAAACACCTCCACATGCTTAAGAGCTACTACAAGTAGCTCAAGAGCTCAAGAGTTACTACAAGTGGAACTGCCATGCTTTACACAAAACCTGCTGCTATACCAGGACTGACCTGCTTGCTCCTGTTGAATCAGAATGAGGGAGGATAGAAGCTACCCGCTGAGGTCTTACACAAGGCTCCTCTTCTCTTGGCATCCTCTGCTTCTTAAAGTTAATAAAAGAAAGCCACTTATTATTTGGCAGTAATTAGTCCTTAAAAGTGCTTTGCAAATATAGCTAATTGATTAAGTAGCCTGTGCAAAAGAATCAAAACACTAGTTTTAATTAACGTCCTTAAAACCTGCATACTTCATTACTTCACACAGAGTAAAATAAATCCTTTTCATCAGCCAGATGTACAAAAGAAGAAGGGAGCAAAAAAGGAGTACAGGTTAATTTCTAAGTGAGTCTTCTGTACTAATTGAGCAGCCTTTTTCATCACCCTGAGCAAGATTTAACATTAAAAAAATACATCCAAAATAACTTGCCTACATAAACAAAAAAGGCTTTCAATAATCTTGGTTCTAAACTCTTATGTCAGTACCTATCTTTATTTCAGAGGAGCAAGCACAAGGATTCAACATCTCTAAAATCCACGCCTGCAGCTGAAACCTGTCCCCCACCGGGGATCTGGCACTGCCAGAAAGAGCCCACAGCATCCGCAGACAACTTAAGGCATCCTGATTTCCAGGTCATCTCCATCTCTGTGTGCATTTAATCAAACAGGGCAAACGTTCACATCTTCAGTTTTCAAATACCTCTGCTTGGGATTGCTCACCAGAGGTTATCTTCCACAGGATCACAATGGTTGAAGTGTGAAGGGACCTGTGGAGGCATCCGCTTCAACACCCTGTCCAAACAGGGCCACCCAGAACAGGTTGCCCAGGACCATGTGCGGATGTTGAAGATCACCAACAGAAGAGACTCAAAAATTTCGATAGGAAATCATGCATCTGATATAAGTCAGAGAAACTGCAAGGCTTTACCATTTCTGCTCCCTATACCTGTAGACGGATACTGCTTAGTCAAATTGATGGTTTGGAATTGGTCCAAACAGCCACAGCACAAGCCGTAAGATCTAGTGGAGCTCAGGAATGGCTTGTTAGCACACAAAAACTTGCCTAGACTATGGAGACTAACCACCATGTGCAAATTAAATGAGGATGGGCACAAGAGATTGCATTAGCTGATAAAAATTTGAATATCTGCACCATTGAAGCTTTTTAAAACTACGTATGAGAGAGAAGGCATCAAACAAATATGTACAATACATATATATATATTTCACTATTTGCAACAATGTATGGCAGAACACAGAATTCAGAATTTGAAGGCAATAACATACATTTTACTTTTTCTCATGGGCAAAAAGTAAAATACTAACCTACTGTGTACAGAATGAAGTCCTGCACATATTTCTCATGAGATTTACTGTGTATAAATGAAGAGTTAGAAACGGTAATAGAGAAAATGTGCCTATATTTTCATATACAGATATAAATCTTTTCTTTAGAGATATTTGAAGCCCAGTAAATTGCCCCTTGCATATGAAGCTTTCTTTTTAAATCTTAAGTAAATTCCACTGCTTCTCTATTGCATAATGAAATAGCCAATCATGCTGAGGAGGTGATGCTAAGCTTGCCTGAGCTTGCAGCAATGGTTGAGAAGATTTCATACTTCAGAAATGCCATAAAATCCTTCATCACAAAAATTCAATTTTTTATAATCCCCAGGAGTCTCTGTGCTGTATCTAACATTAAAATCTCAAAACAAGAAACCAAGCCCAGACACGTTCACCTCCCATTCAATCCTCTACCTTCATTTAGCTCTTCAAAACATAGTTCTTTTTTCTTCACTGTTTTATTTAAATTCTGACCCAGAGGGAAATACGTACATGCATATAAATATATGAAATTTATGCTTTTTTATGCAAAAGAATATATAGTCCCAGTTTTGCCTAAGAAATAATTAACATAGAATCGAGCGTTATTTTCTAGTTTGTCTGAAGAATAGCTCTTTCAAAAGACAGCATGCTATTTTTCTAAACAAAATAAATTAAGTAAGAATAGATTATTCTATGTGTAACATTTACTCCAAACAGCCATCACTGAAGATTCTCGATTGCGTTAGCTTAGATCAGATGTATTTACTGTAATTGTTTTACAATATAAGGCAGCACTCCATTCTGACAAGCAGCATGTAGAGTTCTGATAAGCACTTGCAATTCTGCTGCAGCATGAGCCTGTGCTAGACTCCTCAGACTGAACCTGCTTTGGTCTGCCACTTGTAGATAAAAGCACACAAAGGAAAGAAACATGTATGAAGAATGGCATCAACACTGAAGTCTTGATCATAGCAGTATGTTTGAGACTTGCACAAAGGTAAATAAGTTATGTGTTTGAATGCAGTTAATTTAACTTAACATCCACAAGTGCCATTCTTTGTTATTCCAGTTATTCCATGCAGCTCTCGGTGACGGAATGCAGGAAACAAAGTGGTATTTAGTATTTAGTATTTACCACTCGTAGTATTCATTTGCCAAATGAAGTTATCCATTGTCAATGGAAATAAACTCATCCAAAGAGTTTATCCAGTTTAAGAGCAGAGTTTATCCAGTAGATAAGCTTGCTTCTGTGATGACTTGGGCATGAAACACTCTGTTGTTCAGGGAGGAAAAAAAATCAGTTTCCTTAGCTAACAAGTGTTACCTGCTCTTTTATCTCTTTTGTGGGCTCCACTCTTTTTCTACTTGTACTATGTCTTTCTAGATCAGATTTATTTGTCCTTTTTTTTTTTTTTTCCATGAAACATATTACTATTAATGGCTATCGTAAGATTTTTGCACATTATAAATTGGCCAAATTACTTTCACCCAATGAGGAACAGACCTTTACCTTAATTCAATCAGAGTAATAATAATAGTGAGTTATATTGCAAATAAACACAAATTAACACAAATAATAAAATAATAAAAAAAAACCCACAAATAATAAAATAATAAATACAAACAAACACAAACTTAAAATTATTTTATAAAATAAAACTGAACACTATATAGCAGTAACTAAATTATAGTATTGATATTTATGTTATATCTCTCACCAAAGAGAATGTGACAAAAAGCCATACAATGTCAGTTATTAGATATCTCTCAGCGAAACTGAGATATTCACTGGATGAATGATCAGGCCCAGAGAGTTGTGCCCTATTGAGTAAAGTCCAGCTGGAAGCAAAGTGTATCCAGGGGTCAACAGGTCAAGCAGCGCTATTAAACATCTTCATTAATCACCTGGATGATATGACAGAGTGCACCCTCAGTAAAGTTGCAAATGATACAAATCTGGGACAGATATCTGTTAATCTGATATTCTGTATGTTGTGCTGCCATTCAGAAGGACACGGACAGACTGTAGAACTTGGCAGAGAGTACTCTCATGAAGTCAAGAGGAAATGAAAAGTCCTACATATGAACAGGAATAACCCCATAAACCAGTACGTGCTGCAGGAGGCCACCTGGAAAGCAGCTGAGATTTTTCTTGTGCACAAAGTGGGTCTATATTATCACACAGCTACTTGAATGAGGAAGAAGAGTAGCAGGGATGACTTGGAGGCAGAACTGTTCATGTTCTTGCCCTACACATTCGTGCTTTGCCATGCTGCCCACCTGTATGTTTGTGTCACCGTCAGCCATGACAGACAGCAGCACCAGTAAAGAGAAAACTGGCAAGAAGCTGTATCAACCAGATGCTAAGCATGAATCTTGAATATCAAATGTCAGTTGTAGACAGATCAAAAATAAGAGATGCACAGTAGTCAATTTTTCAGTTGGGAATAACCCAGTATTTTCAAACATTTAACATATGCAGTGCTGAAGTTAGGATTGTACATTTTATTTTCCTTAACTACTCTGTCTTCTGTTTCTAGGGATAACAAATAAAATGTGCTTTCTGAAAGGTGTATATCCTAGCAGCTTGCCCTCACATTGCTGGTCTACCTGGCTGAATAGAATAGCTCACTACAGTTTCCATCAGTGCTGACGACATGTTTAAGAAAAAGCGACTTGAGATCTCTGGGGTTCAGTAATTGGATTTGGAGCCTTTCACCTTCTGGTCATAGGATCAGATTCAATTCCAGTTCATAGCATCTGAAAATCATTAGCATCACTGATCTGTTCAGCGGCATATGTGAAATGAATGTGTGGTTCCAGCCTAGCTACTAGTGGGAATGAGTCCCTTGTTGACCCTCTCAGTAGAAAAGCAGGGGATTAAATGAGTAAGGAACATTAGTTAGCTTTTTATCCAAAAGGGTGGTCTCTCTGGTCAGAGTTGAGACAATTTATCTGGCAAGTTTTACTGCTGCTTGCCTGCAGAAGTCTTGATGCATGTAAAATTTCAGGCTTCAAGTGTACATGTTCAGAACTTTAAAGTTCCCACATTTATTTGGGATTAAAAGAAAAAAAAAAAAAAAGAACACATACAAAAAGAATAAAATCTACATCCAATTTTTGTTTAAATATTTGCTCAACTCAGCTCTGTTTGATTCCAGTCTTTCAGAATTCTCTGCAGGCCAGGATTGGCCAGCAGCACAGTAAACTGGATCTGGTTAGTGTGCCTATATCCAGAGGTAGCTGTGGCTTACAAGGAATTGGACTACTAAAAATGTCACCAAAACAGAATTCATTGCCTCTTAAGAGATCTTTTCGCCTTACAGGAAGCAGAGCACCAATTTCTATAAAAACAAACAAAACAATAAAGAAAAAAGAAAATAAAGCAGATGTGATGTTATAAACCGTTATCTGACCTCACAAACTCTTATACTCAAGAAGTTCACAACCTGTGCTAGAATCTGCAACTATGACCGGGCACATGCAAACACTTGCCAATAGAGAAGGAAAGCAAGGTAGCTGATGAACCTGGCTCTCTCATGTCTATGATAATAGCTTTAGCTTTTCTTTCAGTAATGTTTGAAATGTTCAGCAATTAAATGCTAAACCCCCATAGTTGACTTTTTATTTATTTCTTTATTTTCTTTTAAAGCAGATTGTAAAGCTGGTCATAGTTCTCCAAGTGTCAGAGGTGGGCTAGTTTTTACAAAATGCATGTTAAATTCAAACCTTTGGTTCTCAGCACTGTAGCAAAAAACAAAGAAACAAAACAAAAATACCCCACATACTGACATTTTACCATTTTTGTGCAAACTTTTTGACCTTTTGAAAGCCAAAGTTCAAAGATCATGGATAAAGAGATGAACTAAAGTGGAAAAACAACATCTCACAGAGATGCAGCAACAAGGTTTCAAAAGACTTACAAAGAACAACAAAAACACTTTTTTTTGCCTCTTGCCTTACAAATCATTCATAGAATCCCAAATGTAGGCAAAACATTTGCTGAATCTCAAATGCAGTTCATATGGGTTTTAATACTTGTTTAGAGTGAATTTTTTTATAGTCTGTTTTGAGTTTATTTGTACTGGGTTTTGTTTCTCGTAAAGCATCTGTTCTTGTGTTGCTTTTTACATGACTGGCACTCTCCTAGTGTAAATGAGTGGACTGACATTTGTTGGACTGATCTTCACACAGAGCACCTGTGAGCAATATGTGGTGTGTGTGACTTTCCTTCACAACTCTAGTAATTGTAATTGTTTTTGGCATGCTATTCCCTGCCACATACTGCAATTTGACCTTTGCAAATATTCATTTCATTTTGATGCTTATGAAAGAGTAGCTTAATACTGTAGAAAAATCTAGTCCTGTTTAGCCGCAGAAATACAGAAAAGTTTGTGGCAGCACATTTTTCTCAGTCAGATCTCACTAGCGACATTGGGAAAGTAGGTAGCATAACTACTGATGGAGGCAGGAGGAATAATATGGGAAAATATGTTTTTAAAAACCTTAGTTTTTAGGAAATACTTAAATATAGTTTGGACAGTATCTACTGGTTTTTATTTTTACTCAAGCATATAATGCTGTAGTAGATGTTACTATAGTAACACAGCACTTATATTCCATAGAAATTTAAAAAAATAAATAAATATCCTTTTTACAGCCCAACTGACAATCTTTGCAAATGCAATATCTAATCCACTGATTAGATATTCATTTTCTAAGGTAAAGCTGAGTTTTCCCTAACATTCAGCTCCAGGAATAAAGGAGGGATTTTAAGCCAACAGCGTTTGAGTTCTTTTTTCATAGATAGCAATTAGACCATACAGCTTTATAAACGGTGAAAGATATGCAACAGCACTACTTCAGAATTAGCAGAGAGAAAGAATTTCCTTAAGGAATTATGTACGCCCTGACAGGAATGTTAACCCTGTTAATAAATCTTAAATCTTTCAGGTTGTTATATGCAGTATGTTGCTCCAACAATGAGAATGAGTAGAAAATTCAACATCAGAACGTAAAATGTTGGCAGCCAAAGCCATTCAAGTGGTAGGCTACAATGAGAGCCTATGGCTTCAAATGATCCAAACAGGAATTTTTACAATCTACAGATTTTTTGCTACATGGAAATAAAGTTTGAAGGTTTTTACAGCAGTTTTAATTCGTCTATCAATGGTAACTGAGCACTAGATTCCTGTCAAAGTAGGGGGAGAATATTAGGAAACACTGGTTAAAGGCTGTCCACATTTCATCTCTCAACAGGTAGTTTAATCAATATTGCATATTTTATTGAACCTGTCTCTGCTTTGTACAGTAGTAAAAGAGGTCCAGATTATGTAACCAACCTGGCAACACTGACACAGTACTTACTAAGAGACATCGCAAATGAGATTTGGCAGTGATTACTTTCCTCTGCAGTGCTTGGAAGCTACCAAGCCACAAGCCTGTGTTAAGAATTTCTCCACTTAGATTTCCCAAAAGGAAACAATATGAAGGAAAATGGGATCAGACTGCAAAGCGCTTACGGTAAATGAAAGAGCTATGAGAAAACATGGGGTCTCATTCTTCAAAAGGCTAGGGTTATTTTATATCCATGATAAAGGAACTTTATAATGCCACAGCATCTAGGGGAGCTTTAGATTAAATGAGAATCTGACCTGTGATGGTCAAGTCATGAAAATTCAAAAGCAGTTACTTGTTACTACTCACTTAGGTAGACTTCTGGGTATGAATGCAGTTCATACTAGATAACTGAGTAGACCATAACAGCTAATAGCCCATCAATGAAAAAATTTTAAGGTGAAGTCCGGACAGAAAGAAAAATTGTTAGCTGGAACTTTACTCGGTATAAATGTGTATAACTGAGGACTGTGGAAAGCATCTGAGTCACAGTGGCTAATAAGCCTATAGAATATGATACAAAGGAAAGAAAATCTTTCGTGGTTTGCAATAATTCTTACATCTATGTCCCATTTTAAAGCATAAAATGAATCGAAAAGTGCCAGCATCAGCTTCAAAACAAAGCAGAATCAGGTGCAGGTCTATGACCCTTCTTTCTGCACAGCTATATTCAGTAAAATGGGATCTATTGGTTTCATTTCCCCAGACCAGCATCCAGACTACCCTTCAAGCAGAATTATTGCTTCTATTAAAATGTGTACCTTCTTCTAACTCTTCGCGTTTTCTCGGCTTAATATGAAACAATTGAGAGTTATAGCAGCACATTAGGAAAGAATTATCATTATCAGCATCCTCAGAAGTCCTGATTAATGTAACTATCTCTTCCCTCTAACTAAAGATGCCACTGGAGGTATTAGTCCTTCTTGAACAGCTATGTAATTGAAGCTTTGTATAGTGCACTTCTTTCTTTTTGGTCAAAGTGGGCAGTAACTCCTGGCTGAGTAAAAGCATTGCTTTTCAATTAATACAAGTTTCTAAGTAAAAAAAAAAACGTATGACAAAAAATACAACAGGCCTGGATTCTAAAGCCATCTGCTCCCAACGGTTTATTACAGTAATCCCTTTTACTAGATCTACTATGGTAAGTCATATTCTCTGAAACCTGCATTGATGAGGGCATTAAGACAGACTATCCCCCCCATGCCAAAGCAGATACAGGAGTGTCATTTTTTTAATACATATATGTACCCACAGAGATGCAGCTTCTGCACCACGGAAACAGCTTCCTAAAAAAGGGAAAATCAGAAAGTCAGGGCCAAAATAACAGGGACAACAAAGGCCAGAAGAGCTGCCTGGCCACAGCAAAAGCCCACATAGAAGTTTCCTGTGAGACCCAATGGCGCAGTGTTCCTCAGTCCCTGCGTCACAGAAGACCTGTTCACTTAATTCTGGGTTCCAAGGGGCACGTAATTGCACAAGACAATTTCAAAGGCTGAAAGGAAACCTTGGAGCTCTCTATTAGTGTACAAGGAGGTTTAAAACCTAGTGACATCCACCCCCATTCCAAACAACAGTAAGAAATGCAGTTTTGGGGTGGCACTGGTGTTTTGAAAAATGGCCAATAAAAAAAGAGCAAATTATTTCATTTTTGCTCTAAGCCCCTGTGAATATACTACTAATATATCATCTATATAGATATGTGCACAGATAGAACAAGTATATTTGTATGTGTGGCAATGGAAGCAGTAAAAAGAAAATAAGTTACCCTTCACAACTGAACTTTCATTTCATTTAGCAAGAGACATTTTCCTTTGAAACATATTTGAGAGGGTGGACAGAAAGTCAGTGTCATTATATTTTACACTTTTCTAGAGACTGTCACTGCCACATAATCTCTTTGTTTCTTTTCTACTCTCTTCAGGGGTGTGTGGAGGGAAGGATATTTAAAGTTCAATTTGAGTACAGTTGGACGTAGTTATTTGGTACAAATCTGATCTCTCTCCCCTTTCCTCCCAACTCTTTCTTCAGCTCTGTACTTTGTCTGATTAGGGACCCAAGTGACTGAAGCAAGCGCCAAATTACCAGTCTGAGGCTAAACTGCACAGCAGCAAAATTCCAATTTTAAAAATCTGATTGAAGAACATGGGGCTTTATCTACATACCAGTGTGTGTAGAACATAAATGTTTTCTTCTTTCCTCCCTTGGCCTTATGAACAAATAGAGAATCCACTGGAAATACTTAAATGAGATCATATAAGCTGATAAGAAAACTCACAAAAGAAGAAGCTGTTAAGTCTGTAAAATGCAGCAGCGCCTTTGAGACAAACTTCATAAAACTTTGTGCTTCCAAAGTCCCCTTTGCGTATACATAAGGGCAATGTGAGCTGCTTCCGTGGATGCACACAACATCTGTTTGCAGGGACTGAGAGGATTCTGCACCAGAGGCCCTTTGCAACGTGCTCCTTTGACACAACGAGTTTCTATGTGGGCTTTTTCAACACCTTACATCTCTTCTCCATTATACTTTTAGGCACAATTACTTGTCTGTAACCTCCCACCCCTCCTGCAATGTTCTCCTGACACAAGCTTTCAATTTTCCCTTGTGGGATCTCAAGTGTCACGATTCACCAACCTGCCTGCTGTCTGGTTAAAAACGTATGCATCTTACTTTGTTATGTGGTGCTAACAGAGTGAAATCACTGCCTGTGACTAGAAGCTCACCTAGGAACTCAAGATAATCTTTCAAAATGGGCACACTATAAGCCCAAATACATGTACAATTAAGGAGCAAAGGCCTGCAATGCTTTCCAGAAAGACCTATGCCCCACTGCTTCTGTCCAAGTTTAGAGAAGAGCACATTTGTCACATAAATGCTGCAGAACTGCCAGCCTCAGCTCAAGGGCCCTGCTGAATGCTTCACTTCTCTATCAACCCAAAACACAGTTCATCTTTGCAAGTGGGTTTCATGCCCTGATGCTCTTTTGAATCTAGCTTTTTGTGTGATATTAAGCAGATCTGTTTCAGAGACCAGTATCGGGCATTTCTTGGTGAATACAGATTGATGTTGTTATAGACAGGTGACCTCAAATTCTTGTGCTGGAACAGGAATATTTCTTGAAAAACTAACTTGTGTTCTAAGATCTGAGAAAGATACTAGCGGCACAGTAGTTAAGAAATTAAGCTTTTACTCTGTTTGCCTCTCTAAACAAACTTTCATATTCCGTGTTAACCTATGTAGTGTATTTTGTGGCTCTTTTCATTAACCATCATGCTCAAACACTATCATCATCTCACCTACAATTTATCTCAAGGACACTGGCACTATCCCTGGAGTCACTTCCTTCTCTTTCATTGTTTCGTCTGCTGACAGCAACCCTCTCCTCTCCTAACACCACTCTTTTATTTAACTCTGTGCTGTCAGCCAAATAAGCAGATATACTAAAGAAAATACACTGCACCATCAACACACTACAGACGTAGCTCCTCTGTGCCACACACAGTGGCTATGCACACACGTAATTCTAAGCACATAAAAGCCTTCTTTCTTTATCTTCTTATCTCCTGCTAACAAATAAGCATGGATTTACTAAGGGACTTAGATCCATTCTTTTGCACTGCTTTACTGCAGCAGTGGCTGCAGCTGCCTCTTACCCTGAGTGTAGCTGTATCCTGTACTGGTTACAAGGCTGTTTCTTTTGGAAGGTGGCTCAAAACATTAGTTCAGTTCTCAGCACCAGGCTGAACTGTGTGTGAGGTTTACATGCCACTTCAAAATATTTCTTTTTAGGCCTATCTGAGCTCATTTCAACTAATATTAATGAGCCCTGGAAATCTGTGAGTGAGGAGGTTTCATTCTTAAGTAAATGGCATTTGGCTTGGGCTACACTTGGAAGAGATTGCTGGGAAATAAAAGGAAAAAAGGGCAAAGAATAAATAACACAAAGCAAATCAGAATGTAAAACAGAGAGAAAAGACTAGAGGAAAATCAATTACAAGAAGAATCAGGAAAAGAAAGAAGCACAGAACATTTATTTTTCCAGGCATGCTCTATAATCTATTTTGGTCATTATACAGTTTAGGACTAACAGAATAGGATTTGCCTCTCTAGAATTATGCAGATGAGAGCGCAATAGAAAAAGCTGTACTGGCAACAGAGAACGGGACATTCAAGCACTCTCATAGGCCACTGAAGATACAGCAGATTTCATGCTAAACACAAAGACTACCAGCAAAGCTTTACAAGGAATTCTACTAGCTGAGTGGTCTTAAAAACAGGTAATACACAACCAAAAGTGCTGTTTGCTGTTTCCCCCAAGCTGTTTTTGTTTGTTTGTTTGTTTTTAAATATGCAAAATTTAGAATGAGCTGGAAATATAAGAAGATTCTCAATTAGGTTGTGACTGCTGAGAGAACAGCTCTTTGACAATCTTCTTGAGGTCTTTCCTGCTATCTCACATATTACTATTTATTAGAAGCTTTTAATAATTTTGAAACATAAATGTTTTTCTCTAGAATAATAATTTGGAGATTTGTAACATTGAGGTAAGATGATCCAAACCAGTGCTTTCCTAACTGCCTTTGCAGTTCTATGTAACTCTCTCTTGTATATGTAACTATCTATGTAACTCTCTTGTATATCTCCTGATATACATCACATGGATTAAAGAGAAATCACAGCTGTTGGCTAGATGGACACAATTATACTATTAAAAATATTTAATTGACCATCTAGATAATCAGTCAAGAAATGATCAATGATATGAACAAGACATTCTCCCTGTCTGGTGAAGAACTTTCAAAACTGAATGACTGCTGGCCTAAGACTTGAGTCTGAGCATACTTATTCTTTTTTTACACGTAAATTGTAACTCCAGTCCAAGTATCATCCTTATTGTGAGATCCTCTCATCCTCGTGTATGAGGATGATTTGCTGTAAACCTCTTTCTCATGGCCATTGCCATTACATGCACCAATGCTTGCTTTAGTACAAGCTATTCACACCCGTGGTGCGGAAGACTACAATTTCACATTCCACTGCATAGAAGCAGCAACAGCAGCAGGCAGGACAGGGACCCTACAAGATCATAATGGCAAACAAAGATGAACATGGCAAGGAAAAAAAAAAAACGTGTGGGAAACACATTACTGTTTAAAGGAGTCTTTACCTGCATTAATTTAGATATGTACATGATTAGAAGGCTTCAGCATGATAAAAGCAGAATCAATGGAAACTACTTTTCCATCTCAGATCTATTTTTAACCTTCTCTACTCAGCTCTATTAACAGAGTAGCTAAACAACAAGGTACAGAACAGTTCTATACTGCTAAAAATGTTTCATATTGGATGGCAGATTGAAGATTCACGTATTGAGTCAGTGGGAAGGGCAGGGGTTATATCTCTTAGTCATAATGTAAATGTAAAGAAGAAAATTCAGTGGCATTTAGCGAGGGAAGAAAAGGGAAACAAAACATCAAGGAGTAATTGGGGTCATATCAACTGAGCACAGAGACATTTCCAAAACAGTCCAAGTGAGTCACAGGCAGCAAGAGTGAAAAGAGAGGGGCAAGTGTTAAAGTAAAATTCACGTGGCCTTTTAAAGCTCTTCTGACAGAACAAGAAAAGTAATTACACATTGTCTCAGCAAACATCCACCGCATTCCCTGGTGTATTCTCTGAGAAATCCCAAGATGGAATTTTCATTTTAACCTGCATAAATGCTGTGCTGGTACCAACTCCTTTGCACTACATAATTTTTAGAAGGTCTCAGCCTGAGAGCACTGCTTGAAACACATGCCCTGTGCGATCTGCAAGGGGTGGAAGAGAGGACAACCTGAAGTTACTTGGAGTGTGCTAGGTAACAGGACCTCAGAAAGAGATGGAAGAGAAAAAAGCTTCAGCTCCACACATTGCTAAACTTAATTTGGATTCCATGAATTCATGAACATATAAAATCTCCTGGAGCTTCAGAAAATAGAGGATGGTGAGGAATCTCCCTGCTCTCACAGACAGTGCCACTGTTCCCAAGGCATTGTTATCCTCCTGTCTGTGTGCAGGAGCAGCTTCCTCTTTGCTTTGCCTACCTTAGTCTCTAACTAAAACATCTAAATGTTTCTTGAATGTCTTCAGGGATGATAACTCAACCACTGCCCTGGGCAGCCCATTGCAGTGCCTGACCACTCTTTAGGAGAAGACATTTTTCCTAATGTCCAACCTGAACATTCTCTGGAGAGATACACATGCATGCATACATATATGTATATGTGCACATGTACACATATACATATAAATAAGTATTTAAAAATAAATTTATGAACGGATGAATTGGAGAAACAGTTCACACAGATATTGGCCAGTATAAGTATTTTTGGCAGGATACTTAGGCTTGAATGCAAACAATAGTGCTATATTACAACTCCAGTAGCTACTATTACAAGCATTCATATGAGACTTTCATTTTTACAAGTTTGAAATATTGTGTTGTCATGAAGTGCAACATGAAAAAGGAGGTAGTTGAAATGAATTTGCCAATTTGGAAGGTAAAGTATCCATTTTTTATCATCCAATTTTATTCCAGTTATCATACTAAACAACAACAAACACACAAACAAACCCAAAGACCTGCAAATGGGATATAAAGAGAAGTGATACTATTAAAAGAATAAAAATAATTTTCCTTATGAATTCTTTATCCATGTACAAGTTGCTGGTGAACAATAAAATATAGTGAAGATTGCTTCAGAAATTAGGTCTCGACCTGAGTTGTTGAAAAATAGCTCAAAGCAAATTGAAAACATAAATGGATTAGGTGAAGTTTCAAACAATAGATCAGAATAATGAAGACAAAGTTCATGTCATAACAAAAACTAATCATTAAAATTCATGTTACCATCTCTATAGAAAATAGATGTCATTCCACATCTAGAATGTTATATATAATGTACTACAATGCTACAGGAAACTAACATACATGCACACAAAAAAAAACTTCTCAGATTTAACAATGCTCAGGTCATCATGACATCTGCCAGCAAAATCAAAGAAATTCAAATCTAAGATTGGCATGGTGGGTACTATCTTTGTGCCTAGGACCTCAACAGTGTGCACAGGAACTGTGGGATGAGTTTAGCTGAACACAGCGTTCAACACTGAACCTGACATCACAGATGGCTGAATTCTCCAGTTAAACCAGCAATTGCTCACCTACCTTTGCTGAGTATCTCCAGTTTAACTGGAGTTCAACTCCAGATAGAGACTTGAATTTGATTCATAGAAGTTACTTGGATTATACCTGTTTTAAACCAAGAGCATAAGCAGAACTGAACCTATACTCTCTGTTTCTGACTTCACAGATCACAAAAACACTCTGCTGCATGAATACAGCTACTCTTTCAAACAAACAGTTGGACAAACTGATAGTGTGGGTTTCAGAAGTTGTTACTTTAAATGAAACTACTGTTCAGGAAAACTGATGGATTTATTGTTACGGCTTCAAAAGATGCTTCTAATTTAACGTCATCCTGTAGGTAGAGGACAGGTAGCAGCACTGCTCTCCCCAAACATCTGATCTGAATTGCATTCCATTATGTGCTAGTTGGCTGTATTTTTACACGCACATTAATGTTTGTTGCGGGTAAATACTGGAAACCAGTTTTTAATGAGAACTGTCATAAAACTGGTATAATTTCTAGTAGATTTCACCAGTCTGCAAATGTAGACTGTTACTGTAATACTTTACCTAGCAATATCTGATTCTTGGATATATACCAGACTCGGGCTGACATGTAAGCACTTGATCAGCTCACACTATGCAGGTGCTTTGGCCGCCACCATCTATTTTTATCAGTCATGAAAACAATTGTCAACAGAGCAATCACTCATTCTGAGACTGACATTGCTGCAACGAGCAATTTATGTTAGTCCAGCGCTGCAATGACATTTCTTAACTTGTATTTTATGGGCATTTCAGTTTTAGAATTTGTGAGGGGAGGAAAGGACTAAGCTGGTTGGTTAAATTATTAGACTCCTCTCTAAATACTTATCCATCCAAAAAGGTAAGCCAGTTTCAACTGTGAAAATCTATGTATGGACAACAACCTTATTACTACTGACACCAGCTTATTTTCAAAGTTGAATATGCTGCTGAATAATGCTCTAGATGGCAGGTAAGCTATATTTATTCAGTATTTTACTCCATATCCTGTTCTTATTGCGTCTAATTGTAAAAGAGAGAGAGAAAAAAAACCATCATGCAAGTATGCAACCTAGATGTCATCTTATCTAGCAGAGCCTAAAGTAATGAGATATGGCCAAGTTTTCATTGGGA
The DNA here is from genome assembly GCF_019238085.1 of Lagopus leucura. NCBI lineage: Eukaryota > Metazoa > Chordata > Aves > Galliformes > Phasianidae > Lagopus > Lagopus leucura. Next base: position 6,849,844 of record NW_024962269.1, on the reverse strand, counting down.
ATGAAAGACAGCTGTATATCCTGGGTCAGTTTCAGCCACTGCCACGAGCAGCTGTGTAGCTCAGCACATAGCTCTTTACAAGGAATTTAACTGCTTGCAAGCCTTTTAAAAATCAAACCCCAACCCTCCCTTAAATGCATAATCAGAAAACTAGTACACCATAGAACTGAGTGAACAAAGTGAATGCTTGAGATTTTATAGAATAAGATTGATTGTGACTGTATTGCACATTATTTCCATCTGCACCTTTAAGTTATATCCTTGATTTAAATGCAAAGACAATGGGGTCATTATGGCCAAAGTTGTCATCACACACAGCTTTGAAAGATGAAAAAGGGATTTGGATACGGGAAAAAAAAAAAAAAAAAAAAAAAGGCAGATACGTCCAGTATCTGTCTCTTATTCATCACGGGCAAGTCACTTGGATTTATTCTTTGCCTCTATGAGGGCAATATATCTTGGTTCTTACTTGGTTCATCTGAGCCTACTCTGAATTTTACTGGAAAGTACCAGTAGAATTAGGCCTAGTCTGCATCCAAAACAATAGCAGTCAAGGTGAAAATAAGCCTTTGTAAGTATCCCACTTGTTCTCTTGTATGCTTCCCTATTACACGCCATCTTTACTTTCTTTCAACATCAATTTTGTTATTGTTTGTTTTATTCTCGTATTTCCTTTTCTTGGACAACCACTTTGCTGTTCTCATTCCATTGGTGTCTCTTGTCCTTTCATCAGTATATTTCTTCTCTTTTCCTGTCCCAAGCAGGCACAATTCAGTTGGTTTTTCCCCATTTCTCTCTGCTTCTACAGAGCCAGAGGCAGCAGGAAACTAAACAGAGGGCTTTTGTCATGAACATAATTCAGTCCACCAGCCCTACATACATATCCACCCTATACAGAAGGTCGGATAGGGCAGTCTTGGAAATTCTGCTGTAACTACTGAAGGGAGTGGTACTTCTGCAATACAGACATGTCATCTAAGAGACACCTGAAATTTTGTTGGCTGGTAAATTCTGTGTAGTATGGGCTCAGAGGGAACTACCTAAGCAGCTTTTATATCCATTTCAGTCAATAAATCTAATGCAAATTTCTCAGATTAATGCTCAAAAAAATGTGAATGACTTGGACTTACTCAAGCTACACAAAGATCACAACACTGAAAACCATGATGGCTGTGAGCATTCTTCGCTGAAACTCTCAGTGTAGCTGAGGATCATATCTGCCCCTATTAATAATTAATCCACTACCCAAATTCTCAAAGTGGGTATCCAGCAGCAAACAAGCCAGTGTCAGATAGACAAAGGTACTTGTACCATTAAAGTAACAGAGATGAATCAGTGTTTGCAATATTAATTTGAAAGGACTTACAGCGTGATAGATTCACACTGACTCAGACTATATTTTAGTGAATTTATCCCTACAGTAGTGTATAACCAAGATGTTATAATCACAATATAATTGTGTGTAATCAATAGATATCAAGATGTTATAATCGCAATATAATCAAGAGAGTAAGGCAAAGCAGACAACGATCACAAAAAGAGAATAAGTGGAAGAGCTTACCCTTGGGTTGAGCTCACCAGAAGATACCAAAAGAGGGGATCTCCAGAAGAGATCCTTCCCCTCTGGTAGCCAGCTCTTAAATAGGTCCAGGAGGGGTGGAGCCTGGCTCCACCCCTTCCGGCAGCACAGGTGAATTGCCTTCACCTGTGCTCCTCTGGCTGACTCATGGCTCACCTCAGGTGATTAATCAGAGGTTCAGGCCGTGACTCAGCAGTTCCCATACAAGTAGCATGTACCAGAAGGAGAGGGAAAACATAAAACTAGTGGTTTAAAAATAAATAAGAGTTGGATATTTAATAGCAACAAAAGGCTTTAAATTCACACGTTGCTACTCTCCTCACCTTCACTATTTCCAAGTTCATAGAATCACCTTATACAGACTTGAAGCATATGATGAATATTGTTTTATGGCACCTACAAATAATGAAGGATTAGAGAACAAACACAAAAAAGATAATTGACTTTAAGGCATCAACAGCTGCACTTAACACTGGAGAAGTGCCCAGAACAGTTGCTTTGAAATCCCCCTGTTTTTTCTTGATAAATACATTATAGAATCATGAAACAAAGCCTGCAAACAAATTATGACTACTTATCTCTTATGTGTCATTCTCTTTTGCATGCTTTATTCTGCCTTAGCTTGGCATTGTTGCCTGGTTGCAGTACTGTATCATTGTTTTTATGAAGTAATTACAGTTGGAAATAAGTTTTGTAAACCTGATTTACATCCCTCCAAAATCTACATAAATTCATTACAGCCTTAGCATTTCTGGTTCAGCTCTGGGGCCACTGAAGGCATTTTTTACCACATTTGTTTGGACAGCGAATCTCTGAACTCATAATCCAGTTACACCATTCTCTATATCCTTATATAGTTACACCATATATATTGTTACACCATTTTCTATATCCTTTGACAACAATCCAAATGGCTCTCAAATTCCTTGCCTCATCTATTTAGATACTTGAGGTTTTCATTCAAGCTGCTATGTTGTCAGAATAACTGGTTCTGTCTATTCTTCAGTCTTTTTTTAAGAGCCGAAGGAGAACACTCAAGATCTAATATAATGCTACTGTTCTCTACCATAAAATTCTACTAAACTGAAATCAAGTGATGCAAGCAAAGGTCGAAAATGGATTGGAGTTGGTAAAATCAGTGAATTAACAGTGACTCTGGACTGAATCACCATGTAGTTCAGTCACCAAATTAATACACAGTCGTCATACAGTAGACACCTTCAGTAAATCTCATGCAAGGAAGGAAGAGTATACTAAAATATGGTAAAATTAAATATTTGCCTTGTTTCATACTAGAAATTTGCCATTGCATTTTCTATATTCCTTTAGAGTTGGGATGTCTTGGGCCATAAGAACACTTAAAATTTAACTGAACAGCTCATATGCTTAAAATTATAGAAATCTTTACACATCTGATGTTTTTGGAAGCTCATATACATCCTAACCACTGATCATGAAGTAAACATCTCACATATAGAGATTTAATGTAGAACCAAGACTGAGTCAAAATCAAAAACTGATTGAACAAAATATACGTAAGTAGCACAATCTGCTGAATGCAAAAGGATATGAATATCAATCCACACAATTTCATTATTCTCCAGGCTTTAAACTAGATTTACCAAAGCTCTTAGATGTCAAAAACTAATATTCTAGGGCACAGTATTAGCACATGGTGCAACAACACTGGAGCCAGAAGGACACTGCTTTAGAGACAGAGGTGGTCAAAGATCTCATGGAAAGACTTACTCTCTTGCATAAATATTTTGCACCAAAAAATAAGTGTAGAAAATCAGGGGAGCAGATGGCAAGGCTATTGGGTTCAGTAATGATATAACTCCTCCCTACAAACCAGAATCACAAGTTACCCCAGCTAGGATTTTTCTGAATGGATAGTTAAATTTTGTTTAAATCCTGAAGATTTGCACAGATACAAAAAACAGTCTGGACACTGGCTAGAGAAAAGTTTGGTAAGAATCTAGATAGCACATAGCATTATCTTCCCACTGAGAGAGAGTAAGGAAGCTTCTACAAGGAAACTCAATATGATGCTTCTAGAATATATTATCTATATACAATTATGATATGTTAAAATCCCATTATTGTTATGGTATAAGGATGTAAACGTGGAAAGTGTGTAGAGAGTTTTAATATCTTTTCATTAGACCAAATTATGTAGCTAGAAGGGAACATAAAAGATTTCAGAAACCCAAGCCCATCTCTAATAATCTCTGGAATTGTAGGTTTAAATATTGATTTTCCTCATAACTGTATCAGTTAGACAAATAAAAGATATTAACCCTCACCTTCAACCTTACTTTGCTCAAAATAATGAAAAATAGTCTCCATATAGGTTTATGCTTTGCGATGGAAATGGAGAAGACAGAGAGAAGAAATAAGGTTAAGAGCAGGGAGATTTTTCATACAACTTATGCTAATATCCTAGCTTGCAACATGAGCTTCCAGCAAAGCTGTATCATTCTCAAAGAAACAAAATTATTCAAGTGGAGACTAAGTAAATTTGATGACTCGCTTTTTTTTTTTCAAGCCAGCCTTGTATTTTATGCCCACAAAAGATTTCAATTACCTGTTAAATGCAGAGAGCTGATTAAGGGCACTGTGTATCCTCCATCCAGCTTTGCCAGTAATACTTAGGCAACTATACAAAATTATTATTTATTCTTGTTAAGTGTTAGGGGTCTATATAACAACATCTTTTGAAGGAAAGAAAGCACCACAGTGCTTGCCTACTAAGCCAAGTACAGAGTCTGCTCTTCCAAGAATCACTGGAATGTATCACTTCAAGGCATTTTAGCTGTGAATCCTTCAGTAAGTTACATGCTAAGGATATCACAGTAAATATTATCCTGATTATGCAAAACCATCTGAAGAGGTCATGAGGATGGAGTCCCTTAGGATAACAAGGGCTGTGAACAGGCACTGCTGCCTTGCAGCTCTGCGTTGTGTAAAAGCAGTCGGCTGCCTTTGCTACTATGTTTTATGCACCACCACAGGGGCAACTCCGGGCTCCAGTAGAGACTGAAGTCCTATTGTTCAGTTGAGAGGGAGGCAGGCTGCAGCAGATAACACTGTATCTCTACAGAAGAGGCTTACAACGACCTCTCGGAAGTGGAGGGGAATGGGAAAAGCCTGCGTGCCCACCATGCGCTTTGAGAGGCCTCAAAGAGAAGAGAAAGACACTAACTTAAATGTTGACCATAGTAAACCTTGGATCTTTCAGAGTACCCTTTCAAAAGTTCTATGTTGCAAATGGAGATAAATGCATAGTATAACACTTTTAATTCACCTTTAAATACAGTGGTGATATTTAAGCATTAAAAATTTGTAGAAGAACTTAGGTTGTTCGAAAAACTTTGATGACAAAAATCAGTATATTCTGTTAGAAAAGTTATTGAAGAGGAGTCAGTAATCAAAGACCCTCCCTCAATCCAGCATCAACAATAGAGTACAAGTTTTTAATCAGGCTTCTTAGCAAGCCTCATTGAAAGGGCTGCCAAGGCTTCTAATTCAACAGTTAGGCTTGTCAAAACATGGTCACTTTGACCGTAAATCCCCCATCATGCACCTGAATGGACTCATTTGACTGGGAAGGAAGACCAAGCCTTTCTAATTGACAAAAAAGAGGGAGAAAGAAAAATCCCACAAACATAAATTATTGAAAACCACACAAGTGAAAAAAATCAAGCTGATCTAGGGGCAAGCACCAAACGGAGTTACTGACATGAAAGAATCACACAGAATGAGATCACAACACACTGTGATCTCATTGTCAGCAGAATGGTTGAATAGCATGTTTGAGTGGTGCTTGAGGCTGGGCTTGTGTGTGCCAGTGCAAGGGAATGAAAGACCAGGGGCCATGAATCAAGCATTAAATACTGAAACAAAACTTTTAGTTTTCTCTTTGTAAGTGTCTCTGAAAACGTCTGGGGGAAAATGTCTGCAGGCAAAGGCAGAAGGATAGCTGATTTAGGCAAAATAGCCCTGAGACTGGTGTACAGACTGCATATGGGGCCATGCGGTTCTGGTCAGTAGCAGGACAGATTATTGTTGATAGGCACACAAACAGTATGTATTACAAATTGTAAGGGATGGAAGGTTTTAAGGTGCTGTCTGGGTCAGGGGACACAGACTCACAAATACTGCTGACCCCAGCCTTTCATCTCAGAAGAACCCCATGGTTCCAGCAGCACAGCAGCATCTCTCAGGTTTATAAAAAGATCCTGTTGCTAAGTGCAGGTTTGCTGGTAGACATCTATATGCACCATTTGCCAAAAGGTGTCTTTTCCTCTTTTGACTTATTCAAACTTTTGAAATTACCAGCTAAAAATTCGCTGCTTTTCACAAGTTTTAATTAAGATTGCTTTCTCCCTGCAGGATGAGAAATATTGGAAACAGCCTGAAAATGAGTCCCCTTGTTGCCAGGTGAGTTTCTCCAAACACACCCAGCCTCGATAATGAAGTGAAACTCTTATTGTCACTTCAGGTGGTAGCTAATTAGTATATTTTCTTAATTAAAATGCTTTTCCAATCGAGGTTTTCTTTATGAAGGCCAAGGAGGGCATTTTGTTGCTATGACCACTGAAAATCAAAATGTCCTATTAAAGGAAAGGGACATCTGCTCTGGGATTCAAAACCAGCTAGAAACTTGCTGGGAACAACGTGTGCAACTGCAACAGCAACTGGATTGATTCAAATACTGAACAAGAGCTTTAAGACCAAAGACTTTAAAATACAGAGGGATAGGATCTCAGCTCAGAAACTAAGCAACAGGAGAGGTGCCACTCAAACCCACATTAATACATATACATCAGTTTGATTTACAGCTTTATGCAAGCGTGGGGCTGTTTTCTGCTTTTTTTTTTTTTTTTGGCTTAGAAATGACTTCAAAATTCCCAACTTTTTTTCTCCACTGCTTTTTAATATTCATGGTTCTTTAAATAATAGAATGTTCTAAACTGGTTTTGTGGCTCTGTAATTAGCAAGTTACCTGAGCTCCCATAAACCAGGCCTTCAAGAACCCAAAGGCTTTGCTGTGGTGGGTGGGCTATGATTGGCAGTTCCATTTTACTGCTCAGCACATACTGGTAGATCTTCAACTGTATGCATGTGAAGGCTGCGAGAGCTGAGGGAACTGATTTAAGGGCAGAAGGAGGGTGGGTTTCATATGGCATTATTGTTGTTTCAGCTTCTGTAACTTCATCCCCCTGCTTATTCTTCCCTAGAAGTGCACGTAGAGCTATTCTCAAACATTCACAGTAACACAGAAAAACAAAAATATATGAACTCCAGCATTTTGATTCATTTGTAGGGAGAAATTTAACAGCTCTTCCCTTTTTTCTCATTTTCCTGTCAGTGGTATTCAGATAACACAGAAACTCAAGTCTTTCAAATGCTTCAAGTTACTTGAAAGTACCTTGAAAGTGTCTCATTCAGCTTTTACCAAGTTTGACTCTCCCTCTGATTCCTGCAGAATGTAGAATGCCACTCTGCTTCCATCTGTCTCTTTGCACCTGAGAGCGCAGAGAGGAGCTGTCATGCTGCAGCTCTCCGTCAGAGCCCTGAGCTGGGGTCACAGCTGTCTTTCACCTATTAAAGATAATTCTAGGCTTTGTCTGCTGTGTGGAGTGTTTCCTTCCCTTTTCTTTCTAGGTGTAACGTATAACCTTGTCAAAGAGCTAACTATACTGCAAGTTCTCACAAGAAACAGAAGTGTCAGTGACTGAATACATTCACACTGACTTTATAATAAGTTTCTGTGTGTTTTTTTCTTTTCTTTTTTTTTATAAATAGCAATCTGATGACTTGCAGAAGCAGTTAATTTTCCCCTCTGGTGCTGTAGCTCAGGGTTGTGAATCAATTTGCTCTTGCCTAGACATAAGTGAAATCCTGGCCCTACTAAGAAACCCTCATCCCATGGGAGCTTGTGAGTGACATCTTGGGAAGGCAGCAACAGTGACTTTTCTTGAATACTGAAAGATAAAGGGAATGGGTTAAATTCCAAATAAAGGAAAAAACTTACAGGTTATACAAGGACTACTGACTTGATCAGTGTTGGGAAAGGACAGCTGAATGCTGCAGTAACTTCAAGATAAAAATTCCAGTTTTATAGGGAAGAGTGAATAGTTCCGACGTAGAGCAAGAAGTGAAATATCCATTAGAGTAGAATATTTTGTTTAAAGAACATCATAAAGAAAGTTATTCATTCACACTAAGCATAAACAAAGTTGCAAATATGACCTTAAGCAAGGATTTTGTATAACCTGAAACTTATCTAGGAATTTTCTGGGGCTTTGTAGAAACCTCAAGCACTTTCTAGGAGTTCCCTATTGCTTTGTGGGAATTTTGTGGACTTTTCTAGGAATTCTCTGGATCTTTGCCAGGAATACAGCAGTGATTTCTCAGGATCCCTAGATCTAGAGCTTTTCCAGGAATTCAGTGGCTACCAGAAACTCGGGGGCTGCTGCCTCCTGAGGGTGCCTATTGTAAAATACTGCAGCTTGTGAACATACTGACACGTCCTTGAAAGACTTCATTCAGTGCAAAGTCTTTGGCATCCCTGCTGCTGCCCTACTTTCCAGGCTTGCTTGGAAGATTGCCGTCTGCTCCATTTTGCTCAACACATCTGAAGAGCAGCAGTAGGCCTGGGTTTGGGTCTAGCATCAGATGTGTCCTTGAGTGACCGTCCCTGAATAACTAGGGACTGCCCATTCCTGCCAATGCATAGAACACATAGCTGTTGAAAAGCCTTCTCAGAAGCTTCCCCTCACCACCTGCAAGTCCACCAGCCCCTCTGCAATTTTCTTTTCAGCTCATGAATGCTACACTGGTGAAAACAAGGCACTGATAAAGCTTCCCATCTGCTCAGGGCAATTGCCAACCAGCTCCATGCCCCTGTATAGGCTGGTCTTCTTTTGGCTAAGCTGTGGATCTTGTTTAAAACCGTACTGATCAGTACATTTGCATACAGTATTCAAATTTATTTTCCAGATCTTAAATTTCTATACATGAGGAGAGGCTTTTCCCAATGTGTTTGAAGACCACTATAAAAACTCACTCATTACGTTCTTTAGAATTAGTTGTAAAATTATTTATGCAGTCAGAAGTGAGAAATCTTTTCTTTTTAAAAGCTCTACTTGAAGTCATGTGCAGAAGCCTCCCACCCTCAAAACCAGAGCACTGAAATGTAGTTGATGTCTTCGTAATTCTCTGAGCAGAAATAAACAAAAGTATTATGCAAGAAAGCAATCAGGAAGAACTGAAATGTTGCCAGTTTCTAACAGTTGTTACTTGTACAAAATTGCATGCTATTACCTGGTATTACTTAAATACAGAATAAAGATTATTTTGTGCAATAAATGTACCAAAAGCACACCAGAAGATAACGTTTTCTTGTTGGATTGTGTAATTTTGAACTTCAACACAGTAGGATTTTTTATACAGTAACTGCAAGGAGTATATAGAATACTTTGATTTAAAACATGATTGGTGTTTGGAATAAGAAAGACATTATTCTGTTTTCTCCATGATGGAAGAGAATTATGTTTAAAAGTTTAACTTTTATCTCCATGTTTGAAATAAATGAATTCAGCTTTTGACAGAAATCTTAAAGGTACTTCTCTCACACGAAATCTGAAGCCACAACTTACAGAGGACACATTTGTTAATTGCGAGTTCTATTTTTGACAGATGTTCGATATGTAATAATGATCAGCTGCTTTGACTAATCCAGCCAAATCAACAGCTTTAGACAGAACTCAAAGGCTATTTCAGGGAACTCAGCCAACATTTATTTCATCGAATTCAAAAAGAAAGCAATGAAAGCTTGTCTTCCATCCTCATAAATCCAAGCATACAGGAAGTAAAATATGAATTGTCACACACTTTACTTAATCAAGCTGACCAGAGCTATACTAAATAAAAAAATAAATGGAGAAAATATGGCTAGCACTATTGCCCAGGGGTTCAATATTTACCAGTTTATGTACCATCTGAGCTGTTTCCTGTAATCAGCCAGGCACATGGCGCTTTTACTCTCAAGAGACATTATCACCATGACAACTTTATCAGAATAAATTATGAAACACAACACTTGGGGCACACAGAATTTGGACACAGCCTTGCAGTATTATTTTGTTAGTTATTCCTTTATCAGCGCTCTAAGTGCCCACCAGAGAGGAGGAAATTAAAAAAAAAAAAAAAAAAAAAACATACAAACCATGACTACTGAAATCACAATAAAAAAAAAATCTTTACAAAGAGAAACGGAATAAAGTCATTAGGCTGAAAAATGGGCAATCAAAGAAGCTATTGCGCTTGGCAGATGGAAAAGCAGCAGGTGCCATAGAGCGATGGGACCTTGCTTCCCATCATGCACACACTACAATGATGCAGGCTGACAGGGAAGGGAATTAATGTGTCGGAGCAGGTACTTTCTGTCCATTAGCTGATTCTCAATACATCCACAACAACTGCTACCTCTACCTCTTTGATAAAATGACTAATAACCCATTGTTCAAAAAGTTTTATGAAAAAGGACGACACCGTGTGACCTGCCTGTCACTGTCCCAGATTAACAGAGTATAAGTGACCAAGTAAACATTTCTGTACCTCAAACTGGGATTAGAAACTTCAGCCTATGAATAAATTATTTGAATGCAGATGTTTAGAATACATTAAGGTAAAGCACATTGGACAGGCTCCACTGGGGGGAAATACTGATGAATAGAATTTTCAAGCCCAAATTAACTCTGGCAAAAAACAAAAGCAGTGTGCAAAGCATGATAACGCACCCACACCTATATTTTATCTAGGAAAATCCCCTGTTACGTTAAGGACAATTTCTGTATGACAAACTCCATTGCTCCGGTGGCCCATGACACATCAGTCAGAGTATTCCAGTGTGTTTGCATTCCTCATTTCCATCAGAAATAACAAAAAATATGACACAGAACTCAGAAAAATAAAAACCAAATTGATAGAGATAGTCTAAAAGCTTTCAATTTGTTCAAGTCAATCAGTCCCCTCCAATGGCCATCTGTGCTTTTTGCTGCTAAGTTCAAGGATGTCTAGAATGAAAAGTACAAGAATTACTCTTGGCAGCAATACAATGACACTCTTTGAAGTCCTTGCATCTGACACAGCATTTCTGAAGATGCAAATTCAGCCGGAGGTACCAGCTTCACAATGATTGGAACAAACAAATTTTTTTTTTCCACGAATGAAAGGAATCTCTAAGAAGGAATCATTAGTATTTATCAGAGAATATAAGAGCAAAAATTGGAGTATGTGGTATTTAATATGAATTTGGCACAATCATATGCCAGGTTTCTCTTTGACACCAACACAGAAGATTAACAAGCATTGAAATGGCTTCTTTTGGAAGTTATGGCAGCCTTTGAGTACACTGTGCTTTGAAGTTGTTTCATTTCTCGTATGATTAGCAAACAAAATAATGACGTCAGAGTCCTGCAGCTGCTTCCAATTCCTTACATCACACCACTTCAGAAAAGGCAAATCACAAAACAGTAAAGGGGGAAAATTCATCCAGGCTAAACAATATGCCCTTTAACCTCAAACTACTGTTGTATTTGAGGATGAAAAACAGCAAGAGGAGTTAAAAACAGAGTGCCAATTTTCATTTTGAATCCGTACATTATAAACTTATATTCAGTGTATTTTTTCTATTTTTGTTATTTGTTATATATTATAACATCTTAGAGCAAAGGAATGATCTACCTTTAAGTATTTCAGTTTTGCAGAAAGGTCTATTATTTTCTGAAAACATCTTTCAAAACCATCTTAGTTTAGTTCATTAATAATTACAGTAAATAATGAGATATAATTTAGAGGCGTATTTTGCTTCTTAGAAGAGAACAGAAGATCCAAAGGCATATTCAGGCCCTTCAGAGCAACCTAATAGACATGTAATAACCACTTTTTGAAATCCTTTCTTAAAACTCTAAGGCTTTTTTTTTTTTTCCCCTCCCCTCTTCTATATAAAATAAAACAAAATAAATATATCAAAATTTCACTCAAAATGGTTCTTTATTTTTTTTTATTTTATTTTTTATTTTTTATTTTTTTCCCCACCAAAAACAGGGGATATGACTTCAGGGAATTTTTTCATAAAAAAAGCATTAGCTGCCCTGGCCAAAGTGAAATTTGAGATACAGCCAAAACCACCTTCACACCTGACTTATTTTAAAGGCATTTGAGATCCAACATAAGCATAAGAACCAACACTGAGATAGAATATAGTCAGAAGGGTCATGGTAATTTCAGGAACAAGTACACATGTAATTAGAGAGTGTTTCTGCCCCAAGCACATATATGCATTTAAAAAGTAGATGGAGAAGTAGATGGGACCAGGGAGAGAAAAAAAATACCACAGATGTGAAGAACTCTTATCTAAAAGCTTAGGTAGAAAGTTAAATCTCAGCTTTTGCATCAGCTGTTAAACCAAAAGATTCCTGGTTGTCCAGGTCTTGGAAATACTCCCAAACAAACATAGCATATCAAATTTAACCCGCTCAGGTGCCTCCAGTTAATCTGATAATGTGGTTCCAACTGTGCAATGCACTGCTGTACCAACATTTATTGTGTTCAACTAAAAAGCTCTATGTCTTCCCAGAGCCTATCCTAAGGGGTGTAACTAAGGCTCAAATATGACCTGCTCATTTTTATATATTCTACTTGGAATAGCTGCCATTTAAATATAAACAACTGGATAAATTTCCAATTATGATCTATATGAAATATTTCTGGTAGCATTAGACACAATAAATCTGAGTTCTTTAGAACTACCTTCTCCCAGGGATTATCCATTTTGCAGCCTGCTTTGCTCTGCAGCAAGATGGAATGATAGAGACCAAGAAGGAAAGATGCATACAAAACGTTTGCTAACCAGCAAAGGTAATGGAGCTATTTAATCCTAAACCCCATATCACAGTTCATTTTGTTGTTGCACACAGTAGCAGACCAAAATAGAAACTGCAAAGAGCTTTTCCTTGACTTGTGGGTTAAGAGCTTTTTGCTATTGCTTTTTTGATCATTTAAAAGCCGGTCAAACTGCCTGCAAATACTGAATGTTAGCAAACATAATGCCACGTTACTCAGAGCAGTTCAGGATGCAATGACATTAACGCTGACATATTTGTATGTAGCACGGCCTCCTTGCTATATGCTCATTTATAATCTGATCACATGTCCACTCTAAAAAAAATCAGCTCTCCCTGTGAAATGGATAAAATACTATTACTAAATGATATGCGTAATCATTCAGTGCTGTTACTACTGAAAGGTGATATTGCAGTGACATTGAGAAAATTGGATCTATTCTTCATACAATTATATAGCTACACTTTCACTCTAATGCCATTCTAATTGGAAAGGAGCACTGAAATGTGAAACTGGGTGCATTTCAATATCTAATTATCACTCAGTAACTCATTCTCAAAATAGTTTTCTCGAAAAGACAGTTACCAAGCATGCTATTTTAATTCTAAAGTCTTCAGCAGGATTCTTGTAGAAAACATTTTTATTCACTATTTTCCCATATTTCAGTTGTACCACTGGGAAGAAGAAAAAAAAAAAACAATAAATACACACAAGTGTGATTTGGTCTTGCTCTGGTAGAAAAGCAATTGCATTTACCAGGCTGACAGTCAAATAACTGAGAGCATGATATATTTGCTCTAAAGGGCTCTAAAGGGTTAAGATATAAAAACAAATTAAATTTAAAAAAGCAACATAAAGGTAGCATTTTGTAGAGAAATTATTTGCTAGATACGACAATAAAAAAGATCATTTGACTTATTAGAGGTAAGATCAGTACAAAATGTGATATAGAGCCACAGTGCTTTAACAAGGTTCTTCTCAGTTGGTGTTTCTCCCTCAGGATTTAATCTGTTGACAATCCAACACAATGTAATTTTGATAACAGAATATCTTTGGGTGGATTTTGTAATGAAAAGATTCTAAAGAATAACAAAAACGTGGAATTTGAGATTTTTGATGGGTTTTGCGTTTGAAAGGAATAGAAGCTTTTGCAGAGCAACACCTGTACTGACAAAGCGGAAGGATGCCCTGCCTGCTTGTATAAACTAGCAGCAATCACCTGCTGAAAGTCTCCTTTAACAAATCCAGCCAGCAGCAGTCAGAGGTAGGTGAGTCCCAAGATGCTGAAAGGTCTGAATTGCTCCAGAGCTCTGTATTTTTACCATTAGGTTCAAACTCCGAATTTTCCCTGCACATTAAATTGATCTTTTTTGCCTCTTTCCCCTAAAGCATAATTTAATTTAGAAACAAAATTCTTTTCATTACCTAATGAAAATGCTGTATCAGGAGGTGACAGGAAGAACAACTTCCAGCCATTAGGTTATCAGCACCAGGCATCCCATATACAATCCAAACATACTCCTTTCTGACAGATGCTAATTTGTAATTATATAGTCTTTAAAGACAGAGAGCACTGCAGAAAGCTTCTCCAGACATCACTACTATCTATCATCTTGTGCAGCAGAGAAAGGATGATAAAAAAAATTAAAATGAAACCACTGATTTCTGCAAGTTGAATAAACCTCCACATCTGCAGCCAAGCAAATCTGCTGTGAGACGGGCACAGTCGGGGACCTCTAATTTGTGCAAGCTGCAGGTTAGATAAATGGAATCAGAATGAATCAGGGCTCCTCTGCAAGGTCTTGTTGCTTTACCATTCAAAGTTGTCGTTATGTGCAACTCGGTATAACATCAGTGCTGATCTACCTGCCACAGGGTCAGTGTAACTGTTAATCACCACTGTGCTTTAAAGATAAGGCTGCAAAAGTATCTGTGTAAACAGACTTGGAATCTGTCCTGTACAATGAACAGAAATTTCTTCTATCACAAGACATACGTTTCTCACTTTAAAGATATTTGGACGTTAATTTTCAGATCAGTCCTCAAAATCAACTGTGAATTTAAAGAAGGGATAAATCTCATTTAGAAAATTCCCTCTGAGTCAGGAAAGGTTCACCTCTGTCTTACAGATATTCTCATAATGCTGTAGTGTTTTGTTTTGTTTGTTTGTTTGTTTTAAAGCAATCCTGAGATTGTTTTGAAGCTCAGACTCACCGGGCATCATCTGCAAACTTAATAAATGTTGTAGTAGCCACCAACTCTGAAGTACAATTTGATTCCTATTCAAAAAAGCCATTTTAATTGCCCTTCAATTAGGGTTGTTCCAGGGCTTTACAAATGGTTTTCTGAAACTTCACTCATCCTTTAAGTTCCCATAAATAAGCATGAATGGCTCCAAGAATTTCTAAGTTCCCTGGAGACCACCAGACAGATCCTAACCTTATCCAGAGGTTTTCTATTATGGCTTCTTTCACATTACTTAAATCATATGATTAAAATACATTTTGGAGAAAAACAAGGCAAAAAGTAAATTTCAGCCTGCTAGTCAGTCTCTTCTACTATTTCTCCTTTGCTATTAAGGAGTAAAACAACCAATTACGTGGTTTTTGCCCTACAGATTTCCTCTACAATTTTATGCTCCTGGCTGATTGTCTTTAGTCTTACTCATATTTTCCTCACTTACTTTCACTTCTCTCAGAGTCCTCCTTAGCAATTTGTCTCATTTCCACCTTCCTTCTTGAGGTTCAATTCCTTCTTGAGGTTCAAGCCCTTGAAGAGTTCATGATTTTGTTAACCTTCACATCAGCACAGCTAATGTCTGCGCCCTTACTAGAAATTCTCTCAGGAGCTGCCAATTCTCCTTAATTTCTTTTCTCTTGCACTGACACAGGACCAACCACTACCGTAAGGATTTTAAGTGTCGCTTTTTTAAGTCCAGCATTTTTTACTTTTTATCATTGTTTTCCTCTGTATAAGAATCCTCAACATTTCATACACAGCCCATGTTTCATGCTTGCATTTTCACGTGCCCACTTTGAGTGGTTGCAGTGCCATCCATGAGCCTCCTTTTGACTCCTCCTTCACTCCTAAAAACCTGAAAACACTCTGGAAACATCTGAAGCAGACATGGGGCCATCCAGATCCCTTTTCAGCAGATAGGTGGGTGGCTCATGACTGACGTAACTGCACTTTCTGCCCTTCTGATCATTAGGTGATGTCATGGTATTCTCTGGGTCCACATATTGCTATATTCAGAGCAATGTGTAATAAATAAATAAATAATCATTACGTCCATTTCTCATCAACTGCTTCATTTCTTTGCCTCACTTCTATTTTTTGTTTTGTATAATTCCTTTGACGTATGTGGCAAAACAATCTATTTTTTTCCTCCTGAATAATGCATGCTCATACTTAAATTTCCAGTATGATATTTAAAAATCCCCTCCTCTCTACCCACGTAATTCTTGCACGATAGTACTCAAGACACATATGCCTTTGCCATGTGACATAAGAGCTATCGGAAGCACAAAGGTCTGAGGGATGCCTCAAGAAATTAATACTATAGACTCAATTCTCCTCTCTGTCCTAGCATGTATTGAAATAACATGATGCTTTGCTACAGCTAGCCATAAGGAGAACATTTCTGACAGATGGATACCAGGAAAAAAGAGCTAAAAACAACTAACAGTAGTAAATTAATGAAAAAGTTTTAGGAATCACAGTCTGTTGCCTAAGTTTGGACTGCTGAATGATTCTAATAACGACTGTTCAAAATTTTTGTGTAGATTGTGTATATTCAGTTCTTGGAAAACAACCATACACCTCCAAATCCCACTCCAACTGTATGTATTTACTATTTTCCTTGTATAATACAAATAAATTTATTTATGACACTAAAAATGTTCACTGTTTTAAACAGGATGGCAGCACAGTGAAGGGGAAGGACAAAAAAAAGCCACTTATTTCATGAAAGAAAAATATTTCATCCTTTCTGGATAACAACAATGCATTGCTAAATAAACATATCACTGTTTCTCTTGTTTCTTTTCAAAGTTTAAAAATAAGCTCTTAAAGAAAATATAACCCTAAGCTACATAGATTAACATTTTCCAGGTGTAGCAACCACCAGCCAAAAGACAGAAAAATTCATTTCTAGCACAAGGCCAGAAATAAAGCCGTGCACTTCAAAACACCCTGAAAGCTTGTTCTGACCACCCACGTTAGGATGACATTGATTCTAAGAGAGTTTCATAGACTAAGATAACAGTTATCACTTGCCAGCAGGGGTAGGATTTGTTTTGCTTAGCTTTAGACATCTATGCAGACATCTATGGTCAAACTAGTCATGCAGGGATTCTTTACAGCTCGATTTGCATATTTTTAAAGAATCAATTCACCTGACCTGTTTTAGATGTGTACTTCTGAATGAGATAAGCCATGTCCCTAATGTGCCTAGTAACTATAAAAGGAATCTAAATGACAAGCCCATTTTGGATAGCTACTTTTGGCCAAATGAATCCCACCCTCAATGCCAATGCAGTCCAGGGAATGTCATATTGTACAAGAAAATAAGCACCTTAAAAGGTTCTAAAAGAACATAAACAGTTTAAAAGAAAAGAAAACAAACACAGAGATCTGAAAAAAAAAGTCCATTACTCTTTCTACCAGAGAAGTTTTTCTAATCATTCGGAAGAAACATGTCACAACCAGTGAATTCCAGGTTTCTGACAAGGTTCTGGTATCCCTTTTCCAACAATGCTGTTCCAGAATTTTATTTGAACAATCCCCTTTTCTTACAGTAGGAATACAGCCAGGGGCTTTCATCGCACAGTACCTTGATCTTTTTGAACTGCAGTGCAAAGCCCAAACAGAAATCACAATCCTAATAAGAATCTCCTTCCTATTAAAAAAAAAAAAAAAAAAGTTTCTTTTGAAAATAATGGTAAACCAGCCTTGAAACTGTGTGTATTTTTAAAGGTTTGTCAACAATGTGCAGCAATTTACTCACTGATTTTCAAAGTGTATATCTTTTCTGTACTTGTGAATTACAACAATTTTCCCAATGCATAAAGACAGGAACATAAACTGAAATGCATTTTTAACTGTGGCATCACTAATATTGCTATTGCATACATTTACTCTGCATTTATTCCAACTAAGAAATTAGATTTTTTTTATCAGGACTAGCAATAGAGATATTGTGATGCCTGATACTCATTTGTTACTGCTAATGGCAAGAGAAAACCTCAGGAATATCTGATATCTCAGCCACATGGAAGTTTTTGTACTCATCTATTTTTTCTTTTCATTGACTCAAATTAGAAATAAAAATATTTCAGTATCTCAACTTTAACTTGCTATTAGAGACTCAGCCAATAACATCAACAGTAAAATGCAATACTGGAATAAGGCTGCAAATGAAGTTTGTTTTTTTTTTTCTTTTTTTTTCAAGCAGCCATACCATGAGCAATAAAGCCAACTGACTGGCAGTGTTTGCCTCAGAAATTTGCTTTACCAAAATTACTCTGTTACTAAAGGTGATGAATGCTCTCTCACAAACTTGTACAAATACCAATTGATTATGCAACAACCAGCACAAAGAAAGTAAAGCATCAGTACTATCCTTATTAATCACAGGCTTTCTAGCTCGTAGGTTACAAAAGTGTTCTGCTTTAAAAAGATAGCCAGTGTTAGCATGAACTTCTTTTGAAAGCCTGCATTTTTCTGTGAAGTTCCAGTGAACAAAAAGCCAAGGGGCTTTGACTTGACAACGACATCTTTATTCATCTTCTTTTCACATATCCTGTGGGCATCCTTGAAAACTTCAGCCCTCTCCTCAGGAGTCATACCACTGCACTTTGAAATCCAGTGTACCCCCAGTCATCTTAATAGGTCTCAACTCAACTGTTAACTGCTTTTGCCCAAAGGATGACAGGGGACTTGACAACCTCATAGGTTACACGAGAGAAATCTGCTATGAGACAGATTAGCTACACTGGTACATTTTTATTTCCTACTTCTGAATGGAACAGGGCAGTTTTTTCACCAAAATAGAAGGCATCCCTCCAAGTTCCATATAGATATGAACTACCTGGGTGGAAAAAACTAGGAGATGAATGCACTTTTAAGGAGTCAGCCAGGAAACACCAGTTCACTTTCTAAACTGATTATTTAAGTTGTTTTTTTTTAAGTTATTTCAGTTAATTACAACAGCACTCAATTAAAACTAAGATTGCTAAGCTGAAGTATAGCCATAACAGGATATTCATTTATGCATCTAGCCTAACTTCGCTTTGACATTTTGCCAGAATGAGTGAATATCTTCAAAAATGATGCAAACCAAAACCTGTGTCTTTAACATTCCCAAACAGTTCATGTTAATAGCAACCTCATGAGAGAAAATACTGCCCAGAGAACCGTGTATATCATCTATTTCTATGCAGATGCCAACAGCATCCGAGCTCCTGATGTTCACACATAATAGTAAGCTTCCATTAAGTAGCGCCTAGAGAATGTTACAAAAATCACATTCAGAAGTAAAACTTGATTAACACCATACAGCCAGGATGTAATTCTGAAAATTCGTAATTGGTATAATCAGAGGAAGTAGGTGCTTGTACAATCACTACCATCACAGGCCTTATAAAAACAACTCTTAAATATCAAAACTGAATTTTTAGCATTATCTCATAATCTTGTAGACAATATCTCTAAATCAAAAACTGTGAGTTTACGCCTTTACAGAAACTTTTCTCTCATCTTCCTCAGCTGCTTAATGAGTGATTGAAAGGGAAAGGGAATTGGTTGTTCACCATTAATCATTGCAAGAAGTAGCCCTGCAAGCTCATAAATTGCATATAAATCATTTACAGTGATGTGGTTAGGATAAGTAGCAAGAGACAATGCCTTAACACCCCTTCCTCCAGTTCTGAGAGAAGTGACAAGTGTCTGAATATTAGCACTTCTCAAGTCTAGCTATGCTATTCTAGCCTTTACCTTGGCAAGTTCTGTATTCTGCTTAATTTGCCTTTTCTCCTTTTAACAATGCCTAGGAAGAAATTTCAGGACAGAAATGCAATATATTAGAAAGCCTTAAATTATAATTTGAGACTATGAAAAAATACCAGTCATTCCATACCTGACTAGTTGATGCTTTTCAGTGGATGCCCGTCTTTTAAAAACCATTTGTTTTGTTCCCCCTAAACTTTTTTTTCCCCCTAAACTAAGCCTGAGCATCACCTTTTGTTTATCTACATGAGTCTCAACATTAATCTTAAAATCTTCCTTCCTCCTATCTTACAGATCTCACAGAGCCTCTCTCTAAATAAACAATGATCTCTGCATGCTTTGAAAGTCACAGGTTAAATGTATTTATAATTGATTGGAATAGATATTTCACAAAAATACACCATTCAGTAAACCTTGCTTCTTTTTCTTTCTATAGAATATCAATGTAAGATTTTAGCATCTATGAATTTTGCTATTAGAATCTTTTATATTAAAATGCATAGATTGATTGTGTTTACCAATGGGACAATTTTGCTTAGTTAAGATCTTTAGCATACTGTCTGTTCCCTGTCTGTGCTAGCAGAAGCACTGCATTCAAAATATGGTTGCCCAAACAGAATACTGCCAAAGGGAACTAGAAAATGAAGACATTTCTGCAGTCACACATGAAAAGGACTCAGTTGTTGGGGAAAACTGAATGCAAGAAAGGTGTGAAAAAAATTTTAGCAAATTATTCTGGAAGGCCAAAGGCACATTTCTTTTTTTCCATTGATACTATCAATACTACCATCTCCATGTTACTTATTTATTTACTGGGATATCTACATTATCATAAAGTTCCTGGAGTGTTCTAAAACAGCAGCATTACAACATTAGATATATATGCACAGGCTTCATTCTATATGAAAAAGAAAATAAAATACTTCCATTTATTTACTGGAGCCAGATACTTTGTTTTTATTAAAAGGGATCCAGTATCAAGCACAGCTGTATTCTCTTCCTATTAGACATATAACCTGTCATCTTCTGTCTTTGTTGCTCAAATACAAAGTGACCTCAAAGATCTATCCTGTAGTTCCAATAACTTTTTCATAGGATTTTTTTTTCCTTTGTTAGCTCTGTGTGTATGAGGCAATAAACAGTGAATTACTATGACCCACAGAATTTGCAATGGCCTCCCTGATATATTGAACTGCCTCTATACATAAAACTTGGCAGTTTTTACCTGTTTTCAGCCTCAGGTCAGTCATTAAAAAAATTCAATTTTGTAAAATAATGATGAGGTTTGGGATAATCCTCCTCCATTTTAGGAGCATAACTTCTAAAGCTGGCTGCCTAGGACTTCTGGAAACTGAAACATTTCTAAAAATGGGAACTACTGAAACAGAAAATTGAAAGGCAATATCTATAAAAAGGACAAAACAAAAGTGCTTGATACAATGCATGTTCATTCTCTGGAACACAAGATAATTTTGAAGTTGATAAATCAGCATTAAGGTAGTAGAAAAAGAACAAAAAAATTATGAGAGTGACTCAGCAAACAACAACAACAAAAAAAGCAAACAACAAAGACAACATTAATATCGCCAGAAAAGAGCCTTACAGCAACTGATGAAAATTTGCCTCTTTTTTGAGCTGTGGTCTAATGACAGGTTAATACAAGCCAGTGCTTGGTCTGAGGCATCAGGCTTAGGCCCTTAAATCCTCCTGCCAAGAAGCAGCAGCTCCCTGCAATTGTCAGGTTTTCATTTCATGTCAGATCCTGTGTCAGCAGCACACATTAGGTTCAGTCATTGCACCTGAAAACCAAACTGAAAGCTGAAACACTCACACTCATTTTCTAACATTAGGCCCAACAGGTGATTCATACATTTCCTTTGCATCTGAATTTAGCGCAATATCTATAGTAGCTCCTACAAACACCAGGTTTACATGTTAGCTTTGAAAGGGGAATTTTTTTACAGGTAGGAGAGGAATGAAAAATTAGCTGATTTTTAGATACTTTATAACCTCATTTAAAGACATTTTAAAGAACAGAAATATGTAGAATAAAAGGTTTCTTTCTTTTCCTTTACCTGTTTTTTTTTTGTTTGTTTGTTTTTATTATTATTATTTTTTGCAAAAATCTTCTGTGTAATATATTCCATTGCATAACCTGTGTTTCCATCAGCATCCATCCTTTCTGAATGTACTGTCTGTTGCACTGACAAACTCATTACTACCAATAGAGAGCATTACTTTTGTACTTCTCAGATCTTGTTATGAAGCTGCTCTTTACTCATGTTGCCAATTGGTTTCAGGTCTGAATGCATTCCAGACCCCATTCTTTCCTTTGATAGAAAAAGCAATGCAAAACACTTCACAGCCCTATAATTTCTGCAGCTGTCACTGATATTTCACCCATTCGAATTCCAAAAGATAACTTCTTAAGCAGAGGTACAGTAGGATGAGTCCTTTTACCATTATAAATACTTATAACTATATTAATTAATATAAACTTGTCAAAGTAAATAGCTAGAAAACTCTTTCCAAATGTACAAATAAATTAATTAAAACAATAATTCAAGGGAATCAATAAAAATGTAACCTTAGCTAGTAGTGGGAACTGGCAGAAATGCTCAACAAGGAAATCAGACAACATAAAGAAGTACAAATAAATAATCTGATATCTTTCTGCTTCTGATATTTAAAAAATAAAAAATAAAAATGGACAGCTTTGCTTCATCAGGAAATGCTGAAATACTTCCACATGAACTACCTTTTCTGTGTGGAAAGTTGTTACTTGCCTTTGGGAAATCTAGTTGCTATAGGATGAGATCCAATCTTGAAAAAAGGAATTGATTTACTTTTGTCTTTGAGGGATAGAAATCCTTCCAATTAAAGAAAGTGAGCTAAAGAGGAATTTCACCTTCTTTTTATGCTGACTTTAAGCATTTATATTTCAGGGTAGCCATAAGAGTACACTAGATATGGTTTCCTGAGCTATTCTTGGCAGGAAAAGTCCTGTGTTTTTACTCTATGGACAACTTTTTTTTCAACACATCCTGGATTTTATTGAGGTGTCCTACTACAATTTCTACCTGGTGCTCCAGGTTCTGGTACAACACTTGCAGATGACTAATGAGCCAGTGATACCGATGGTGACACAGGTACCAGGAAGCTACATGTCCTAAGGACAAGGCAGGTACCTGTTGTGAGAGAACAGCAGCAGGATAACTAATACTTCTCTCTTAAGGAGGCTTCTCTGTCATCATTCAATTTTACCTCACATCATCTTAACCAACACTTTTTATTTAGGTTTTCAAATATTTGTATTTGAAATATTTATATTTATCACGTTTATTTTTCATATCAGTGGTCTCTGCAGACTAAATACAGAGATCAGCTTCCATTTTCAATTGCTTCAGTTACTTAAGTACGCCATGTACTGTTTTGCTCCCAGAACCATGCAAATCTCACCCCAAAACTTTGCTCCAGCCAATTCTGGAGTGAAGAGAGGCATCATGAGATCTGTTACGTATCTTGCTGAGTTTGGTGGCTGAAGTTACAATCTGAGATTAGGAACCCTCAAGCTGCTGCTGAAGTTAGGAGCTCTTATGATGTGATTACTTAGCAGTAGTTCTAGCCACGCTTCTTCAGAGCTGCCTATAGGATTGTCTGAAAAAGACAATGGAGTTGTAACTAAAACTGCCAAAGAATTTCCTAACTCAACTGCCTTGTTTCTGAATGCTACCATCTTCCAGACCATGACAACTATCAGATCCTTACAGTTGTCTAAGTACAAGTTATTGTAGATAATTAAAACTAGCAGACACGTCCATCAAAGACACATTTCTGTTTCAGGAAGTGAATAATATTACGGCAAGGCATCAGTGCCCGCTTCTCTTGTCCTTATCGGATATTTGCTGCTAGTAAATGAAACAGCATACAGGGGTACACAAAGGTTGGCTGTACTTACTTAAGCAAGAGAACAAGGGAATATAGAATAGTTTATCTAAAAGTAATTTATGTCTCTAGCATTATTTTTTTTCTGTTTTCAAATGCAATCCACTTTTGGCACCAGGTAGCTGATGATTTTAATAACTTGTCTGGATAGCAACCGTGCAGAGTTAATGACAGAATTTAAATCATGTTTTATTTCAGAAATCATTTATAGTAATTCCACTATTTGCTGGCTTCAAATGACATAATTTAAAATTCATCAGTGTTCATATCCCAGTTCATACTCTAGCCATTACAAAATCGTGGTTATGCTCTTCTAATTACATTGCTTACATCAGGAAACAATAAATTCATGCTTCAAATAATTTAGTGTTCAAACTTTACCAAGCTCTTTATCTCAGTGTTGAGTATCATAATTTTTAGACATTTTGTATGGAGAACAGTTTGTTTTTTTCTTGAATTTCCTTAATTTGGATGCTAACAGACCTAATAGAATTCTCCTGACCCTTCAATGGGGCAGGATCTCTGCAGAGATGTCACATGAGAGACTTCTAGATGGTTTCTGTCACAGTTTACATAACTGGGAAATAGCATCTCTAACAAAGAATAGGCTATAAAAATCCTCACTGCCCATTTTAATGAGAATTACCTTATTGGAAGTTAATCACTATCCCAACCAGATGCTTATTTTATAATAATAATGAAAATATTATTATGTATGCTTTATCAATCCCATTTTCATTAAGCAACTTTCAGTTACATGCAGCCAACTCTATTCTTTTAAATACAAGTCAGCAAAACTTTGAATTATTAATTCTCGTTGATTTACTCGTTCCTGTGCAAATTTCATGCTCTCTTCATTAAGAAAACCTATTGCATTAATTGCTGTGCCTGTAGACACAATAACAGAGTGCAGGTAGGAGGATGTGATTTAAGTTATGCTCCCATAAGTACGGTCTGTACAGAATTTTAAAGGAATTCCAGAGTAAATGAATTGCAAGAGACTGATTTAAATAAAAATACTACAAGGGCTCTGTTCTGCTGGTGGTTGTTGTTTGTTTTTTTTTCTCACATGCAGGTTTGGGGGAAAGGCAGACTATTAACTGCCTCTGTCTTATTGCAGGACTTTGGCCTTACTCAAAAGGGGACTGCAGTTTTCATATGGTAAGTGATCTCTACAGCATGCACTTAAGACTGTGAAGCACTTTGGAATTGCTTCTGATCTCACATAGGCTGCACAGGCAGATGTGCACTTCCTTGGCTTTGAGAAGTTATCTTATTTGCCATCACTGTGAGGAGGGTGCAGAGCCAGCCTGCTCTGCCCTATGCCATTACTTTCACATTGTTCTTAGAACTCTTGTGCAAAGAAAGCAAACAGTGCTTTTGCAGGGGCATTTGAAAGGATGTGACTCCTCCCAGAAACCAAACCAAACCCTGATTAACAGCATTTTAAAGTCAAGAAATATGGGCAGGAAATTCAAAAGTCTGGGTCCAAACCTCAGTGAGGGCCCTCCGTCGCTGCACCGCAGTCTCCTGCTTGACCTACTTTCCTCCCAGCCTGTCAGACTCAAGCTGCTCGGAATGTTGTGCCCTGACTTAGCTGTCCTGAAACTCATTTTGATCATGTTACCTTTTGGATTAAGAAGCTTCATCGACCTTTTCTTTCTTTCTTTTTTTAAGAGCAAGATATAATTTAAAAGTTCTACGTATTATCTTCAAGGTACTTCAAGCCTCTCATCCATGTTATTTATAGGAACTGATCAATGCCCATGTTCCATCTTGGAGCTTGTGCTCAGCCTCAGATTACTGTCTGCCTCGACTCCTTGTCCTCTGTTAAAATTCAAAAATGTTTCACTTTGGCTCCTGTTTTTTGCAGTTCTTGCCAGGAGTCTATACCAGAAAGTACTGCAGAAAGTAAAAATGTTAACACTGGATGTGTATTTAATTGTTTTGCTGACCTGGGCCAGCATACATCCTTCTGTGGAGTGAAACAGCTGTTCCCACGACTCAACGTTGCACTACATGCTTCAGAGATTTAATTTGGACTTATTTTAATCTGGTCCCATGAATTTAATGCTCATTAGCAATTGGAGTAATAGAGGTGCATTTCTGGAACATTTTTTTCAATCTAGTTTCACTGGAGAGAAATCTGAATGCATCCTCCAGTGTACACCAAAGCATATTAAATGTGGACAGTCAGCAGATTCCTCTTCAAAAGCAAGCTTCTGAAATACCAATACAGATGCACATTTGAACTCCTCAATGTAAGAAGGAATAATCAGCCCTCTTTTTTTTTTTTCCTATTTTTTTTGCACATTTATGCATGCAGGTGGAGATTTCAGAAGTGATTATTATACTGTCAATTTTAGAATATAGTGATAGGGCTCTTACGCTCCCTGGCTGTTTTCAGCATATACGATGCAGTGCCAGGCAGACACTGGTAAAACACTTAGCACAGAACACAATGATAAGGCCTTCTTCAGAATCCTACTTCAGTGGCTACAATTTAGATTAAAAAAGCACTGTACAACTGGCTCTTCGGATACACCATTAAGGTAAGGAACTTCAACCACTACAAGCTGTCTTCCTTCACAAGAAATGAAGAAGCTAGGTTAATATTAGAAATGTGAGCAGTATTTTCTGAACTGTCCAGTAATCAGCATCCAGCATACATTTTAAGCAGATTGACAATCTCTTCCCACTCATCCCCATATGTTTAACTACTAGTTAGATATGGTTGCAGTGTCATCAAAACAATGTAACCTCAATTTTCAATCATTTGCCCATGTAAATCAGGAAGGACATAAAGAAGCTATTACTGTATCTCTGTCAATGTCAACCAATTAAGAGAATGAGAAACACAAGCGCATGCAAAGAGGGAGAGACAGCATATTTATGCTATTACCATAACTAATGATGAGTGAAACAAAGCAAGAACAAAACCAGAAAAGAATTTAAGGTAACACATGCTTTCTTATTCCAAATTGAATAACTACTTATACCATGAAGGAAGGTACCAAAATTTACAACTGGTGTGTTTGGGTTTGGTCAGAGAAACAGTGAATGTGATGGCTGGAAAGTTTATCTGACAAAAGCACAATCACTTTTGCTACCTCATAGGGTCCAGGCTGTTTAAAGTAATATTGTTGTCAATAAAATATACATTTCCATATATTCACTATATGTACATCATGACTTAGATTAGAAAACCTTAATATTTTATTATATAACACACAGATGGTTTAATAGTTTACAGAACAAAACCCTCTACATGATCTTCAAGTTTCTAACAAAAACTGTTATAAAGTTTGGACTTCTGAGCTGTCGGCCTGCGATAATAGGCAGCTCCTTAATGCCTTCCTTTACAGGAAAGTTTCTCTGCTTTCTTTGTGCCTGTCTTACCTTATCCTGCATGTTTCAGACCAGTAAAGATTAGCCAGAGCAAACTGTAGTTGTGGTGCTTCCTGTATTCTTTGCTTACCCTGTCTCCAGCACACTGAGCTGGTGCTTCCACATCCCTGCACAGTTTCACAAGTGGATTGGACTTTGTCCTTTTCCTCCTTGCAGCACTTCAGGATCAAGCCTCATCTAATAAAGGCTATCCATTTCAACAGTGACAGTGATTGCAAATACCACAGTTTTGGAGGTTCCACCCAGATACAACTCCAAGAGGCCTGAAACTGTTACACTAATATCCATCCCCAGCCATCACTGCTTTATACATGTTTCACAGTGGAAAGCCAAGAACTGTCAAAACCAAGTCACTAATCCTTTTTTGAAGATCTTCCTGTAATTTCTTGAGCCACATCACAAAATCATTATTCGAGTAAAACTTATTGGAATTGATATAAAGACTGACCACATAAAAATCAATACGAAGGATTCACAAAACATGTATACAATAAGTAGTGGGACCTTTAAAGTATGTGATTTTAATTGGGCCCTTAAATGATGTAAGTAATGCACTTAGAAGAAGATACAAAGCTATGGGGGATAGCAGGATAGCAGAAACTCACTGCATTTTAAGTTGCTAGTACACCCACACCATACTATAAGCATGAGAGAGAGGATGAATTGCTTTAACAATAAGACTGATGAGAAGGAAGTGACATTTCAGTATGATTCATCACTTACTGAATTTTATTGAGAGGTGGGCTGCTCATTCTGAAAGTCTTCAGCTCTGGGAAGAAAAAAATATTTGAAGAGAAACATTCCACTTTCCAGTTTTCACATGAGATCAATACAGCCAAATCAACGAAGACAACTGGAAGAAGACTACATTGCTGTTTTACTTAATGGCAACCTGTTACCGTGAGCGCATATGTAAGTACTGTATTTGCATAAATACGCTATTCACATAACTGGGTGATGTGTGTACACAGATAAGTGCACACAGAGAAATCAATAAGCAAACAAAGGATTTCCAGAATGTGCAGCCCAATCTGCATTGCAGAAATTCTGAACAACAGTTCCATCTCTTCATTCTGTAATATGAGATTTATGGTGCTCTAAAGCCCATTTATATTTTTTTATCTGAATCAACCTGCTCATCCCTTGCTGCTTTGCCTTCCCAAATCAAATTCAGTCAGTTCTCCCTAGCTCTGTCTGAATGTTTCCTTTGATTGAGTGATGTTATTTCTAGAAAAAACACTCAAATCAATTTAATGCAAATTCCTTTTCACATCCTGGTTGACCCATCAGGACATCGACAATAACAGATTGAAGTAGTTACTTCCTGAGGCAGATGACTCATTGAGTGCTTAGTAATCAATTTTCATCGTTGAGACTGCATAATCTGTCTTTGGGGTTCTGCTACATATCGTGACTAGAATGCCACAAAATCCTGGATTGCCTGATACAGAAAATGAATGGGGAGCCATGAGCCATTCAGCCATTTTAAATGGTACAAACACCCACGACAGAGTTGCGTGTGATACAAAAAAAGTCTAACTGTTTTCAAGCACACCACTAAAACACAGGCAGGTATAAACTGAGTCAGAATGAAGGTGGTGCACCAGTTTAAATCCACAACATCTGAACTCAGAATCTGGTCCTTTGGGAATGCACGAGTTTAACAATGTTGTGAAATCAGAAACAATTCAGTGCATTCAGATCATCTTTGTGAAATTTTTTTTCACTGCCTCTAAGCTGCCCTTTTTGATAGGGAAACATCAGTCCTGCTAACTAGTTCTGCTTATAAGCAATATGCTGGGCTATGGAGTTATTGAAATGGCAAACTCCGTAATGTTTGGAGGCACAACAAGTAGTTCAGCACTCACTGCTATCCTGAAAGAAATGTGACAGAAGTAACCAGCATCAGTGACAGCCTGGACTTCAAGTTGGTCTTTGAACGTTGCAAAAGTCTGTGCCAGATTCAGACAGAAATATGAATAAATCTGATCTGCTGCAGCAGCTTCCTAATGATTCTGAAGGTGCATGCATGTGAAAACTACCTTCTTATTAAAGAATAAAGTTCCCTAAACATTTGGGAATGTATTTCTTCTAACAGTTAAACTGGATAAAAGCTACACAAAGCTCTGCTGAGAAAAGGGTGAGGATGAGCAAGTCATTCCCAGAATAACAACTAAATACTTGTCAATAGCAAAAACTATCCAGTCTGAAAAAAACAGGATGATGTACTTGTTTATTAGCAAATGAAAGTGTTTAGACAAGAAAATAGATGGGTGTTTTAAACTGAAGCAATACTGGAATCTCCTCTTCAAAACACAGCATGCTACTAATGCCATGCATAATGAAAAGTCCCCTATCTCTAGCAGTCCCCAGATTCTGCGGTTCAGAATCAGCCTGAGGAGCACACACTGAAATGGCTGGATTTGGCATGCTTCATGTCCAGGAAAATAAGCTTCTGGGGCTCCACCACAAGTAACTTCTGCTATTCTAATTTGTTTCTGATGCTTAAAGAGCAAAGCCGCTATAGAACTACATAATATCCACATATGGACCCCCCAGTATCCCCATAATGGTCCCATATGGACCTAAAAAGCCCCATAATGTCCCCACATCCTTAGCATACTCAAGGCCCCCTGGAAAAGCAGTTGGCTTATGTAAAATCCAACAACTGCCTCAGCAGCACAGAATGAGGCCCCTCTTCTCATTCACAGCACGCACTTAAAAATCTCTTTAAGGAACAAGAATAATTCTCACGAATAAGAGAAACAGAGAGGAGTATTGGTAGAAGACTATTCTAAATGGACAGAGACATGAACTAGCTGTTCCCTGTAAGTATGCTCCAAAGGCCCTGCATCACTGTTAATCAATGCTGCCTGTTGAATGTCTGTGCATATAACTTTCCCTAATATAGAAAAAGGCACCATAATCATGTTCCGGTCTGTGGTAATGTAAGAGTCCAAGTGAACATGTAGTAGCAGCGTGATCACAGGAGTGAGCTCTGATACTTCATATCACATAACAAAGTCTGATAATGATCAGTGAAGTGGCTAAGACCAAAAGAGCAGCTTTCCTAGAGGAAAAGCACACACAAAGATTCTGGAAAGCGGAGGCACAGATGCACTTAATAATTGCACCTGCCTTAGCTACATTTCTTTTTGATCACGGTTATTATCTCCATAAGTAGCTGCTCTTTTGCCTTAATGACATTCCACATCGTGCCACTAAAATAGACAAACAGGTGGGTGTGGGTTGTTTTTGGTCTTTTTGTCTTTTTTTGTGTGTTTTTTTTTGTTTTTTTTTTTTGCTTTTTTTTTTTCTTAAGACAGTTGCTACAATAAAAAACATTAAAATGAGAAGTGATTTGCATTGTTTGGAAAAAGATTCCAGCAGCACCAGTGCTTTACCCTTAAGCACTGCTGCAGTACGAGCTCACCTCATATCTTCCCTTTTATGTGAACATCTCAGAGCAATTGACAAACTATATGCTCCATCTTTTGATGCTGATGACAGTGGACATGAACAGAAAAATGAAAAGCATTATCTGAATTCTGACTTGGCCATGGGAAAGGCAGCTATAATCCAAGATGTATGATTTTAAGTAAAGATGGGGAACTAAAGCTAATATTAATGACAGCACCAAGATCTGAGCTGGTGAACAACATAATCAATTGTGAGCACCCTTGATAAGGAAGAATAAACTGGATTGCATGCAGGAAAGTGATGCATTCAGGATCTACGTTGCAGAGTCTAGGATGACCCGAGCAGTAGAGAACCTATTTTGCTTGAAATGACAAAACTGGGAGGGGAGAGAACATTTTTAAGCATAGGCAAACAGGGGAAAAGAATGACAAAACCACAGATAAATAGAGGCTGCAAATCCTAAGATCATTTCTGAGCACTGGGATCCTGAGCAAGCCTTCCATGTGTTCTCCATGATGGTGTCACCTCAATGCAGAGGTGATAATGCTCAAAGCTAAACTGGTAAACACAGACTTGCAATGGACACCCAGCTCCTTTATTCATACAAGGTGTCATATTATATATAAAACAACTGTAGGAAAATTTTAGCCCTTTAAGAAATCAGGCCATGTGCTCTACTCTTTCCTTTAGACTTTGGATCATCCTATAGATATGTAGTGAACATTTCTAAAGAGTTCATTAAAAAGCAAACATCTGAAAGTTAATTCTAAAGGCATTGATTTTGTTCTACTCTCTTGGTTATACTGGTACCAAAGGTAGCTCTGAGTACTCATAATAATTTACCCATACCCACAAAAATGCATGTTAAGAATATTTCATTCAATAATATTTGGAAAATTCCACTTGAATTTGAATTTTTCAGTTTGAACTTGTCTGTAAAAATACATTTCAAAAGATAAATAGCAATAAATAGTCAAAGTTTACTGATCACAAACTATAGGCTAAAAATATCCATAGGGCAAGTGAGGGAATGTTAAAAAGTATTGTAGAGAGTATTTACTGAACTGTTTGCAAACCAGGAAGTCCAATATTCATAATTATTCAGAATAAATATCTTTCCTATCTCTATTTTTCAAGTATAACAACCTACTGTAATTTATGCGAATAATCTCAGTTCTTTATTATTATAACTCATCTCTATAGTGACACATTAGTTAAAGAGCAGCATTAAGCACAAAGTCCCATGAATGTAACCATAGCTGCAGTGGAGTGGAATATGATTAACCTTTACATGGTTCAAATGCGCCAAGGTTGTGACACCTGCCACTTACAAAGTCCAAGTGGTCGGTCTCGCAAAATCATGCTTCCCGTAAGCACCTTGCTGATAGCTCTGAATCTGCATATGCACACATACATCGTGTAGAATGTAATTTTTCATACTTACGGCAATGCTTCGTAAGACTGGACATTACTTAATGTAAGCAAGAATTACTGATCTGCTTTAAATATATCTACCTTTCCAATGACATTTCAACTTTTTAAAAGTTACATAACAAAGAGAAGGCTTTTAAGAGAGAACATCTGAAAGAGTAAAATCCTTGCAAACAGCACATACATTGTTCAAGGACACCATACTAGAACCTGAGAACAAATGTATATCAGGAGTTAAAGTCCGGAAGGACTATAAATTAAAATAGCAGATTTTAGCAGTTGGCCCTGGAGCTGCCCAAGGCCAGGCTGGGTGGGCCCTGGGCAGATGAGCTGGGGTAGCCAACCCATAGCAGTTAGCTGGAACTGGATGGGCTTTGAAGGCCCTTCCAACACAACTCATTCTATGATTCTATGAATAACTTAATGCGTGTACAAAAGCTAGCAATAATTATTTTTCAAAATACACAAGAAGGAAAAAGCTTGCCAGGCAGTTTCTGCGATCAAGAGGCAATCAAGGCAGAAAATGGTATCCTGCCATTTCCAAAGAAAGAAGTCTTGTTTTTGCTTGTCTTCATTGAAGACAACATCAGAATGTACCCACAGCAGTAGGTGAGTATGAGAGAATGTCCCAGTCAAAAGGGTTTTACAGAAATAAAAAGAATGGCAGCAAATTCTTAGGACTGGAGAATACTTGCCCAAAAGCTCTGAAATACCCAACAGAACTACACTTCAGTACACAGCTACTGCCCACAACAAGAACATGGCTTGCTGTTCTTGCAAAGGAAGGGATCCACACTGTGCAACCCAAAGCCGCATTGCTGAGGTATGCATCAGCCCAGCAGTCCTCTGGCTAGAATGCACAGCTATCTGGTGAGCTGCAATTTTGCACATCACTTCAGAATGAAAAAAGAAGGACAGAACATAGTTATTCTGCTGCACTGAGAAGAACTGTTGTTGGAGATGTGCCACTTGTATTGATCACTTTTTCATTTTTAGAATGGTGACGGTAAATTGCTAAAATGAGTAGAGTTGGCAACGGCAAGTTTTATTTATCATTAGCACTCTAAGCAAAAGCCAAACATCAAAAGGACACAGGAACTGAAAAAATGTGTTCAATACAAGAAACGAAGTCAATTCCAATAGTGCTAAATACCACACTACTGAGTGATACGCACTGTGCAGTACTCAGCACAACACAGAAAAGTGCCTAAGAGACTGCTGCATAGCAGCAGCTGGCAAACACTGCTGACTTTTGTACTTTAACATGATCTTGAAAACTGGCATCAAAAGTTTGTCCTTTTTTCTTTCAGGTAAAGTAACTTCTAGTGCTCTCAACCTGGAATTTGTGTGAAAAATAAATATTACATTTAAATAAAGGTAAATAAATACCATAACACTCATGATGGCAGGAGAAACATTACAATGAATAGATTTTTTCAGTGTTGCTCTTTGCCTCCACAATGGGACAGAAGTAAAACAAACAAACAAACAAAAACAGAGTACTTTGTCCAGTATTTCTGAGCCCACATAACAAAGGTAGAAAAGGTCTGCTTTCTCAGACATAAATACATTCCTCTTCTTAAATCATTATATTTTTTTCTCTATTAAGTTAGAAGTGAAAGATGTAAAAAACCAGGATGGCAAATGGGAATATAATTCAAAATCTAGACCATAACAGAGGAGTATTGTTAAAATATATATCATGTCCTTAAGTTCTGTAGAAGAAGGTATCCACAGTAGCTTATAAACTTGGGATATTTGAGATTATATGGTTGGTTTTTATAGAGTCCTTAACAATACTGTACTGCTGTTTTACATAGAAAAATCAGGCTTATTTTCATTGCTAAAGCATTAAAAAAAAAAAAAGAAAAAAAGAAAAGAAAACAGAGAGAAACGAGCTGGGAAAAAAAAAAAAAAAAGACAAAAAAGACGGCAGGATTTACTTTCAGGTTTGCCCAATTAACATTTAGCAAGGTAAAGTACTGTGCTTACAGTGCAGTGCTTTTACAGTATTCAAAAACTTGCATCATTGTCTTTAATTTTAGAATAGAGATAGTGCATACTGAAAATCAAACCACCCTCTTTTTCCTTGTTAGAAAATGTCAACGCCAGAGCTTAGTTAAATATGCAACTAAATTGACAGGTCTTGCCCATCAAACTATATCAACAATCGCAGTTCAGCCAAGGCAAGAAGGGATAAATGTGTGTTTGTCCCCCCAACTCCAGGGTCACCGCATGTAAGAATTTCATACACGTCCTTCTGACTGTGTTCAAGTCCTTTATTCTCAGGATTATCAATGGAATAATCTGGGTTATAGAACTGAAAACTTACTGGTTACAGAACGATGTGACAGATTACTAAATTAAGAGATGAACAGATAGCTGACCATATTCAGTTCCTATAAAATGTTCATAAAGTAAAATCAAACCACAGAAGAAAACAAAGTTGTAAGCACTATGAAGAATATGTGCCTTTGAAATAGCACATTGGTTATCATGATAACAGTAAATAACCAGTATATAAGCAAAAGCTTTGATGATTTTGTCATCTCATTTAAGCCATGCACAAGAAAAAAAGGGCAGTCCAAGTATTTAATTTAACTATAAATAATGATCTAGTATTGTTCTCAGGGGTTGGTTTTCATTCTTACGGCTCCATGCTTTGTTCTAAGAGAGCATATCAGCGTAATGAAATATTTCTGCAGTAACTGGCCTGCAGTAACCAGAAAATGTGTAGTCAGTAGAAAGCAGAATCCCAAGCAAGATAATGGGATTTCTCTTAATTTTATTTGCCACAGATGTAGTTAGCATGCCAATGTTCTTCTTGCAGAGATGCTACTATTTATGTTTTGGTTGCTAATTAACATTGTCACTTAGAGGTACATAATGCTGCTAGCTCAGCTACCATTCCACATAAATCTAATTTGGTCTTGAAGAGTGGTGTCATTTCCATGGATACAAGGAACTGCCTGATAACAGCACAGCAGCCCAATGCACCTGGCAAAAACATGAAGTTCTGCATCCCATTTGGTGCCTGGTACAGCAGAGGAAGAAAAAACAGAACTCAGTGCAGGTAACAAATCAGTGTCTTTCCCAGTTGCTCCTTCAGCCATGGAAATTCAGTAATAATAAATACACAAATAAATATGATATGGAGAGGATATGAAAACTGGAATGAAAAGGTTTTCAATTGATTTTGGAAGTTTCTAAACTAGGCATCGGAATGGATGGTCTTTGTTGAAACAAACGTTAAGCCTAACTCCTAAAACTTCACGTAGGGAGGGAGTAACATTTTAATTTTCCTCAGCTTTGGAAAGCTTAATTTTACAGCTCCAGAACTCAGTCCTGGAGAAGCACATTCTAGCTGTGATAATAAAGTATACAGAATGAGGATATGGACAACACTGATAAGAAGGCACTAATCCTTATCCTCTGTGAAAAACAATCCAAAAGCAGACTTCATTCTTATGAGAGAAATTATTTTAAATATGGTTGGGACTTAACTATTTTTCAAAGAGAAAGGAGCCCCAAATCATTTTCTTACTAATGCACCATATCACTCAAAAGCCACACGATTTAAAAGCTACTCACAAACAAGAAAAGAAAATAGCAGAATTAAAAAATAAGTATTTTAAAGTGCCTTCGACCAGAATGATAGCAAAAAGTAATTTGAAGAAGTTTAATTCCAATGAAATACAAGACCCTATTGGAAAATTGCACTGGTTTTGGAATTTCTCCTTTTAATTAGTTTCTGCATCTTGCTTACAACTGAACAGCACAGGGTTTCAGGGCCTCAGCAGAATTCAGCTCATAAAGTTCTATTCAACTCACACCAGCATAATTTATAGCCAAACTCTGTGCTGCAAAGAACATAATGTTAATGATCTTAGAATCTGTTAGACCTCTGGAACAACTGAGAATTACTGCTCTGTCTGTGTACACATTGGAAACTCCCGAAGATTAAGGCCTGAAAAATGAACTTCTGTCATTTTTCACAACCTAATCAAATATGTCAGTGCCTCAAGGGGCAATAGCTACGTCTCAAAACAACATTATCAGGCACAGACAGGAAGACACAAGAATAAGTGTCAGTGTCCTAGCCTGGTCCATCCTGAAAACATAGCCTACAAAGATGTCACTTCACTCTTCTAAATAGGACACTGCAATGGGAACAAAGCATAGAAAAAGGCAGCATTTATCACAGTAAAATCTTCTCACACGTCTCAGATGACCTTCAATTTGTGATCTGTTGTAAAAATACCAGAAACCAGCAGTGAGACTCATCAAAGTTTATTGCCAAACTCAAAATTTAAGCCAAGATCTGAGAAAGCTCAAAATTTAAAATAAGATTTTAAAACTTTCAATTGTTTTTGCAAAAGTCAGTCATTAAAACCTCTTCAGAAAGTGTGAAACTGCAATTCTCTTGCATTACTAGCTGAAGTGAAAACAGTTAGAGTTTTCTTTGTAAGATAATCATCTGAATTTTTAGATGCTCAGCCTGAAAAAAATTACAGTATTCGCCTATAACTTCTTATATTTCTCATATTACCCAATCTGTCAAGGATTTCAACTTGCACAATCAAACCATCACAAGTTCTTTTCTTCTCCATAGACTTAGCAACATTTTTTCCCTCCTGGAGAATAGGTCTTTAACATTTACATGTTTTAAAGGCAAGACGTGCACTTACAGAAAGCATTATAGAACATCACTTTATAGCTGCATGTACCAACATCAACAAAAGAACACCTGTCAGAAAATAAACATCTCTATCTTATACACTAAACCATGAGAGAGTAATTTTCAATGTAAATGAGACCTGAATATTTTGCTCCTGCCTGGCAAGAATCTCCAAAAGCAAATGAAGCAAAAAAGACTGACACTATTACTCACTAAAAATAGAAATGTCTCACATGCTCAAACATTTGTTTAGGATAAACTTTAAGAGGGCAAGATAATTAAAAATATATATCTGCTTTTTTTAATATACCGTGATAAGAATATTTATTGACATAAAAAGCAAATCTTGTCCTTAAGATTTAAGTGCTGAAGGCCAGAATATATCCCTTCCACTTGTATTTAGAAGATGTATAGAAATGCGCATGATACCCAGGCACACTCAAATCTTTAAACATTAGCAGAAATTCCTTGAATGAGAGAACACTTAAGTGAAGAAACAGTGAAATGAAACGTGTTCGTGTGCTTGGCTGAACACTGGCCAACAGTTATAGGACATTACAAGATAGGCCCCTGGATGGAAAGACATGCAGTATTTTCAGTTCAACGTAGGTAATGCTTACATGATACCTTCACTAATGGGAATAGGGATTACAGAACCTCAACCGCCATTAATAATGACTGGGGAAATATTGCTGCAAAGTCATTTGGTTTCAGAGAAGCTACAAAACTTGACAGTGAACACCAAAAAGATCAGAGGCAATGAAAGAGATCCACAAATGTGTAATTTTTCTGAAGCCTCGTTACGTTTATAGCCATTCTAAACTTTTCTGGGACTTGAGTGATGATTTCTGAAAACTGTGAAGTGGGCAATTCAAGATGTGCACTACAGACCTGATTGATTACTGCTATTATTCACTGGGTGCATCTGAACACTATGAGGATTATGTGCATATATGTATAAGTATGTGCAAGCATATATGTATATAACATACTATCTATATCAAAAGAATATCATACACATAGAACTGAGAAACAAGAAATTAAGAAATGGAGGAAAGCAACTGATTCCTCTACAGCTGAAAATAGGGAAGTATCAACTTGCCAGAACTCTAAGCAGCACACAAGACAGATGGTAGGCAGTGCTGCTAACAATGATAAAAATGAAGAAAGACACTACTATTCCACATAAATTTCAACATCCTTTGGTAAGGTTTGGATTCTAGAGCCAGAATTGGTCGTAGAACCCAATGATTTTCA
The DNA here is from genome assembly GCF_019238085.1 of Lagopus leucura. NCBI lineage: Eukaryota > Metazoa > Chordata > Aves > Galliformes > Phasianidae > Lagopus > Lagopus leucura. Next base: position 6,812,201 of record NW_024962269.1, on the reverse strand, counting down.
TACTGCAAGAAGCAAAACCGGAGAAAAGTTTGCATTTGAGAGAACAGTACTCTTGGATACAACCTCAGTTGCCAGTTCTACTAAGCCTGAGCCTCAAGCCATTGTTCTAGTGATGGTTTCCTGTGTAAAGGGCAGTACATGAAAAGTACATAAAATAAATTGTATTGCATCTATGCCAGAAAAGACTATTTGTTGCAGCCACACCATGACTCCTAATTTTTGAGGATTTGGAAAAAAACTAAAGTGATATGTTAGGCATTCTTCCATTTTTTAAGTCATAGAGTGCCATTTTGAGGCAATTATTAAATGTGTCCAGTGGTTTATTCTTTTTAAACACATAAGGCAGAACTATAAAAAATGATAAAGCCTTAAAAATGCAAACGTGTAGAGCCTTGCAAGGAAAAAGATTCAGGTGAGAAAACTAAGAAATATAGTTATTAAATAAAATTATCCTGATCCACTTATTTGTTTAGGTTTCAATCCCTCAACAGTAAAAGTGCAGGTACTAATGTTTATGCATACAAAAAACTCCCAGAACTCAGCAGAACTGTTCACGCGTCTGAAAGTATTTAAGTCAAAATAAGCATTTGCAGGCCTGGCTCTTTCTTAATGTAATACTTCCCAAACTGAGGATAATTAGCCCACTAAATTGAGAAAAAAAAAAAAAAACCAAAGAAGTAATGGGCTGAAAAGTATAAAGTTTTGAATGAAATTGTTCCAGTGCCCACTGCAGTTTTCGGAAAGACTCCCATTGAGTCCAATAGGCTGTAATCAGGCTCATATTTCCACAAGTCTCAAAAACCATTTAGCCTTGAAAAAAATTATTACTGACTTCTAGAAACAGATTCAGCAATTTCTTTTAGGACTCCTGCGAACTTTTCCATTTAGTTTGTAATTTGGTAAAAGAATTTTCCCTGATTATCGTAAAATCAATAGATTAAGACATATATATATATATACATACACATACAATATATATATATACATACACATACATATATAATGATTACTGATGCAAATTTAACTTTCAGATTCCAGGAAAAAAATTTAAGATATTTCTGTAAGCTGGCATTGATTTTTCTCTGACCTCTCCAGCTGCAGTTATTGCATCTTTAGGTATAAATGCATACACAAAGAAAAAAAACTGAATCTTTATGAGGCTTTTAGAATCTCCTTAGACAGAAAACTGTACACATCTCTCTATTTGTAGAGCCCCAGTTAAAAAGGATTTTTAAGCTTCTCTCCAAACCTACAGTTCTTAGCCTTTCAGTTCTAGTCAAAAAGCTACAGTGAGAGGACCTTTAACTGACACAACGTGATAGCAAGTTCAGAGCCTGAGGCATTGCTTTAGCAAGGTAACCATATGCTTATACCCAAGAATAAGGGAAAATTCAAATATTTAAGATTTGATGAGCATGAAAATATAATGCAGATACGAGTCTAGGTTTGAAGTAGTTTAATCCCTCTGTTGTGGAAGCTACATTTGTAACAGTAAGCCACTAAGATGGATTTGCTTTCCTGAAAAATCTGTTTAAATGTTATAAGAAATCAAGAGGGACGTTGTCCCATACAAATCCTTTGCTCTCCTAACCTTCATAGCTGTCTTTTTACCTACTAAGTAATTGTCAGAGTAATAAAATGTACAACTATTTTGGGTACCTTATCGCTTCAACTCATCTCAGGTCTAACTCAGAGCCTTATTAAAAGCTAATATTAAAAAAATAATAATAATAAAAAATCAGATTTTGAAAAGAAAATTACGAAGCCTACTTTTCCACTAATCAAGCAGCAAGTGTGTTTTCTTACTCACTGGAAAAAGTGCATTAAAACCAGATTCCTCATTAGTCTTCAGTTAATCCAGTTAGTACTCTGCATTTGTATAAATAGGGTCAGATCTTGGTCATAAAGGATAACACTATAGAGGATAACATCAGTAAAGGAAACAGCAAAACACATCCAGATTAGAATATCAGAGCAGTTTTTTACCTACCAATTAGATTTCTATAAAGAATAAAACTCATTTTAAAGAGAGAAGGCAGATAAGCGGGCTTGGTTCCCTTTGGTTGGGCTGTGCTGCAGAAAGAAATGTATTTGGCTCTCAAAGAACTTATAGCTGGCTGGTTCTGTTTCATACACATTGTGGCCGTTGGGTCAAAACAGCAGCACTGTTCTTCTGGTTATGTTTTTCTAGTACACAAATTAAACTGATGGATGCTTCTGAGATCTGCCTCCAGGTATTTCTGCTAAAAGTCATGCAAAGAAGTAGGTGCTCAGAAGATTTGGTATCTCTCATGAATTTGGCTTAATTGACTACATTCATTGGACAGATGACTTCTGTCTCTCAAAGTAGTATGAAGATGAATGCTAGCAGAAAAAAAGAAGTCCACAGAGTGGAGGTCCATATGGATGGGACAGATTGGGGACATTTAGCAGAACCGAAAAGAAGCCATTCATCATGTACTCTCCTGTTTCCCTGCACTGCAGAAGAAGTTTCTTTTGCTTAAATGCATTTTGATTAACTCATCGGACATGAATGAGAAGGTAGCACCTAGACAACACTGAAGGAATTAACTGCAATTTCCCAGGTTTATGGATGGTGTTTGTGTCTTTGTGGGTTCTTACTTAGAAAGGAACTCTAAATACTCCCATTTTAGTATCAAAGTTAGTATCAGAGACTGGCTGAAGGGTTACACTGCATTTGTTGATCATTGTAATAAGGCTATACGTGGAAAGCAATATATGAGGGGAAAAAAAAACAAACACAGATTTTCCTGAATATGAAATAATGAGGAGGGAAAAAAAAAAAAAAAAAGAGAGAAAAAGGAAACAAAGAAACAAAAAATAGAAGCATCTCCCAAGCATTTTTCATAAATTGAGGCACAGATTCAAAATTGAAATTCCTTAGACTGTATAAAAGGATTCATTCTCCCCCAAGCTAGGAGATGTGCTTTTTATCCTTTAAAGAGTCCACTAGCTGTACATATTGATAAAGTGTTTCCTTCTCCAGCCCAAGGAAGATTTTAAACTTTCAAAGGATTACAGGATTTTATATTGTTAGTGGATAAACCTAATCTTCTGCTACCCATGTTCTGGAATCCCTACTAATGAAAAAAAGAAACCAAGGATTAAAAGCTAGTGGTATTACAGCTGTCAACATATCAGCCTTAATTTTTCACAAGCTTTCACATAGGTACATTAATGTGTCTGGAGTCTTTTGCTGAAAGTACTTGATCAGTTTCCCACTGATAAGATAACTGGAAGTTAGATTATTTTTGTTAAATTATAGCACGTTCTTGTAAGTACACTAGATTCACTTTAAATTTTTCTCTCTCTCTTAAGTCATAGATATTTGGAAAGCTATAGTCATATGGAATGGAAAGGAACACAAAGGCATCGTGGTAAGAACTGTTATTACAATATTGACCAGCAGTTTTGTCTGTCACAGTGCTCTGACAGCTGCTGAAAGGGGTGAAACATAAAATGTGTTGTGAAGCAAAGATTACCTTTTTCCTCATGATGTTGAAATAGTGAAATAAATCCCAAGCTTGGCAAATAAGTCCTGCAACTCCTTGATGCTGCGGGAGGTAGAACAGCTGTGAGCTGCTGGGACTCTGCAACCAACGTTAGCATTCACACTGCATGTTATGACATGACTGTGGCAAAAGAATAGCAGGGCGAATGCTACATAAAAAGCAGAGTACTTATTTAAAGTTCACATCAAGAACACAAGAACTTACAGAGATGAGAAATTAGATTTTAGATTTAGAAGGAAATACTTGAGAAAGCAAGCTAGCTTCATGGCCTTTGTATGCTAGTTGAGATTTTGTTAGCCAGGGTAAAAAGGAAATGTATGTGTCCCCAGATACAAGCAGTGGACATATTCTTTACATAACATGCACAGCTGTATGTTGTACCCCCAGCAACAGAAATACACATCCATATAAATTATTCCTATTGCATGTGGCTGAGCAGTAAAACAAACTTAAGGCCATTAAGTCAGGGTCAATTTAGTGAAGCTTATCCTGAAAGTCCATGCTACAGACAATGGGAGACAATGTGGAATCTGCAGGAAAGGAGAGAGAAGTCAAGAAAAAAGGAGCAATGAGTAGGCAGGGAAGCAGGCCTACTTGGGTTCTCTCAGTTCCAAAACATTTGCATGAATACATCAGTAGTTTATTCAGCTCCCTCTGGAAGAAAACCTAAGAAATATGCATTGACCTCATGGCAGCAAGGCATCTTGGGGCACCCGAGAAAACATGGGACTTCTTCTTACTGACCCTATGTGGTGAATAATCAGCAATCTCTGCTGTAGGGAAGGCAGAATTTCCCCCTTTCCTCCCCTGAACTCCAAGAAAAAAAAGCCAACTCCCAGGCAGCTAACCAAATAGAGTATTGAAGTTTCCTCTCACATACTCAGATTATTCCTGGATAAATCAGAAGAAAGTGCTCAAAAAGAGCTGTGTTGGGAGGGAAAAAGCAAGTGATCCTTGGAAAAATCCTCACATCTCTCTTTTACATTGATCCAAGAAGCTAATGGGCAATTAACTACTGCAGTAGTACACTGCCATCTAGAAGAAGCACTTCTAGACATCACAGACATCCCATGTGATTATTAAGGAGCAAAGATGCCATCACACTGGCCAGTTCTTTGCAGCTTGACCTTTGAATGTTAAGTTGTCGCCAATACTCACACCTACCAGGCAAATGACTGTGAGAGCAAAATGCAGTAAGAGACATTATAACTGAACAAAGATACAGGCTGATGTCAGAAACTTAGAATACCTTTCATATTAAAACGTTAACCTACACTGATTTACTGCATATGCGTATCTTCCTATTGTGATAACAAATTGACAAAAAAGACTTTGAGGATCACCAAAGAAAATAAAATTCTTATGAAGGTTTCTGTCTGTGAAAGCTCTTTCAGAAATATAAAAGTGCAATCTACATATTTTTTTGTCACCAAACACTCCCTGATCATCTGATGTGTCAAAAGATGAGAGGTTTAAAGCAGAACCGGCTGCATCTGAATGCTTTAATTCTTAATGTTTAAGTTACACCAACTCAAAATTTGACCTAGGAGCTCATTTCAGACACAAAAGTTGTGAACACCATATCAGAAGCAGGAAATGACTAAAAGGTTTGGACCACAACTCTAGTGAAATCTAAAGCAGTTTCACACTGTATATGAAGTATGTATTTTTACAAGGAGTTCCATTTTACTCTTTAGATGCTTCCCTGTACAAATGAACAACTTAGCGTTTCCATTTAATTTAATCTACTTTGTAAATTTTATTAACGAATTAATTCTCCCTCTGAAACAACAGAATCCTTTGTCTTATACTTGCAGTTGAGCACTTAAATAAATAATTAAACAAACCTTAGCCATGGCCTTCAAATCATCTAAAACAATGGGGAACTCTCAATCAGAAACGCGAAAGGTTGCTATTCTTTTTAACCATCACTTACTACCAAATGAGCATTCAGTCTTCATTTATTGCTAAGAAATCTCTGCAAAAAACACAGCATAGTCTGTGTATATACCAGATAATGTAAACAAAGGAAATACAATCTCCCTATGAATATTGATATCAATACAGTAAATACTTCAGCATCACTAACACTTTCAAGGAATTATTTTACTGATACTGCCTAATCCAAGAATTATATCAGAAAAAAAGTGTTTTATTATATGATAACGAAACTCAAAGCAAATCTGGGATGAAATGTTTTATCAGAAATGATGATTATACTGAGAAGTGCAGTGAGCCATTTAGTGTTCAGATAGTGGGAATACGCGATGCTGGCTTTCTGAACAATGCAGATTGCCTTTTAGAAAAGGATGAGCTGTTTCTGGCTAAAACAATCCTTTCTACAGTACCTTTGCAGGGAGATACAAAAACACGGAACTCCAGGGGACTGAGAGGTCACTGCTCAGCACTGACAGCTGTGGTGCCAAAGGCAGCAACAATTATATCATTCCTAAAACACTTTCCCTTCCTATTGAGAACCCCAACAACTGAAAATTGAAAACTTCTCAGACTTACATCATTATCCTTGATTTAGAAAGCATTACCTAAAAAATCTTTCTTTCCTCCTGTGATTCAAGTGTGTTGTTACAGTCACCATAGAATTGGCCACAAACTTTTCAATTTCGTAACAATCTTATTGCATTAAAATATTATCATGCCCACTCTCACATCTGTCTTCAAGCTAAAAATTCTGATATTTTTAAATCTTCCTACACGTTTCATGATTTTGAGACAAATCTTGCTTTCCCTTGAGCCCTCAGTAAATGGTGGTTCAATTCATTCTTGAAATTTCTTGTCCCCAAATTGGATACCATTCAACATGAAATACCAGTGCAGAGAGCAGCAGCAGGTTTGTAATATGTAGAGTACAGCTATGGTCTCTTCATACTGGGCTAGTAAAAGATGTGGTTTAGGAGTGCCCTCTTTGCTTCAGAAGCATGGTCTTTGTTCAAAAGTTAAGATCCCTAATTCTTGACTCATTTCTAAACTATCAAACACTCAGGTTTTTCAGAAAAAAAAAAATGCAAATAACAACAATAACTTAAATCAGTTCCTTCTCCACTTATTTGGTGTTGCTGGTTATCTTTTTGTAAGTGGGATAACAGCCACAATTGACTGCTGAATTTCATCCTACCTTTTTAGACTGCTCTTTCGTCAATTGATCACTTCCAATTTTAATTTCGTTCTGCAAAGTACTGTCTGTTCCTTCCATTCCACTGTTTCCTTTCAGCAAATCTTACAAACTTACTATCTGTTCTATCCCCTGGGTTTTCCATTATGACCTTTTTCATTACATTTTACTGAGTAAAACCAAAACAAGGAATTGAAAAGGGATTTCAACCAATACTTCCTTTGTTTTGACAATAAACTATTATTTGATGACTATTCTTTGATTATCCAAACAGCCTTTTGTATTCCAGTGTAAGTTTCACTAGGACTATAGGTCTGTACTGTGTTAATAAATTCATCTTCTCAAAAAATATAGAAAAGTTTTGCTAAAATCACAAGCGGAGAAAGCTTCTCTCTCTCCTGCAAAGCTGCAGAAGAGAATTACACTGGTTGCAAAAAATATGCTCTTGACAAATCCTGGGTTGAAGTTACTACTCTTCTCTTTTCCTTCCATTTCAGATACTCATAAAACAGGACTGGAATATTGCTCAGGGGCTCCTTTTTTTCTCTTGCTCCTTTCATTTTAATGAGAGTTTTAACATTTATTCTTTTCCAGTATTTATTATCTCTCTTGTTATCCATAACTCTTCAAAGTTAGTGTTCTCAGGTTGCTGTGGTATCTCTGTTCTAGACTAGATCTCACATCTTTCTACCTATGTAAAAGGAAACTAAAAGGTACTTGCATCTTGCTAGGTTTCAGTCTATATCAATGATAGTCTGTCCTATAAATACACTAGAGCGTGAGAAAGGCTCCTGTATTTATGGAACAGCTTCTGGCTATGTGTGATGCTGAGATGCATGTAGACTTACGTGGGAGGTGTGTAGGAGCAGAGGCAGATTACAAGTTCTTGCTTTTGACAAGACTTTTTTTTCCTCCCTCCCTCTAATCACCTTGTTTTTGGAAAGATACATAATAAAAATCTCCAGGTATCTCGTCAAAAAGAGGTTTTTTGACCCTCTGCCCTTTTAGTACAGAAATTTCCATGGAAAATGACAGTTTGGTCCATGTTCACTGAGCAATAACAGCACCTATTTAACAAAAATATGAGCAAACTGGTAATTAGGGCAAGATTTCTCATTTATCCTCTCCCTTTCTCTGTGCAAATTGCCCATAGGCATTAAAAATATTCTTTTTTGTTAAATCTGAGTAGCAAACACCCACTGAAGAAAAGGAATATCTTTAATAAACATTACTTCTTTCTTAAATGAGGTAACCTTTTTTTCCCCAGGCATCAGGGGTGGCTTACCAAGTAAATGCAAGGAAGAAGGGTGCTTTTATTTTTATGTACAAATATTTCATGTGAAATTTGTGCCTCTTTCAAGTTCTTTACTCTATTGAGCTACTTATTACCTCAAACTACCACAATCTGTCTACAGCATAAAACCTTGGAAATTAAAAGAAGTGAAGCATCAGTCTTACGGCCCCAACAGTTCAGACTCCAGATACACAACTGAACACCTGAATGCCATCAGCATACCTTTTCCGTTACATAACAGAAAGCAAATGTAAAGAAAATGAAAACCAAATATGACGTCCAACCAAATTCCCCAAGCCTGCATTCTTCAGGGTCAGGGTTTGATTGTGTTGCAATAGAGAATTAACCTGGCAAACTGGAGAAAAGTCGAGCCACAGAGTGCTTGGAAATTTAAACTGCACAGAGAACAATAATCCACGGTCATGTTGAAAGGATGAAGTATGAATGAGAACACTACATTATTTATAAGCTAATTATGAACATGAATATTTTTTTTCTCTGCACTGTGACCTGAGGCTCGAATGCCAAGGAGCCTGAAAAAACATGATGGTTCAGATGGAATTAACTTTTAAAAGAACATTTTCACAGCTTCAGGTCTTTTTATGAGTATCAGCATGGTTCAGGAACATGAGCAGAGTGGAATCACTAGAGAAACTTTCTAATTAAGCAAACATTTTAAAAAGATGCTTCACCTCTAAACATTTATCTATGCTTGAAAATAGCAATAAATAACAAAAAGCTGAACTGTACTAAAAACTTCATGCATAAAGGACGGATGTCTACCCTTGACACACAAACTGAGTCTGACAGGTGGATTAGCCAGCTCCCTGGTTTTTGACTCAGCCTCTTACATGGACTTTCTTGATGAAGATTTCCTCCACAATACAGACATTCTCCCCTTCTCCTGTCACAGCCCTCACAATCCACCTTCACATTTGGAGCAGGGCACAGGCTACAAGTCATCACTCATTATCTGGGAGGAATCAACCACCCACATAAATATTTTTTCAATTTTTCACTTTGTGTGTTTCTTTTGGTAATGGTGCTCTGCCTTGATATTCACTAAGATGACAAGATGCCTGTATTTAGAGGATGAAAAGAAAATGAAAAACATTTTGCCTACAGAAACACAGGAAAAAGATACACAAATTAAGAGTCCTGTCTGGACAAAAGCAGCCTCCAACAGAGAGCCATAAAAACCAACTTAAAGATTAATTCAGATAATATCCCAAAATAGCCCTGGCACTCTTCTGATTCATGTCCTGTATTCCTAAAGCACAAGTCCTCCGTTCTTAAAATTTCATGCTATTTGCATAAGGCAACTTTTGGGAAAGCAACTGTTTTTTCAAAGTATCTTAGAAAAAAAGTCAGGAAAAAAAAAAAAAACCCACACATGTACTATCATACCCACAAATTCTTTTTGCTGCTAAAACCCTAAGATCCAGTGCAACCAAAGAAAAACCAAGTTTGTTGTCCAGCCCTCTTGCCTGCCTATTCTCAGGTTGTACATCCCTTTCTGCACCATAATCCTGAAGGCCTGCGTGGCTACAGCTTTAGTCTCATTGCTTGCTCTTTGCACACACAGCGATGGTGGGTCATTCCTTCCCCATCCGTTTGCAAAAAAATCCACAAAACTAGTTGTTATTGGCCAGCTGTCAGTTACAGTGTTAAAAACCCGCGTGCCAAGCAGGCAAAGCTGCATCAGCCACTGCTGAGCTATTTGAAGACCTGCCAAATAATAGCCATCTCACTTAGGGTGAACTAGGAAGCATCAGAGCCAACGTCAAAAGCAGAGCTAAGCTACCATTTTTTCCCAAATAAATGAGTTCTTCATTCACAGCTTAAAATAATTTATATAAAACATAAGATGGAGCATAAACAAAGTTATGCAGCCAAAAACTAGAAAAAACTAGAAAAACTCCCAGCAGTACAGTCACACTTCAGACAAAATTACTAATATGAAGCACCAATATGCCTTCATAGCAAAGAAGTAAGTTCTTTGAAGCACTGGAATATAGATAAGACTGAAAGAAAAAAACTTTTTAATTCCTATTTTTTATAATTTTTTTTAAAATTGTTAACTTTCTACAAATTTTTTCAGGAAAAAAAAAAAAATATTTATAATTCACATTGCTGAAGCCAGAAACGAGAAGCCTCCCATACATGTGTAATGTTTCCTTTTACAAAAAATAAAAAATAAAAAGCTGGCATTTTTAAAGGAAATAATCCTGAGCAGATCCAAGTAGGCTACTCGAGGTGTCCATCACTAGATCATGGTAACTGTGTGTCTCCCAGCATATCTATCCTTATTTCTTTTTGAGGAAAGTCACTACTTTTTAAGTCAAGTATATTTAAGTTACACTGTCAAATTCAACAGGACAAGCTTAAAGTCAAAATTTGTCTCATATCTGTAAACTTTTCCTGTAATGCCTGGAACTGCTTTTGGTAACTGAAGTCACAAAACATTTTGTTTGCCCTATTGACAAATAAGATGAATTACAGCAATAATTTAAAGTACTGTTGCTTCTTGCTACCTTAATCACAATCAGATAAGAATAGGCAAAAGTCACAAGAATTCCATCTGGAATGCTATGGTCAGCTTTTATCTCAATGTTTGACAGTCATTAGCAGGAACTTCTTCAGATGTCCCTCCTTGAAACATCCCTCCTTTCTCTCCTTGACTGTATAATTTTCAGGAAGACCCTTCATCATCTAATCCGCTTATTACCGATAATTGTTGCAGTTAAATCTTACTGAAATGTATTCTGTGGCCATCTTTATCACACCAAATGCACCCTTCTTACAAAACAGTCATGCATTCCTCCATAGCAGATTTCACATCTCTGCCTCCAGAGAAGGGAACAATCCCCAACTACTGCCACTCACTTCCTGAAAAGACACAACTCATGCAGCGACGCCGTGCTTCATTTGCCCATCTGTGAAGTCAGGCCATATAATTACTTCTTCTCACAGAATCAGATATGCATTAATTAATGGATATGAAAAGACTCATGTTACAGAAAACACTACAGAAAATGTATTTATCTTGTTTCTCAGACTTTTTGGCACGTTGGGTGCAACAGTATCTAATACACTGCCTCTATTCCCCCTCAGAAATCCTACACACTACCTAAAATTTAAAACTGATGAACATATAGTGGATCTCTGTTTCAATGAAACTAGTGAAATCTAATGTATGGAAAGATTTGCAGAAGGAATAACAGCAGAATAATAACCCTTTTGCAAGAAAATTTCTCCGGGTTTTACTATTTGTTGTTTAAGGAAAAGAGCAGCAACTCCCTCTATAGGGGAAGCCTGTCCTAACAGGAATGCACCAATTAGCTCTCATCCTCCATCTTTGTATCTTAATCTGAGGGTGTCATTTTGCACCATCGATTTTCAAACAGAAATTCCCACTAAGCTCAATGGGGTTTTCTGTTCAAAAATCAATGACACAGTATGGCTGGAGTATTTAAATTAACCTTGAACTCTGCTTTAATCTACTTTATTTCCTGCTTCTTTTGCATGGGGATAAAGACTGTTATTTTTATGTCTACTGACTACATTCTAAGAGATTAAATTAGCCAGACCCCATGCAACTACCAAGAGTTATCTTTTTTTACAGTTTTAAAGATAAAGCTTCTTGATATGTTGATTCTCCATAAAACGTCACAGTGGTAGAGACAAAGTGCAGTTCAGCTGTGTAGCAGGGGAGAAAGCAGGATGCAGCAGACTCAGAGTGAGTACTAATACACTGGGAAAACTAAGAGTCTATTGAAACCAACCTAGAAATGTGGTTTCTTTCCAACCCTGTGTATTGCTTTTCATTCACTTTGTAGTCAGAGCACATGAGAATTTGTTCGAAGGATGTTTACTGTACTTTTGCAAGCTCCTATGTGTGATGCAGTGGTTTTCACTCAAATATAAATCTTCTGGCTCTCTATAGAGACTTTGGGACTATTGGGATACACACACACAGAAGCAATTTCTTCTCACTGAAGAAAATTAGAAATGTCATTTTTTAGAGTATTTGTTTTTTCTAGTGCAGAAAATGCTTTCTACAGCCTCATTTAATTAACTTACGTAAGAAAGAAAACATTCCTATAGCTTCTCCAATTGTTTCTTGTAATTTTCCTGATTGGCTTCCTTACTAATTCACCATGAAAGCAATGCCAGTGCCTTGTCCTGTTGCTTTAAGGTTTTATGTTATTCTCATGGACCACAGTCATGAATTGGTTTGGCCCCTATAGTTTAGATTTGATTCTACTTTATCACCAGTGAATAAAAAATGTTGAAAGGAATCTAGTTCTACGCGGCCTGATAATCATTCCTTATCAGCTCAGCTAAGGCATCCTACAATTGAGGAACTAAATTAGGAATCGGGAGCAAGTTTATTCTTGCCACCTTGTAAACAGGGACATAAAGGATATTTTTGAATATAGTACAGCCTTTTTCATGGAGGGGTGCTTGCGTGTGTTTGTGTAAGCAGATTTCATTGCTCGGAAGGGACAGACATCTCTCACAATGACACCAAGAATGAATTATCCTGGAAAAAAAGCCAAAACCTTTCAATAGTCACTAACTATCCTGAGGTAATTCTGCTTAACCCACTCTCCAATTCCTCCTCCACACACAAATGTAACAGCTGTTGAGGCTTCAGGGCTGCAGGGACACACACATAGGTACCACAAATATACTCTTTGCTTTAAAAGAAATGCTCCCTTCAGAGGCAGAATGAAATGCTTATGGCAACGTGTGCCAGCTCAGATCCTATGCAAATCTATTGCAGACTCACTGACTTCACTGGATGGAAATTTGGGATGATTTAAGAACACTACTGCAGAAGAAACTGTGAAAGGCAGAACAAAACTTTATGCTGCTTTAGTGGACATCAATATTCATATCTAAGTATCTTAATGCACATCTCCTTTGCTTTATGCCAGCTGTATATGCAAAAAGAGCAGTAGTTAAAGCTGATTGCTCTTCCATTACCTACTTTGAAAGGAAAAATCACTTGAAAAGATTATAACCACAACCTCTGATACTCCTTCAAAACGCTTCAAAACACAAAGGTGAGAATTTTAACACATACTTGATTTCTTAAAAGTAGCTGGTGCAGCATGTAGTGTCAGAGATCATCAACCAAATTGAGTTAACATTAATCACAAACAACAGTATCCTGTGCTTACCTGTAGGACTTCTGCTCAAAGAACTGTTCTACAGTGATTGTAGTCAAGCAAGTTTGCTGTCACTTGGTGATATAGTAGCATCTAGTCAGCCCCAACACAAGAGATATACAGAGTTCATATAGTGAATAATGCTTCAGGCACTGATACCTTACCACCTTCTGAATTGAGCAGTGATGTTATTACACTCTGTTCTAATACAGACTTCAGAGAAACAATACAGAAGCAGCCATTATTTCTGAGACGATAAACACAGTGAGCACAGAAGGCTGAAATCACTTGGAGCACCCTCACAGACAAGGGTCCCACAGCAAATCCGTAACATGGCTATTGTTCCAAGTTTTATAACTATTACCTGATTGTAATTGTGGTGCTGAGAACTAGTTTTCCAGTTCCAATTCAATCTAAGGATTGCTATGCATCTTCTCAGTATGGATAACCTTACATGAAGGATGAAAGGGGCTGTAAAAATACTTCTTAAATTATTAATTTAAAATCTGCAGCTTGTTTTAACATTCCGGTTGTATGAATTTCATTCATTCCATTGTCTGCTATCCAACCTGATCAGAACAGTGTCTGTACCTCAATAGGAGCCCACGCCTGGTAAGTTCTGAGTACTTGCAGAGCTTAATCGTAAGTGTCACATTTAAGTAATTGCTCACTGTCCTAGTTAAATGTCTCACTGTCCTATTAAGACAGTGAGATATTATCCTGATCTTAGACAGCAGGAAAGCAGGAGATTAAGCAGGATATTGTAAAAGTGATGAAATTGGAAGAGAAGATCTCCTGGTGGAAGCTAGCTGAAATCTAAGCAGAGAAACTTCAAATTATTATTCAATTAATTAAATAAATATATAACTAAATAAAGAATAATAAAATTCCTTCCTACTATACTTCCCTAAGGCTGAAAGATGTTAATAGGCTTCATGAAATTGTATTTAAATCTTAACTTTCTCCTTTCTAACAGTGCTGTTTAGGTATGATCTGAACAGCCTTTATTTTATTATTGTTAGGTCCACAAAGTCAGCCATCTCCTAATGCATACTGAACATTTTTCCAGAAGAAAGTGTCTTCTGTTAGCATTGTAGTGAAACTGATATCATTAGTTACTAAACACAACTACTGCAGATACATCCAGAAATAATTTTAAATACATAAACCCATGTTGCAGAGCTTTAATAATAATTAAACTAGATAGGCATTCAGAAGAAACAGAACTTTTAAATGAGGCTTGCAACAACTAGGGTCACAACAGGTGACAGACAGGAGGAGAAGGATACCAGCATACAAACAAAGTATAGGCTCTTGGGAATGTCTCTGAGAGAAGCTGTTTACAAACAGCCAAGCTATGCCCTGTGAGAAACATCTGCTTTGCCAGCAGCATGCCATCAGTTGGAAAGATAAGACTGCAAGTAGCATATCATTTTCACGCTTTGTGTAAACGTGTATAATAACCATTCACTTATAACTGTCTTTTTCTTTCTTCAGGAAGAAGCAAGCAAACTAACTTCTCTTTAGCTGACCTGAGTTGTAGAGCAAATGACCTCTGCAAATACATTTTTCTGCAAACACATTTTTCTGCAAACCCTTCACATAGAGAAACATGCAGCTGTAACATTTTTGTTTCCCTTTTTATTCATCTTTTGAACTGATCTCCTGAGAAGAAGAACAAGCTCAGCATAAGTCATCTGAGGTGTTTTCCTTATGGTAAATAAATAGCTCATCCTTTCTATGAAAACCCATGGGATGTTGGGAATAAACATTTTTTACAGTATAAAAATCAACAGCCAGAAACACTTTATCAAACTTTTAGGATCTATCACAGTTCAAAATCTCTACAAGTATCTGAAATTTCACTTTGTATAGCCCTGTGTAACACTTTAAGTTCTACAGAGGGGTCAATGACTCGTGCTTTGAGATCAACATATTAATATTCATTTCTTCAAACACGCTATTTTCTTTAGAGAATAGACTAAGTCAATAAGAAAGATTAAGTCATTCTTCCATTCTTCGCTGCCTTTCTTCTGAGATGTAGAACTGCAATTTAAAATACAGATAATAAGTTTTAAGTTACTTATACCTATGGCTCAGAGAGGTGATACAGACTTCTATTCTAGTGGCTTTTCCATCTGTAACATATCAACACAGACCAAGACCTCTTGTAACAAAGAGATTTCCTTGTAAATTAAGCTGCAGTCATTTACAGGAGTATTTAATGCCATGCCAGGTGTGAGACACATCCAACATTCATTACCTCTCTGTTCAGCATTGCAAATCTTTCACTTGTGCAGCACTCTTGAGAGTCCCAGCACATAACTTATCTGCAGTGCAAACTCTCTTTCCAGTTTCACAGCACAGGATTTATATTATGATATTGGCCCATTCTAGCAAAGTGATTCTGCCCTACTTCTTGACTTGAGCAGTCTCGCCCTTCCTCTGCTCTTTTCCTTTTGGTGAAAAAACACAATGTACTCAAAAAGTGAAATTTACATGAATGTATGTGAGCTCTATGGCACGATTGTATCGTATTCTTGGTTCTCTTGCACTTTACCCACTAATCTATTGCTTAAGATCAGTAAATTTTAACAGTGACTATTTTTACTGTTGTCTTATCCCAGTAGTATCACCTTCCCCCCTTCCAGTCCTGCTATCCCCATTAGTTGTACCTGTCCCATTTCTCGTTCCAGCTGCCACCCCAGTGAGGCCACAGCCTGCTAGAAAAAAGATTCAAAGTGAGGCTGAGAATTTACTGTCTTGTAGGTAGCCTTGAACATTAGTGCCAGGAGATTCAGCCTCACAGAGTAAAGGTTCCCAGCTTTCCCCTGGGAATGCTTATGCTGCTCCTGAGAGCTTACACTACAAAGCTCAGTCTCAGTGTTCCCCTTTGTGAACCGTGCATAATGAGACTGATAAAGCACAAGAACAATGAAATAAATCTTCTCAAATAAATTAACTTAAAATATCTTACAGTATTTGTAAGTTGGATTTTTCTGTCTACATGCAGCACTGTACCTACATACCAGTCATCTGGAATGACACGGAGTGGCTGCATTACTTCCAGAGTACAGAAACTTGAAATCAAGATACACAAAGTTTTGTTTATTAAATGACAGGTTTCTCAAAATTGTATCCCCCTTAGTAACTACTAATTGCACATTGTTACAGGACACAGTTTTGTCAGTCACTGCATGCTGTTAATGTTAGTACGACTAATAAATAAACATTAATTTTTAAGCAATACAGCTGCAGAAGATTTAATACTCTCTTTTTCTTCTAAATGATATGAACCGAAAGTAACTTGGACATATAATGCAATCAGTTTTATAATTGACAAGCACGATTACATTTTTGCAATAAAATTTATGCCAGTACCTCAGCAAATTATTGCCTAATGCCATATGAATCTAGAATTAATGAAGAAATTGAAAAATAAACAACAGCAGCAGCTTTAAGTACAAAAATCATCAACACATATTTGAGACTAATGTGATTAAGAACAACATGATGTGTGAACACAGATTGCTTCTTGGTTCAGCATTTCTCATCTCTGTACTGCTTGCAAGATTGCACAGGTTGTTTTCTGCTGTATTGCTAACCTAGTTTAGAGACATTACACACCCATTCTACTTCCTAATTGGAATAAAATTTATATTCTTGGGATTGTATTCTCTTAGCGCAGGCAGATTAATTTTTCAAGCTTGTTTGTCCTGGAATTAGATGAACATGAGTTTGCAATATTTTAAAGTCATCTACACATTTTGAAATAGAATACTGCAATTAAGCACATGCCTACAGAATTAGAATGGGTTCAAAAGCAATGAAGAACTGTTCAATTTCTCACCAAATGAGAAAAGATCAGAAGGTACATGTGCAACAACTAGTCCTCAGACATACTGCAAAGCTAGTTAATGGCTGTCATGGTCTCAGAGGGGATATAAGGTAGAAGCATCGATGTCTCATTCTGGTTATTGGGAAAATAAACCCAAACTGTTGGACTGTCTGTCAATAAATGCCCATATACCTTACTAAAACTTCTCAAGAGGTACACAATTTTGTAGCTATCCAAAAACATAACCCCAACCTCCCCCAAAAGCAGCACCATATTCACTAAACAGTGAACTCAGAGTTTTCAGGCATTGAATCTGAAGTGCCTCAGAACTAGTTAGTCTATTTCATCCCATATCTCAATAATACAAGCTGACACAGACCATTTAGGACTACTGCCCTGCTGGGCACATACCTCCCAGCAGACCAACCACAGCACCAGGAGTGCCCACATTTTGTATCACAGGACACTGTCAAGTCATTCTGCTCTACAATATCTTCTATAGCCACACAGATTGAATAAAGCAAGCTCACGTAGAGGAGTCAGGTCACACTGTGATTAATCGGCCGCTTCCCTACTGTTGCCATGCAGGCTGCCTTTTACAGATCACAGAGACAATAGCCTCAGGAGAAAAGCAGGCAACTACAACACCTGTATTTATGACAGTCTAACAAAAATGCCAAACACACAAGGCAAATTATGCGTGCATGAATTTCTTTCAGTCTAATGCTGCTGGATACGTTAGTTATATATTCACTATAACATTGTATATTATGCATAATGTACATATTGTCTAATACATTAGATACATATATAAACAGGAATAGGCTTTTCTGCTGTGCAGCTAATGCTTCTAGTCAACAGACTCTGTCTCTCCCTCTTCCCATGTCTTTCTCCCCCAACCCAGACAGTATTGAATTAACAACACAAACTTAATTAAGCTTAAACTTTAAAACTTAAACTTAAACTTTTAAACTTAAAAGGTAGCACACCGTCCCAGAATGCTTCACAGCTGAGGCACTCTCCCTTATTGGAAGAGATGGGGATTCAAGTTTCTGTCCTAACTTACCTTTTCAGGTGAATACTTCCACCAATGGACAATTTTCTAAAAATGGAACAAGAAATTTCATTCATGGTGTGTGCTTGTTTTTAAAGAAAAAACAATATTACTCTATCCACCTAACGCTAGAAAAAGATCATGTATGAGAAGTGAGGGAGGCAAACCTGTGTTGCCCAGAGCCAAGCTTGGTTCTACTGCCAAGCAGCACAGTACTGTCCTTCTTTCCACATCCTCTAAAGCATTATGCTCAGTCTGCTTGTATGTATGAATCCTCCTCCTATTACTCAGTTTAACAAAAAAGCATAGAAGTCCTTGTGTGAAATTACGCACTAAATCACTGCCCCTTTCACAGCTTTCAAGGCACGTTCAGACTGTTCACATTTTGAGATGTGACTGTTTCTTTCTACACTGCATATGGTGCCTTGCTTATAATCAGTTTCCACCATGATATATACAGTTTCTGTTCAGAGAGGATCAAACAATCATTTCTTAAAAGCAATCTTCACAAACATACATGCATACACATATCAATGGATCCTTCCATCAATAAAAATTTGCCATCAAATTACTGAAGCACTTATGTATCATTCAAGTCATTTGTATCACTCCTAATGTATCAATGAGCTGGTAGCAACCTCCTGTACCTGAATGCTCTGCAAAGTAATGTTAACTTTTTTCCCCTGCTGATCCATAGCTAAGGATCACCAGGGGATTCACCAGGACATGCTGCTCGTGGGAGTCAGTGACTAACTCAAATTGTGTGCCCCATCTGCTAATAAGGACTGCAGCAACTAGAGCAAGAGTTTCAGAGACAAAGATCTGTCTGCAAGGAGCTGAACTGAGACCACAGATTCATTTTATACACAGCAAACAAACAGTGAGTGACAGCAAGCAAGCACTGTATATAGGTTAAGCATGTACTGTTAGAAATTCCTACATACTTCAAAATCTTGCTGTTTTCTTGCACAGAACCGATCATGCTAATAGGCAGCAAAGACAACATTTCTTTTAAGACCTCATCTGGGAATATTATACTCAATTTTGCTATATTTCTGCAGGAAGACATGGAACAAAATAAAGGCTGTAACAGACTAACTAGAGTACCAGAGACTGAGGCATGAATCATGGGCAAAGATTGAAAGAAGAATATAATTTAGTCTGGAGATTATCAAGATGAGGGCTAGTGGTAATCTTCAAATATAACCAGAGCCCATTACACGTTGGAAGCTAACACTGTTCCCAAAACAACTAGGACAAGAAATAATACCTATGTTTCACAGCATATTTAGACTCTAGAAAACTTTCTATGGCGAATGACAATGAAGTGCAGGAATCTGTACTGATTCCACCAAAACTGTGCCAGCAGAAATTTTCATAGAAAGTAAGATTTTGAGAAGAATGCTTCTCAACAAGGTCTTTCTATCCTTGATAGGAGCATATAACCTAGTATTGCCCCTTTTTCTATTAATACTAGATTCTATTTTCCCATGCAGTAGTGGAGGAGTGTATTTCTTAAATTCTGTTCTACCACAGGATCTTTCTATTGTTGCAGGATATTAGAAAACTACAAATGATACTGAATAGCAGTAGTTAGATGAGTAAGGTATTTGAGCACCTCATGGGTAACCACCTAATATAGATGACTGAGTATAATTGACTGTTCTTTGAACTAAAATTATGCTAACTGGGAATTGGTCCATATAACTATGATCTTTCACCAGAAAAGCATATAATAGTGTGCCACAATTATGAAAAACATAGATATTAATTTAAAACATTATAGCAAAACTCGAATTGCTTGGGAATACTCCAACATTGCAAAAAGCCATTTTAGATAAAACTAGGTTCTAACTTAACGGGAAGATTGAATATCGTTCTCTGAAGACTCCACCTGATCTGAAATTACCTAATAACCATTTTCCTGTGCCTTGAAACCGAGCAAGGAAAAAAAAATAAAAGTAGGTTAACCTATGAAGACCAAGATTCAGCACGTACTGGTGTCCTAAGCAAAAAACTGCGATGCTCTCTTCATGCTTTGCTCCCTGCAGAGTATGGTTAAGAACTGAATCCCAGGGGACACTTCTACTGTGGTCCTATCTGACACAACGGAACTAAACACAGTGAAAACACTACCAGCCCAGTCACCAGTTGTCATTGTTGGTATTCTGGCATCATCTAAAAATCCATAGCAAACATTAAGAATTCAGTGCACAAGAAAGCAAAATAATAATAAATAGCAAAACACAACAGGATGAAAAAAAACAAACAACTAGTTGGATGTGCAAGGACTTATGATTAAAATGAAAGCACTCAGCTGCACCGCTGCAATTAGTTACAGCCAAACAGGTGTCTGTTTATCCAAGGGTTGAGTAACATCTACACCCAAGCAGAATTTTGCATAGTAGACTCAATATTTTGCAAGAAAGGTTCTTTCTTTGATCTATAGAAAAATATTTAAAATACTTTTTAAAAATTTGTTTAGATTTTTTTTTATCATTAGAACTATCATTTTCACTAAACATTAAAGAGAGGCTAAGATACTTACTTTCAGAACAGAAGACATTTATCCTGTGTAGACATTCTATTCCAATTATACAAAATGCTTAATGATGTAAGTCTAATCGCTCCCTGGAACAGATAGGGCTCCCACAGACTAATGACAGCTCTTCATCACTAGAAGACTATTAATCTGATAATTTAAGGGAAATGTTTGTTCCAGATTTCAACTATTCAAAAAATATTTTATCCATAAAAGAGCAAGCTTATATTACAGATTTTAGGTTTATGTTAATGATTTTACAAATAACTCAATAATTCTGTCTGGACTAAAGAGTCCCTTCAGTGCTCTCAATATATTTCCTTATATCTGCATATCACTGATCAGCTATGGGATTTAGTTTTAGTAAAATTTTAATATATCTTTTAGAGCTCTTCAAGTGTCAAGAAAGCACTGCTTTCTAATTTTCACATTCTTTTATTGTCAAGTAGACAGTTTAAATAGTGCATAAAAATATACAGCAGTCTCACTGAAGAATATGCTTAACATTTTTCCTCCAGATTTTTAACCTTTCCCCTGTCAGAGGTATCCTAGCATTTTATCTGGTTGGACTGCCAACGTTAATATGATTGTTAGTTATCTGTTACCATCTGAATAGATAAGCTTCAATAAAACCATCATTTGTGTTTGAAAAAGCAACTGTGGCATTTTGGGGACAAAATGCAACCTTTTTTGCGCTTTAGTGGAGACATCATAACAATGGGGATTTCCTATTTTTTCTAATCACCAACAGCAATGGGAAGGGGAGATGCAGAGGGAATGAGTTTAGGTCAAGTCATGACATTTCCGACGTACACAGGATTACTAAACTAGCTATTTATTCTTTGAGCAGAGGATAATCACAGCTGTAAGCCTTCACTGCCACAGCTGAGTTACAGAACCTATTACAGATCCAAATATCTTCGCCATTGCTTCCAAATAGCTAAAGGTTTCCTGACGCTGTCAGTCTACCTAAATCAGCATAGAATATATAAAAACTGCTTGGAAAAAAAAGGGTATTTTCTTACCAAAATTGAGGTGCCTCTTTCTAGAACAGCTACAGGTGATTCACACATGTTTTATTTTGTTTATTTGTTTAGCACTGTAGGAAAACTGCAGTCTTATATATACTTTATCAAACAGACTTGTCTACTGGCTTTTTAAAAAAACAATAATGAACTGTAGATCTAATTTGCTTATGCAACTCGTTGTGCAAGATTCATCCACATGCACAGGAGTATTGCTTTCACAGTGACAGTTGTGTACTTCAGGGAACCCACTGCAAGTCATGGTACCAAGTTCAGTTGTAGTGTAACGTTAGAAGGTTACACTGAAAAAGAAGGAACAAATAAGTAATTCAGCTCGAGTTTTACATACCTATAGCTGGACAGGCTGTGATTCTTAAGTTTGACATAAAAGCCGGTACATCCAAGACAGCTGCAAAGTATCAGAGTACCAACAGGTACAAGACTTCCAGGCAGCATCCTGCCTACAGCTCTTCCTGAGTATTTTCAATGATTGCTGGGTCAGCATCACATCAGCTGCATTATCAACTCGTCCTCCACCAGCTGGTTCACCCCATGCACCCTAGACTGCCAGCCTGAGGGAGGACCCTTCTGTGGGAAGTGTAGCAGCCAGCAGGCAAAGAGCATTCCAGCTCAGTCTCTAACTCCTGGCATAGTACATCTGGTGAAATGAAACAGCATAAAAAGTCTTATATAGCTCTCCAAGGCAAAAATTACCTGTAAAATTCACTGCCATTAAATTACAAGCTAGTTTTGCTAAAGCAGGCATGTGGAGGAGCTCCCACTCATTTAACTGGCAGCAGACTTGAGCATTTTTAATCTGTAAGGTCAATTTGACCTTCAGGAAATTCGTTGAAATTCATATCAAAATTAATAAAGAATTCCTTTTCAAAGTGTTGTAAGTTACGCCTTTCACTCCCTTCACTATTTTTTGTAATCCATTGTGATGTGTCACTGGGGCATTTGCTGCTTAGTTATATACATCTAACCTCTTAGAGGAAGCAGTTCAGTTGTCAGATAGCAAGTATCAAGGGGGGCTGATAAAAATTTCCTTTTAACTAGAAATTGACAGTCTGTATTAGTGTCTGTTCTGAGACTGGAAAGTTAAAATCCACCTGCAGTCAGGAGGAGGAAGAACTCTTAAAAGGTTCCCAGCATCATGACCTAGATTTCATTAAATCAACGTTGTTGAAATTAAAATGCTAAATAGATGCTATACAATAAAGACATTCTCATTACGTTCTCTACTTTTCTTTCTTTAGGGGAAAAAAATGTTTGTGTAGACTGGTGGTTAGAAAAGATTCTGGATTAATAGGTCCAAGGAGTAAGGCCCTTCGTTTACAGCCAGGAAAGACAGTGTTTGAAGAGTAACAAGAGAAGTTGCTCTGCTACATCTTCTCAATTAAAACTTCATCTGTTGGCTTATTGCCAATCTGATCATACCTTGATTTCAGGTAACACTTCAGGCACAAATCCCCATTTTTGTAGGAGATTGCTGCAGTCCTTATCAGCAACTAGCTGGTGAGTACAAGATAGCTGGTAAACAGGATAAACTTACACTGCAGAGCAGTGCACAGAACTATGAGTGTGAAAAGAAGGTATTCGTTAAAAAAACACGTCATTTCAAATTCACTTTCAGATCATTATTCATTAGATGATATAATACAGCTAACATACAGATGACCCCAGTTATATTTTCATTAATGCATAAAGGAACTCTGTAACTACCTCCCACTAATCTAGACTCAGATAAATACTGGTTTGGAGAGGGACAGAAGTTTGATAATGTGAGCACTATACTCTGTATCCTTCATTTAGGTATTGGAATTATAAAAACACAAAATCTCATACTATTTCCAAATCCAAATCTCACAAACAAACAAAATATCCAGACACAAACTCAGCATTATTTCACACTGGCACAAGCATGGAAATGTAATGAATGACCTGGACAGACACACACACACACACACAGATTGCTGCTACATTTCCTAGCTTTGATATGGAGATGATCTTCCCTACACTTCTCCCCAGTGCAGCCATAAGAGCTAAAGAGACTGTAAGATGGAGGCAAAACAGCCTATCAAGAAACCTATAGCTGGTACAGAATAACCATCTATGACTGATGAGTCCTAAAAAAGGAATAAAGAAAGGAAAATAACAGCTAGAGGATGAAAAGCAAGTGCTGAAGTAAATGAAAGCTGCCAGCCTCATGTAAAGACAAAACACAGAAAGCAGAAACAAAATAGAAAGATCAAACAGCTGGTGGACACCCAGAACAAAGCAATCTCCCTTTGAAGTGTGCAGTCTACACAGCTCACAAGGTATCTGGTGATACCTTGTGGTTGTGGTACATACCACAGCTTACATCATTTCAGTTGTTTATGTACCAACTAAACGAGTTCATTAGAGCATGAATTACCTTCACATAGTTTGCTCTTTAGATTTATCACTTTGATAACATATTGGTATTTAAAAAAAAAAAAAAGAATAACCTTCTGGTTTAACCATGGGGTCAGAGGCTCTGCCACACTTGGCTTGCTGCTTTGAGCAAATCTGGATACAATACTTGCACTTCTCCTTAATCCCCTTCTATGCAATTTATGCAATCAATAGCAGGAATAGCTGATGAATACCTACCTGGGCTATCTACTAAACACTACTATAACAGAAAGCCTCTGAACAGCTCAGGAGCTGAACTAAAGGATGAAAAAAGATTTGGAATACCTTAAAATTAAGTGCGGGTGTGTACGTCCATGCAGAAATAAAATAAATATTACTAATATGTATTATTTTCATGCACTTCAAATTTTTTGAAGACCAGTTCTGAAACAAAACCTTGGTTTCAGAGTATTTAAAATATTGTGATGAAATCAAACTTTCCTGTGATTCTTATATGCTCTTTATTCAGCTGGAGCTACTTCCACCTTCAGTCAGAATTTCCAGTTTGCTTTGGTCAATCTCATGCTGTATTCTTCCACATAAAAACTGCAGTTTCTTATTCCTAAATCTTACTAAGGCTTCTTTATTTCAAACCAAGAGCTGAGGTTTGTAAATAAGGGGAAAGGATTTGGGTGTGTAAGGATGAGTAAAAACATCTATGGGAAAGACATCTCTTACCCTGTACATACACTTTTTCATACAACAGGCTCCGACAGAAGACCATAACATACAGTCAATCGTATGTGTGAACAAGAGGAATACTGAGCAGATTACTGAAACGTGGCAGATAGATAATTGCAACATTTTGCCTGCTATCATCTGAAATATCAAAAGGAAGTTCAGTGCTACTGGCAGGATGGCTTAGCATCATTTTCATTAGAGCAATACAATAAGGATTTGTCAGAGCACTTTGCAATTAATAATAAAGCAATAGAGCTGTAAGCTCAATGATCCAAAAAGTATAATGCATGAAACATTTCCAGAAAACAAAACAAAGAATGGAATGCAAACTGTAACCGAAGAGTAAACTATAAGGGAAAGGAGGGTTTTTTTCAGGATGAGCTTGTGTTGCAAACATTTATCCAAATAGTCCTGAACAGATAAGATTATTTACCCTGCACCTGTAGGAAAATAAATAAATAAAATCACACTGATCTGCTGAAAAACTGAAACATTTGGGTCAATACAGGTTTAAAGTAAAGGATTAAGACCTTAATCCAAAGTATACTGAAGTTCATGGAAGTCTTTCAACCAGCTTTAAAAAAATCTCAAATTGAGCCCTAAGAGACAGGGAGCTGAGATTAGGGTGCCAGCATATTTCTGTCTTTGTAACACTCCAACTTGCAGCTGCACATCTCTCTTGCTTGCATCTTTCACACAGCTCTATTTTTTATTTTTTGCTTCTTTAAAAACAACTAGTTCTATTACAGATCAAGTGGCTAGCTGGATATGACAGCTTGGAAAATCACACAATTCATCATTAGGACAGTCAAAACATTTCCAGTAAAATAGTTAGCCCAAACCTCAACTAGAATCTCAAACCCACTGCATCCAACTGCGTGTTCTCTTGCACTGAACATCCTGCAGGCATACCAAGCATGGTTAGGCTGAGAGCCATTGTCGCACAAGTGGCAGTTATTTCACTCTAGCCCTACAGAGTAGAAGTAACTTGGCACCTATTTATACTTCAGATCTTCCACCAGGCAGTATTCATTTCTGCTCTGTCCAACCAGTGCACAGCCTGCACGTGCAATTGGCTCTGAGCATGCCTGCACCAGGTGGATCTCAGTAGACAATGCCATAAAAACAGGTACAGTTCTCCATATGCTCTGTGGTTTTCATTTTGCACTGTGCCAGACCCTGTGCAATCCTGTAGTGCGCTCCACAAAAGAACTGTACACAAACCACTGCACAAGGACACTGCCAACAAGGAGTTGGCTGGCTCTACAGGAATTGTCACATATATGGCATTTTCTGAAACAAGTGGACTGAGCAAGTAATTGGCAATAAGATGTTAGAGAAATGCTTCTCCTAGGCCTGACAAAGCTTTGCAAAACTGAAAAATCCTTATGAAACAAGCATTAAATGGAAAATTTTACAAAAACATATTTTTCACAAATCATAAAGTCCTCATAGTCTCTCCAGTGCTATGCTCTAACAGAAAGGACATAAAATGGCACCTGTACTGATAATCTGAAGCAAAACGAGACCTGACATCACTGGAAAGAGCCTGAACAACTTGATTCACAACCATATTACTCCCAATTCATAACACTGTAACTCTATTGCTTTAAAGGGAATTTATGCCAGCATAAAACTAGAGTAACACAGCAGTAAATCAGGCTCAGAACTTAATATTCAGGCTGGTTCAGCTCAATTTTATTTAGTGCAGGTGTTCACTTAATTTTGATGATAAGATCTGAGGGGAGGTGACAGGGGACAGTTAGCTCATTTCTACTGCACGGTGGTCTTAAGTGACCATAACGTTGGTCATATTTCCATGTACTTCAAAGACTGCTGAATATCTGTTTTCTTTTGTCTAGTCTTCAATGCCTTCACTTAAATCTGTATACAACTTTTTTTTCTCTGCCGTATTTACAGTATCTCAAAATCAGCAGCAAATGGTACTGATCTGGTAATTAAAGGACCAAAGAGGTAATGTGAAATTTTTTTAAAAGGATAAAAGCATGCAAAAATGCTCACAAGAGAGAACAAAGACACAACAATAGGCAGCAAAAGCTTTAACTTGACTGACAGTTTTCTGCAGTGCAATCACATCCATTGTCTGCAAGCCACAGGTGCACAGCACATGGAGCAGACAAAAATGCAATTGGGAGTGATGACAGCTAACTTCCGAGCCCACGCTTCATTCATCTCAACATTCATTCGTGCATCTGTTATATGCTGAAATTTAGTCTTCAATATTTTTAAAATTTTATTTATTTTTTTTTTTATTTTCTGAGTTCAGAAGCACTTAAACAGCCAAAGATCTGTACCAAAAAATGAAGTATGCTAAGGATGATCTGGGCTTCAAGAGGAATGCTGCTCAGGAACTCAAAATGCAAAGTCACTGCCTTTACCAGCCAGATAACTCAGCAGCTGGAATTCTGTATTAGTAGTGGTGGATGTTGTCAGTCCAGCGTCAAAGCAGCTGCCAAGTCAGATGTTCATCAACTCAATTTTCAACACAAATCCACAAACACATATTTCATTTTGTGTAGAGTGAAAAAACAAAAACAAAAACAAAAAAAAACTATAAAGGAAGATTATTACATATATAATAGTAATGAGTGCTAATAGGGCTGATTTTACTGTTTATCACAAATCAAATCAGTATGGATTACAGTTAGATGATGGTCTTTTGATCTTGGATGTTCTCTCCATCAATGGGGCACTTTTTGAAATTAGATGCAAGCTGACCTCTTATTCTTTGTTTTCATCACTCTCCAATCAGTCGGTAGAAATTAGCCCCCTGGGAATGTTTGATTCACATTCACATTGGCTCACTGTGTTATTTCAGCTGTTTAAGATGCTAATGAGCTAATATAAAGTTTCCTAGTGGAAAATACACATATGTTGCTTTAAAATTTTGGCTAGAAACCAACATTTCATCATTTTAGGCAAAGTCTATCATTATACTGCAGCAAGAGGGGAAAAAAAAAAAAAAAGCAACAACAAACAAACCAACAAATTAAAGACAAAGTCAATCCAGCTACAGGGCAAAATCCCATACAATCTCCTTCCAGCAAGTAATGCAGATCAGTGCACATAATTTGCCGTGGAAATTAGTTGTCAGATTATGTTCACTCTTCTCCCAGTTGGACAGAACAGGGCAACATCCCAAGAAGCTCTGAGGATAATTAATTTCTCAAAGGAAAAAAACAACACTAAATTACCCAGGTTTCACATGCTCTTGAGGAAGTCACCTGTGACCCACCGACAGACAAACAAGTGGTCTAATGAAAGGCAAAGGTACACAGAGGAGAGAACTTTCCAATTGTTGAGTTTCTAGTTTCAGGAGTGAATCCCTGTCTTTGTGCAACTACAGCTCACCCCAAAACAATGAGGAAACTTGCAGACTTTCAGAAAAAAAAAAAACATTTCTGATTGACTGACACTGTTTTCAGAAGTTCTGATGACATTTCAGACTAAAAAAAGTCCCATTCCCTTTGTTCCCTATCACAATCATCACTTCTGGGGAAATTCAGGTCAGTCCCACTACAAAAATCCTTGGAAAGTCTTCCAAAAGACTTGTAATGCTTTAAGCTTTTCCAAAACAAAGTTATTCATTTGGAGGAATTTCTTTCTTTTTGAAGTAACAATCAATTTAAGTATAAATCTTAAGCAATTTTGAGGTTTCAGTTACTAAATATTTTGTTTTTCAGTGAATACAACGTTTGTCCTCTGTTGGCTTTCTAAATTTCAGTACAGTACAATATTACTTGCAAAGTAAATTGTTGCTGCCTTGGCAAGGTATATCTTGAGACAGAGAAATCCCCAAGTTTTCAAAGTTTGAAGCTTTTTTTTTTCTTCTTTTTAATTTATTTCTAGACTGGCCTTGGTTATTTGAACATTTTTGCACCTGGCTAAAGAGTAGTTTAAAACATAGTATTTGGATCCAGATATTTGCATAGTTTGAAAGAATTTGGAGCTGGTTTTTGTTGCATCCTTTTCTGATGACATCTGAACTGCCAGCCTCTCTAAGATTTTTATTTTTTTCCTATTTCTAACATCCAAAAAGACATTTTTATACCATTTCAGTTTATTTTTTCAGGACTTTACTGCGTAAGTATAATTTATACTTTCCAGACAACCTAATATTAAGGCTCTGAAAAGAGCAAATGAGATTAGTCCCTATTCCTGAGTTCTGAAGCTGCTGCATGAGATGCTCATTGTCATTAGTGAAAAGACAAATCATTCTTTGTCTCTTAACCACTTTAGAAACTTCCTAGACTCTGCTCATTGACTACATAAATAGCAAATACATCATCCAGAGCTTTCAAAACAGCTACATACAATGGCATACAAATCACTGCTGATTCTTCCAATGTGCCATTTGCCTTATTGAGAGGGTGTGGATCCACATTGCTACTTACAGATTTTTTATTTCCATTGGTTTTGGTTGTTTTTTTGGTTCTTTGATTTGTTTTTTTTTTTTTGTTTGGTTTGGTTTTGGTTTTTTTTTGTTTTTTTTTTTTTTTTTTTTGTTTGTTTGTTTTCTGTTGCTTTTTCCTTTATGCTCTGATAGCAATACTAAATGCTGGTAAAACAATAACTAATAGTTCAAATTATAATGTGGGGATTGCTCACTCTTTTAAATGTCTGTTTGAGCTGGTCAGAGATCATTTGAGCTCTTCTGCAAATAATATTTAAAAATTACAGTTATTTAAAGGCTTGTCACACATTAAGCAGCTTCTCCAAAACAGCAGGGCAAACAATTCTGGAGTTTCCTGTTCCAAGGCTATTTGTTCCCTTACTTGCAGGCAGAATCATTGGGCTGTCAGCAGTACCCACATACACTACTACAAAGTTTCAGCATGCAACAATCTTAAAAGCATAATGTCCAAAGTACAGGTAGTGAACACTGCATTTTGACTGTATACAACACAACTGGGGCCACAGTCTGTGAATATTCAATTTGTGGTTATCAGGGATGAACACAAACTTGTATCTGCATATCTTTGCATGGTGTGGCTAAAGTTGTAGATGCAATAGATAAAGAACACTGGTAAGATTTTTTCTGGACACATTGGTGGCAGGTGCTTGTTTAACTTTTTAGAATCATTTCTGGTAAATACGAAACTTTCTAAATTAAGTCTCTCCATCTTATCTATCACCTCTTCAAAGGGTTAATAGAAAGATCTACTTAAAGAGATCTTTGTTCTAAAATTCTTTAATCAAGAAAAACTACTTTTTTACTACTCCATTATTGTTAATGGCTATTTCTAAAAGAAGCAAGGGCCTGAGAGTGTATATTGTATGGTTGTTATACTGCCATATCTATTCTGCTTTATTAATGAATATCAATATGACACAGGTGCTCAGAACAGAAATGTTTTTCCCATAAATTGCAGTGTATTTTTTCTATGATTGCAGTAATACCATGTCCTTTTCGAACTGCACACACACTCGCATGCATAGAAACAGAGCCATTTGTATAAGAAACAAAAATAAATTGATTAATCATAGTAATTCCTCATCTACACAGTA
The DNA here is from genome assembly GCF_019238085.1 of Lagopus leucura. Lineage (NCBI taxonomy): Eukaryota > Metazoa > Chordata > Aves > Galliformes > Phasianidae > Lagopus > Lagopus leucura. Next base: position 6,781,959 of record NW_024962269.1, on the reverse strand, counting down.
TACATTTTATCACAATACAAGCAAGAGGGATGTGCCTTCGTTCTCCTTTCATCCACAGAACAAATGAGCATCAACATTAATTTTGTGATAATGGTCTAAATTGTTCTTCAGGATTGTTCTGAGATACATAAACTGAAATTCTGGTCACCTTGAAATCACTGGGTATTTTGATAATGAAATCAAGTGAGCTCAAATTTCATCTATCATCTGCCAGCTATCACTATGACATGCAACATATATTAATTCAAAAATTCTGTTTAGTGTCTCTAAGTAAGAATATCTTCTAATTTTACTGAAAGTATGATAGTATGACCCTGACTCTGTCAGATCTGTACAAACATGTAATGGAAATAATCACTGTTCTGGTAAGTTTCAAATAGACATTCCCAAGTAAATGAAAAGCGTTAATCATTTCAATTAACTGTATGGGAGGCATCAATTAATTGAGTGGGAGGCTTTGAAAAAAAGAAAGAAAGAAAAATAAACGTATGGGTCAAAGAGTAAGTACGAATCCAAACTTCTACTAGCTTTACCTCATGTTCTTACCTGCTAGTATTGCTTCTCCTTTCTGCTCCTACTCATTTCATGTGGTATTTTCAACCAATAATTTCCCAACATACTATGCCATCTAACACCTAACATAAACATGTAATACCTAAAATGAACACATAAGATATAATGTTTCTACTGATAGGTAATGCTGACAGAATCATATTGCTGCAGCTCTGAATAATGCTAGGACCAAAAGATGATTTCCTTACACCTCTTAAATCACAGTCCAAGGACATTCAATGGGAACATTAAGACTCCCTATGGTGTTAACAGCAAGACTAAGATAAAAATTAGAAATAATTATGTGCAATCATTTTACTCAGTACCCAGACATCTCTTTATTCAGCTGTTCCTGATTTTTGATTAGTTTGTATCTCTAAGAATGCAGATGTGAGTTACTGTTCAAAAGTTATTGGACAGTAGCTATTATTCACGTCATACTTCAGACATAAGAGGGGGAAATTCAAGTGGAATATGGCTGTCAATCATTAGTAGCAACTACAGTCCTGTAAAGTGAAAAAAAGTTTCTCTCAAATGTGAAGAAAAATAAGTGAACCATGATAAAAGATTTGTTAACAATAAAAAGTGACTTCTAAACAATGAAAGTGTTTAGCAAGCAACCCACAGAGTGAAGAAAGTGGTTTCTAAATGCTTACCAAAAAAAATGAAAATTCAGGTTTGCTTCTGGATATTTCATGAATAGAAAACAGGCCTAATTTTTCAGGAAACTGCTAGTTTAAAAACAATATATCTTTCTCTTGTGCACAACAAATGGCACAGTCCTAAAAGATATGATTATTTTTGTCCTCTAAACTACAGACTACTAAGAATAATTTTTATTTGAAATAATTATTACTCTACAGAGCAAATGAGAAATTAAATATATTTCTGCTAAAATTGTATTTGACTATATTAATTTTATAGTAGTTATAATCAGACATCCATACATTTATTAATCACTTTTTATGTCTCAGTGCTTAACTATTGAAAGCCCACAGCAAAATATATTTGACCATCCTACCGAAAAAGGCCACACGCCATTTACAGCACAAGTACCAGACACAATGGCATTAAGACCAGAATACATTTTTGACTTATATGAAAAACAGCATGATCTTAAACCTTTTATCCCAGTAAGACTCTCCAAGCATTAATAATAACTCTAATCCCTTAATCATTAATTTTCCTGGGTTACAAATCTGGAGGTAATTAAGAGCAATGTATTACTGCCTATGTGATAAAGAAAATGTCATGCTGACGTGATTGATAATGTTTATTTAAACTAGAGATGCTTGATGGCTTCCAATGACACTTCATTCAAATTTTATTACTGTTTTAAGCTTCCAGATAAGCTTTTAATTTCCCCTGTTGTGACTCAGTTAAATAAAACTTAGGAAGAATCTGAGAAGCATTAATGAAAGAATACTGCTACAGTTTTGAGGTCTCTAAGCTATATAAGACCATTGAAAATGAAACTGGATTTAACGTTTTCATTTGCTGTAACCATTGTCAGGGATTTAGCTAGGAAGCCAAGTCTAAACTTTAACTATAGAACACCTAACGCGTACCTTGCAATTTTTTAACAGAAGAATTAGACTGGATAGAATACATAATCTATCTTATTTTATTCCATAGGCTTTCATTGCAGTAGCAGTAAGTTTATTACATTATAGATATTTCTGTGGTTGTTTAAATATTAAGATATTTTTCCCTATGGATACTGTGAAACAACTGTGAAACGGGAAGTGTAAGGCAATGGTTTTTTTCTTTCTTCCTTTCATTCTTAAACAGAAAAGTTAAGCTTCCTTCTGCCATTTTCTACAGTACTATCCAATCTGCAAGCATGGAAATTTATGAAACAATAGAGATAATGGCAAAGAAGTGAAATTTAAGAGAAATACCTTTTGAAAATATTTTGCTGCTTTAATAAGCATTAAAATAAGAATAAAAAGATTTTTTAATATATAATAAATTTAAGCATAAGCTCAGCAAACACTCAGCTTAAATGGTTTTCTTTTACAGGCAGAAAACAATGAAAAGGAAAAAAAAAAAAAAAAAAAAAAAAAAAAGACTTATTTACATTACCAAAGTTGTTGGGCTTGATCTCTTTTTCACACAAGAAACACACTACTCTTATTTTGACCTGTGTAAATAAAGCTGAAACCAGGAAAAAAAAAATCCATGTATATGAATCTTAAATCGGATATATTCATTTCAGATGCATTGTCATTCATCATGGGCACAGTATACCTGGCAGAAAAGTGGCCTTATGAGCAGTAAATTGAGTGAAATTATTATTTGAATCAATGCTACGTGAAGATAACAGTCTGCAATAATCCTATTTAACAGCTGTTAATTGTCTGCTATAAACCACAGTTCAGCAAATTTTGATCACACAACTGAAATAGCTCCTTAATATAAATGAAAATGTATATCAGCTGATGCACAGAAAGATATCTTGGGATGTACATCTTAAAGTTATTTTAGGCATACATTCCATGCAAAATTCCCTGTCTCCTAACTACGTGGAAATCAAAAAACACTCATTGTATGCAAGTACTGGGGAAACAAAAAGACAAAAAACCCACAACCCCACATTATATTGTTATCTGTATTTATAAGCAAACATTAGATTTATATTTCTTAATGACAAAGTAATGATTATGTTAAGATGTTTTTGTTTCTCATTAATATTCACATACATGTGGGCTAAGATATTAGCAATCAATCTGAAATACCATCTTTTTTCTACCACAAGAACAAGCAAAGAAAGCCATAGTTTTGGTTGCAAGACAAAAGGATATTTCTCCCTCTTAATTCTTTCTACTTACATCCATTTCTCAATCTGAAGCAAACACTGGAAGAATTTGTTATTCTGGAATACAAAGCATTCAGCAAAGGAAAGTTAAACTTCACAACCAGTGTCCAGTATTTTATCTGTAGCCAAGCAAGAACTGAAAAATATTGGTTGGGAAAAGTCAAAAATCTGAGACTAGGCATCAAAACCTCCTTGATGAATATGTCTGTAAGTAGGACTTACATTCCACAAAATATGAAAGACCTTTTCTTATCAAATGTATCAATTAGGATAGTGGGAATACATGGTTGTTTGTATCTAATAATGTAGCAAAATACCTGTTACTCGTTTGTCTTAAAAAAAAAAAAAAAAAAAAAAAAAAGTTGGTATATATCTTCCTGCCTTCTATGGTCACACAGCTAAACTATGAAGTTCATTAATTAATCAGCACTCAGATGACTTATAGGGTGTGCTTTCCACATTGGCCTTCCCAGTTAGACTTTTATTCGTTCTTTGATTCCCAAGATATGAGCTTTTCAACATCCTCTTTTCATCCTCTCCTAAAAAAGAGTGGAAAAAAAGAAAATTTTGAATGGGCTCTTTTAGTTCACTCCCATATTCTTTTGGAAGCTATCTTACCTCTGGGAAATATCCTCAAAATCTCAATTATCTTGTGCCCTTCTCTTCTAAACACTATGCCATTCTAATCACACATCTGAACAGCTGAAGTTTTATCAGCTGAAGTCATGGCTCATGGGGTTCTTGCTTTGCAAGTCTTGATTAATTACCCCCTTAGCTAGTCAGGTACAGAAGTATTTCTTGATCACAGTTGTGAAGTCTCAGAGAAGAATTTCTCATCTGGAACTCAGGATTCTATCTGTCTTTCTAGCCAAAATTCATTTTTAAAAGCTATCTGTTTTATCCCCATAAGATCTACATCTCCTTCTGGTTGTTTTTCTTGAGTCACTGTCTTAAAAACCAGCCCACTAAGGAGTCAGAGGAAGGCTGCTGACTAACGCTATCAAAGATCTGGAACTTTGTCTACCTTTTAGATCAAGCATATGGTGTGAGCAATGGCAGATTTCTTGTAGACAAGTTGGAAACAAATTTTAACTATTACTTAAGTTATAGCTCATTTGGGATGTAGTACCATCGGTGACTGCAATCAGATCAAAACAAAACAACAAAACATCTGTCAGAGAGCTGATGTGTTGCACTGAGCAGGCATGCAAATGTTAATGCTAGCATGAGAAACATAGGCAGGAATCTGCGGTGGGGGAAAATGGGGAGAGAACATGACAGGATTTCCTGTTTTACTGGCAACATAGTCTTGAATTAATTTAGACAGGATTAGAGAGAAAAGAATCAAGGCAAGTGGTTCACCTGGAAATGCAACACTGTATCCCTACATTCTTCACTGTAATGCATGTACAACCAAGGACTCTACCACAGTATTTTTATAGGCAAGGAAAATATATTAAATTATACAAAAGACAGATCAGTTAAGCTACAAAGTCAAATACTTAATATATCTTAATTCTGGAACGGTCACAGTATAGGAGTGACTTTGCTTCTTATTTAGGTTTGTGTCTAAGCTTCTTGTATTCAGTTCAAATCCCACACACTCTTTCTCAGAATTCCCAGTGCAGGGAGGAGAGACAAAGCACTTTCTACAGATGGCTGTATTTATACATTCAATATGATTTATTTTGTCTCAGTAAATTTTAGAGTCTCTTTTTTAGAAATTAATATGCACTTGTTGGTGTGTACAACAAACTGTAGATTAAGCAAGAATGGATTTAAATCATATCCACTACTTGCCAATAGCCTATGAGCAAGCTCTCTCACACAACAAATTGGAAGGGGAGCTTACTCCTTGCAAAGCTTCATCGTACCTGAAAGGGAAATTTTACTGCAAATCAGCTGATGCGTTATCACCCACAGTCACACCTTGACTGTTCCCAAGGTTCTTCTTTGAATCTTCTCCACCTCAGATTAACTTCACCCAAGAGGAGGCAGTACGGATACATGAAGTCAGTCTACTAAGGAGTAGTACTGAGCCAGAATCAAAAGGTAGCTATTTTTACCACACTCCAGGGGATTCAGGCAGACTCATTAAATCATAGAAATGAATACAACAACTATTTGAGATTGCTGATGCACACAGTAGATTGCCCGAGTATGTTAATTACTGCCCGTGGCAGAATATATTTGCAGTAATGTTAACACAGAATCTGGAAATAAAACATCTCCTGGCACCACAGCATTTTCAGATATCACGCTCAGAAGCGACGAGTCAGGACAAGTTGGAAGGAAAAATAAAAATGTACCGTGAAAAAAAAGCATTGTGTCCAACAAATCCTGACAAAGTGCTATAAACCTAAAAAAACTTCCCACTATCACCTAACAGCATTATATCACAAGAGAAACATTCTGTACCATCATCTATAGTGCTTAGTTGTAAAGCAAAACTTAGTCCCTTGACACCTTTTTTAGACCCTGGAGGCACACTTACTTACTTTACTTTCTGCCAACAAAGTCCTTTATATTTCATCCAGTAAACAGACACAGAGCACCTGAGGCTTCACAACATAAAGCTGATTGGAGCTTCCCATGCCAAGGATGAGAACAGAATTCCTAGGTGATGCTGTCCACCAGCCAGCTTCCTTGCATAGCCAAATCTTTTGTTAAACCATTTCAAATATTTTCAAGATTTTTTAAAATGTACAGAATAGAAGTTCCTGTGTCTGAACACTGGAAACAGAAACTGAAACCAGATCTCTCAGTGTCAATTATGAAGACGTAGTGGTGTTTCATTTCTTGCATCCTGTCAAACTAAGTTTCTAAGGAAAGTATTACCCAATACTTGATAAAAACAACCTTCAGAACCAGTGTAAATAATCTGTAGGATATTTGCAATACCCAAAACAATCATAATAACCTCAAAAATACATAATTTAGCTTTAAAAAAGCAAACAAATAGAAAACTGACACAATTGTTCTATTCTTAAAAACAGTCTCTGCGGAATAGTAAAAACATATTACATTATTGCACAGGATAAGGCAAAAATGTTCAGCTTCCAGAGAAATAACAGTGACTTTCATAAAGGGAAGTCATCTTTAACAATCCATTTGAGTGCTGTGAAGGACTCCATAAGAAAGTAGTCAAAGATAATTCAGTTCATGTGATCTGTGTCCCACCTCTCCCCTCCAGTCCAGAGAAAGTCCCTGATAAGGTGCTGGTGGTTAAAATAAATCATTCATAAAAACTTACAAAGTGGAACATAGAATCCCTTGTGGAAATGCAGGGCAGCCATATTTAGAAGCCTTTTGAAATCTTTTAAGACCTCGCTGTTCAGTGCATTTACAAAGGGTCTAAAAATCAGAACTTTTAAGCAGATGATTGTTTGTTACACATTCCATTTTAGGTACTAAAATTAGGAGCGACTTCATGAAGAAGTCTCTTAGGAGCAACTGAGTGATGACACAGCAGCTGACATTCATTTTAAGTAAAAGTAACCCAATGCAAATAAGGAAAGCAATTGCCTGTGTACATATATAGAGATTTACATGTAAAAACATAATGGGCCTTGAATTCCTTGAATTGAGAATGAAATCTTAGACTTATGGTATTACTAGGAAATGCTTAGTTCCATGATCAAAAAGACCATTATTAAAAATTACTTGGAAATAAGTAGACAGTGCTAAATGTGAACTTTTCCTTAGTTGGACTCCCAAATTCTAGGGAAATTCTTCCCTCTTATGCTTGTCTGATCTCCATGTTATGTTATCTATGAGGAGCTGAGATATTCAGCTGTATAATTATAGAGGGAAAAAAAAACCAAAGAAATATACAAAGAAATAAGTAATTTTGGAGTGTAAAATGGTATGGATGTTATGGCCATGTTATGCATGACCTATAGCTATGCATTGAACAATAAAATGTTATTTATTAATGAGGCTTTATTTTCCAAACATAACTCTCCTCCAAATTGGGATAGTGCACTTAATAGTGTGTTTTAATTTTTGGTTAGCCCTGAAGAGGTTAGACAATTGGACTCAATGATCTCTAGGTCCCTTCCAACCAAACTGTTCTATCCTGTTATATCTCTCACATGATGAGATTAATAAAATATTTGTTGTACCACAGGGAGAACAAAGAGAGTCTCAAGGAGCTCAACAGAGCTGCAGGTGAGGGGAGACCTGACTGTAAAGATTCTTGTTCACAGAACATCAAATAGCTTCAACATAAAAGACTGGATAAAATGAACCTCCAAGTATTTTGTAGGGAGATTTTAATAAAAATGCCAACAAAATAAATGCTAACAAGCTACTTGCTGTTAAAAAAAATAGAATGTCTCTAATTATTCATTAATTCCAACTTGCATTAAATTTTAAGAGAATTCATACTTACTGCAAGAATGTACAATACACATGATTCTTGTTTGGATTTTACTATTTTAACAGTACTCAAACTGGTATTTTCAAGCACAAAATTATTCCTAATTCCTATGTGTTTCTCCATAATGCCTTCTAATTTACAGCAGCTCAGGAAGATCATAATAGTGGACTTTTTTTTCTTGTTTAAAATGGATTTAAGGAATAGCAAATAATGTTTCATGGCAGCTAAAGAGTAAACCTGCATCAGCTCAAGCAGCTAGAGAGATCTATCCTTGTTCTGCAAACCAAGGCAGGTGCACAACCCTAATCATGTGGAGGGCACAGTAATCTTGACATTGTTAGTCTACAACATTACCTTGTAGCATACTTGATAGGAAGCATGAAGTAAGGAATATATAACAGAAGAATTGATACTGTATTAACCATTGTGCAGCCCTGTTGAAAAAAAACAAAACCTATTTAACTCAATGCTGTGTCATGGTACAAAGACAACTGGCCATCGAAACGTTATCTGAAAGTTCCAAAGCATTGGATTCAGATACAACATCATCATAGATTCAAGCAGCAACATAGACCATCACACCAATGTCTTTATGCAAAGCTATCAGGACATGATTTCCATAAACCCGAAGCTCCAGTTTTGAGTACAGGCTTTGGATATAAATTATAGTAATATACAGAAATAGCCAAACTATCTCATGTCAAATCATATTCATTCCACCTAAATGAGCGGAATTCAAAGGTTCTTTATAATATCATGTGCAAAGTCATTAACCTTATTGGCTTAAAAAAGAAAAAAAAAACCTGCTTCATCTTCTCAAGAAAAAAAACGCTCACTAAAGCAGATAGACACAATCTCAATCATCTCCAATAATGTATCTTGGTGAAAGATAATTATCACTTCCTCAGTTCGTCTGCTGCTCATTCAGTGCACTCTGTTGGAATGAAAAATATGCAAAAGCTTACTGATTCCTTTTCTTTCTTAAATTATCCCAGTCTTCAACATGTTTCTTTCATGTAGTCATAAGGGAACGCTGAAATTGCTGCTCATTAGTATTACAGATATGTATTTAGATACTGGTCATAGGTTTATTAAGATAACATTTTATCAAAAGTGAAGGACAAGTCTGTAGCATCTGTACGTAAGCAGATGTCTTTTGCTTGCTGGTAAACTCGGTTCACACTTTTCTATTATGTAATGGACACCTGGATGACTTTTGAAGTCAGCTTCAATTTCAGCTGTACCTGGTGCAGCTTTTTCAACAGGTGAAGTCAACCATGAAAGCTAAGCTCAGCTTGAATTTTGAAGTATGTTATTAGGTTGTATTAGCAGCCACAGCCTAATCAGCACAGCCTTGAATGATAGGAGATTAATCTTAAATTGCTGAATGAGTACAAGTTGAGGATGAAGCTAAGAATGACTCTACCCTAATACATTTAACACAAAGGTCAAGATATCTGTAAATATTAGCTTAAAAAAATTGTCATGATAAGAAATGAGTGATGAAGAGATGTTTAAGAAAATAGATTTTCATAAAAGCATAGATATGTAACCAGCAGGATCAGTACAAGCAAGGAAATACAGCTGTTTTGTACTTTTAAATCACTGTGCACCAGAAAGGCAGATTCAGTTCAAATTGTACAACCCAAGTAAAAGCAATCCAAGATACGTTGGATACTTGAGGTTGTTTGCACGTAGAAACCTGGAGGGACATATTTACCAAAGGCTTTATGTTAAAAGTAAGAAAGGAAGAGAGAGAAAATGGAAAGGGCATGCACTGTCCTAATACTGCATTCAAATGAAATCCCAGGTGACTATCAAAACTTCCTTGAAATACTTATTCTGATTTCATTTGTGGCTACTTACTTCATCTCACAGTTATTCCTTTAAAATTTGGAAATCAGCAATCAGATCAAAGGTGCTGAAATTTGAATGTAAGGAAATAGCCTGAAACATTTCCCATATCAGGACTAACTCCTCATTTACTTTTCTATTTAAGACAGGATTGCTCTGCATGCAAATGCACTGATGCTTACAGCATCATTCTACACACAGAATATCAGCATGTTATGAATACTGATGAAATTCATTTTCACTTACACATTAGCACTACATTTTTCCCATTCCATTGTTGGGTGCCTTCTGATTCTAGCACAGGACTTGTGTGTATGTCTTTTCCAACATTCATTACTGTTAGTGTCTTTTAGAGTCTTCAGTTATATACAGCCCTTGTTTGGAAATAGTATGCCAATATTTTCAGGCTTACTTTAAAGAGCATTTTAATAATACTCAGGTTATGTTTATAACTGTCGTAAAAACAAAGTAAATGAGATTTCATATAAGATTTTTTTCCTAAGACTCTCAAGGAATTGGAATGATGAATTCTTCTAGTTACAAAGTAAATCAAACACCCAAATTCTTTCAGTGAGTTTGAAAACTCTAGACTAACATACAAAAGCAAGACTATTAGAAACTGAAGTTGACAGAGTGCAGCTTCTGGCCTTTGCTCTTTTATATATTTGGGTATTAAAAAATTTCCAAACTTTGCATCATCAATGCATGATCAAGTGCATTTGCTCTGCAGTTCCCAAGACATGATAAAGCTAAGTTTTAAAACCCCTGTGGGATGCTATTAGAAATAACATTAATTTCTGGACTTGTTTCTGAACTACAACATTATGCATGCACGTTATTTTCTGTTTCATTTAATTCATTTTTATAATGAAAGCATAACTGATATGGCAACACTTCAGTTTATATTGTAATGGTTTCTCCATAGATATATCCTGAAATTAGTTTTCTGGTTAATCACACATTTTAAGGTTCAATGGAATTATACTAAAATTGATCCATGATTACTATTGAACTCTGTATCCTAGTTATCAGTTTTTATAAAATTTTATAAACCTATGTGTCAGTTGTTGTTTTGTTTTGTTTTTTCAAAAGGTGTTGAAAATATTATTAAAAATAAATCAGTAGTTCATAAACTCTGCTGAGGAAATATTTCCTAACTTTTATTACCTTTTATTTGGCAAATTTGGTATTACTTTGTGATTTCAGGTAAAAAAAAAAAAAAAAAAAGACCATACCTCATTGAGGACATATAAATCCATTCAAAATGAGGTAAAAATCTTTTTCTAAGTATGCAATGCAGTACAGTCATGTGCACCTGTCTGCATCACCTTAAAAGTTAGAAGTTTATTTTTAAAACAATCTGCCTTCAGTTTTCACAATTGTGGCTGAAGTTTGTCATGAACATCAGAAGTTAAGCTTGCTTAAAAAAAAGAAGTATGAAAGCCATGTATTCATGTGACTTCATAGTCCAGACCTCTAGTTTTAGAACTAAGAGCAAGAACTAAGTGCATTCTTCCATTCTATACTAGCAAGGAAGCCACAACATGATTCCATTTTAGACAAAACTGCATCGTAACATGCACATACAAAGAGAAGTAATCTTGAACAGCCAGTGATTTATTGATACATGCCCAAGTACTGCCTTACCCTCTGTCTACGTCTGCATACAGTGACAGGACACAACAATCTCACATCAAACCAGCCTGTGTGATTCCAAGTGGATACAAATTTATTAAATGCCATATGTTCTCTTCCCTCCACTCACATAAAGCCTTTTTGCTCCTTTTCAGTACCTATTACCCCTCTTATGACCTTTTGCTATACAAATGCTCAAATTGTTGTTTCTTTTTTATTTATTTTTGTATTCTGTACTCACATGACCAACCGTAGAAAGGATATTTTGATAATCTCTGAATAGGACATGTGGGTGCTATAAAAATAAATGAGCTATGCTTACGAGAAAGTTCAAATTATAGTTGGATTTTAAGATTTTTTTTTATTATTATGATCATCTTTAGTTTTAGCACTAAGTTGAAAGATATTCCTATGGTACATATGCAAAGCCTCATCAATTTTGACAGTACAGTTATGCAAATATTCTTCCTTCAAGTACCTTAATGAATAATTAATATTGTGCTTAGAGATCTAGCTGAAAGCACCAATCAGAAGGTCCAAATAAATTGGATTGGTATTGAAGAAATTGTTCCCCATGCTCATCAAAAAGATTACTATTTCTTTTAGAGAATAGCTTTAACAATATGAAATAAAGCCCTCTTGGAATAACCTGCTGATATCTGCATGAATAATTAGATCAGCTATAACTTATCTGTCATAGTGCTGGCTGGTTTTGAAAGGCATCTTCTGTTAAAGGTATTATTTTGTAATGACAGAAATCAAACCAATCTGGAAAAAGTAACAATTTTTCTTTCTTTTCCTTGTTTTTCAAAATATATATATTTATAGCACATCAGTTAGAAATTAAAAGCAAAAAAAAAAAAACAACAGCCATTATTTTACTGTAGGAAGGACAGAATGTTGCCTGTCAAAATTTGTCTCACACTAACATACTTCATTTTTACTTCAGGAATATTAGCTCTCTCTCACAATATCATTCAACAATTTAGGTTTCAACGTGGTTCATGAATCATACAGATAATTTATAAAAATGATGTATATTGGGCATACTGACACTGTGTGTACCATTTTCATGTTGAACACAGTTCTGATTAAGAAAGAGTAGCTCTTAATGGCCACACTGGAAGGCATACTTGTGGCCAGGAGACATTTTATTTCTGTGGTAGTAACTGACAGATAAAATTACAAGCACTGAGAACTCCTGCCTAAGGACAGTGAAACCTTAGATAATCACTTATGTAAAATAAAATATTGAATTGAGTTTTACATATTCATAGATAAATGCGGGTAATTTGGCTCTCTAGCAGTTTTTCTAAGATGGTGTTTACAGTTGAATGTTGCATGTTTCAAAATGACAAAAAAACAGAATATTTTTCTTTACGCAACTGAAATGACTTTTTTTATTATTGTTCTTTGTAAAAGCCCACAAGAGCAGACAAAAACTTCCAAACTTCACCTCACGTAGCAGACAAACTTATCACCCTCAGAAACGTGTAGTACTTTCACTCAGCTTGATTTGTTCTTCTATAACCTCCATAAAACTGATCAATTAGTGTGATAAATGATAGACTGCCACTCCATACTGGCTATACTTACTGTACTGTATCACAATTACACAAACACCTGTGCTTTAAATTTTGCTTTCCAGTTGCAGGAAAAATCTTCCATTGAACTGAAAAATTAAGCTGACTTCAAGAGGAATTTGGTTTGTTTACATGCATACAGGACTGCTGACTGGAAAACAGTGGCGGAGAGAATACATCTAAACAGATGTTTTGTCTTAAACCAAAGTTTTTAATTAGGAGAGAAGACTTGACACGAAAGAATTAAGAATGTGACCCTACTTACTGGAAATGAAAACAATGCAAAAATGTAACAAATTATATGAATCGGCCAAACTCTTTATTAAAAATGTTGAAGAACTGAAAGAAGACTTAACTTTGCCCATTTGCTGATATGTCAAATACGGAAAATTACATAAAGAATGTTAGAAACAAGCCAAAACTTTTCAGCACTCAAGTGGTGCAGCAAACCGCTGCTATTTTATTATTTTGATTCATTAATGTATATATTTTTAAAACTACTGCAGCATGTGCAATTGGTGAACTTACTACCTAGGCTGGGGAACTTACCCTTCCTCTACGCCTCACATCAGTGAGTGTACTGGCAAGAAATAAATGAAAAGAAAAAGAAATTAATGTCAGGCAAAGTCTTAATTTTTACAATTTCCAGTGCTTATTAGCACATTTAGAGATCATATTTTGGCAATTTCTAGTCCTAATGAAGCTCCAGATTCAATTCCTCTTTGTTAAATTCAGCATATTAAACATAGAACACCTTGATTTATGCATCCTCATCCATAATCATCACTAAAAAATGTAAATATTTTGTTGATGGCTGTCTATGCTAATGATCAAAAGAGACACTGAAAATGATGTCTTATTCTCACTGTCAGGCCAAAGTATATTAGCAAGAAATGGAAATAAATTGTTTTCACCACAATGAAGTTTGACAGGAAAAAACAGAGGGTAACAGAAGTATGTAGGCATTGATCTTACAAAATACCTCAACTACTGAATGAATAGTTTAAGGCTAAAATATTCATATTGAGGAAACAGCACTAAGAAGATTAATAAAAGATTAAATAAATTTATAAGATAAAACACCATACTGATATAAGATTAGAATGCCATGCTTGATTCAAGATCAGAATTGGATCTGCTCAACAGAGCAAGAGTGAGCAGAGGAATTCCTGTCTACTTCTGTGGCTTTTCATTCGAGAGTACATCTAAATATATCTGATGGAGTTTTATGAGGGAAAGCAGAGCTGCGTAACAATTAAATTAGCTGCTTTGGTAAAAGAGCAACACTCGCGACAAGTAAATCAAAGCCTGGCTAGTTGAAAGCATCGTCCTCAGCTTTATTCATAGGCATAACTTTCCATTTTAGCAACTCAACCCTCACGCAAAAATAAACATCACTTCAAGAAAAAGAGCGTAGTCACAAATTTGGTGAAATATAGCCTAATTTTATGTATTTATTTGATTCAACCAAAATTAAAAGTTTGTTTAGCTTAATTTGGAACCTCTTTAAAAGTTCATTTATTTCACCCCACCCTTTCCTCCCCCTACTAATTTAGGGCAACATTTAATCCCTCCCCCCAAAATTGTAAATTTTGTAGGAAATAAGCTGTAAAAGCATCCAATAGTTTTTCCAAAATAAAGAAAGGCATACTTTTTCACAAGAAAAATTCCCCCCAAAACGCTCTTTTCAAGCCCTAGACAGAGATGCTTTATCCCCAGCCACCCTGGCATTCCCAACACAATCTGACTTTATGAGTAGATGCTCTGTACATCACAGTAGAATGACCCTTTTGAACAGACTACCTGTGCATTCAAACAAATGTCTCCATGCTGCTTCACAGTTTCAGACAGCCTACCAACACCCCGCTTCTGCAAACACTATGGCCCCAGCCAGAACTGTAATGCAAGTTGCCCATTCTTCACATTCGTCTCCTCCCTTTCTGCATTTGACTTTAGCCAGCCACTACCCTCAATTAGCAGCCACCATGGTAATGAGCTAAAATGTCCCCTTGCTCACACAGGCTTTGTTCTGTATATCTCCCCAAGCAGACAAGAAAACTGCCTGAAGCCACAATCTTCATTCAGATGTACACACTAATGGCAGAGAATGCTCCACTAAATGATCAGCTATTAAACGTCTATCATCATCATGTGCTACTCTGCTCACAGCTGCATTTTCTCATTTTCCCTAGGGACCACTCAGGAAACAATTTTGCCCCTAAAATCTAAGTATCAGGTCTTGAATTTGTAATTGGAGTAACAGTCAGATAAGGCCTGGGAATTCTCTGGGTGTGTGAAAGACCTGCACTCACCATGGCATGGGGCATGGCACCGAGCTGCCAGAGTTCAAGGAGTGTTTGGACAACGCTCTAAGATACAGGGTTTAAATTTTGGGTGGCCCTGTGTGGAGCCAGGAGCTGGACTCCATGATCCTTATGGGTATCTTCGAATTCGGGATATTCTATGATTCTTGCCTAAAAGATAGTAGCACCAAGAGAGAATTTTAGGTATTTATTTATTGGCCAGTTCTGCTAAATTTATGCCTTCTTGGGGAGATACTTTGGTTTTGCTTATCCAGTCCAATGGATGACTTAATGACCATTTTATTCATACTTCTCCCTTGTGAGCCACTAAGAGCCAAGAACGCAGCCCTTGTCCTCCCTGTAACTCAAGATCCTAAAAGATTATGTCAGTGCATAGCGTCCTCTGAATGTAAAACAAAACACACAGCTAACAATAGCTAAGAAAAAGCAAGAAGAAAGCTCAAATTCAGAAGCTCTATAAAACCACACCCCTAAAATGCAGCTTTAGAGTTGTTTATAAGAATTCCAGTCTAGGCAGCCTCTTGCTCCATAGAAATATCCTTACCTAGGCAGGCTAAATGCACAGGCAAAGCACTCTGAATATGAAAGATGCTAATTTTGAATTGCACTAATCATTACTCTGTATCTCTGCGTAGGATGTGCAGTATCTTCTTGAAGAGCAGCTTAACAAGATCAATGCAGTCATAAATTTCTGTGCAGTGGAACTCAGTTTTTTGTTGTTGTTGTTTTTTGTATTATATTACTTTACTTTTTAATTTGTGTTCCTCCTTAATTTCCACTGCAAGCGTATATCACAGTCTAGTCAGTTTCAGTTTCATTATACTGTGTTTAATAAGTCAGAGAATCTGGCCATTTTAGTAGCAAATGTTTTTTAAATCTTAAGCACAAAGGAATAAATGTATTCCCCGAAACATACATTACCTTGAAGAAATCAAAATGCAAAGCACTGATCTGCACTTGAATGTATTTTCCCTTCATCTCTCCTATTCTATCTCTTCTCTACACAATACAAAAGATAGGCAAAAATAAAAAAACAAAAACACCAAAACAAGCACAAATGGATTCAAATAACCATTTGCCTAGTTACATACAAATATTAACACCTAGGTTCATGTGTGTTCTTCTGTTCTGCCTGGTTTCTGGTAGCTACTGTAACAAAACACAGCTCCCAACCTACAAAAAGGGCTCCGAACTATTTTAGCACTCAATTCCTATTCATTTAATAAAGTAAAACAGCACAATATTTCAGAGCATTCGACTCAGATTGGTCATCATTTAAACTAAAGAATACATATGGAAAATCATTCCAATGCACTGTAATAGTACAACTGCTCCCAGTAACACATGCAGTTATTTTGCGTAGGTCCAGGCAAGTTATGCTTAAATCCACTTTAAGCTTATATGATTAATTGGATTTGAAAAGACAAATAGAGGTACTATGTAGTTAATAATATTTCTCCCTGAGAGCTGGAGCCCAGCTGTGTTTCTATCTAAGGAACACAGTGTTTCTCTTGTTCAAGACAAAAAGTTTTGAGAATCAAATCTTCTATTTTATTTGCAGCAGACTGGGAAGCAAGTGACAGCATGACTACCATAAGCAGCAAAAGTTGAGGGAACCTCTGTGTAACTTCTTTCCTAAGCATCTTCACCTCTCCCCAAAACATTGCTGCTTTGGACCTGCATAAATCCCCTAGGCTAGAAATGAGCAGCCTACTACTGCAACATCTACTGAGACCTTGATAGAGTGAAATGCCACAACCGCAGTCAAGCCTGCACTTCTTAGTACTTTTCAGAGAAAAGATGGTCACTTCTTTTAAAAATCTCTAACATATTCAGCAATTCTGGCTTCCTGTATCAAGGCATGAGGGCCTCTGCTTTCAAAGAACAATACATGAAAACCTGTAACATTTCACCCATTCATTGCCTTTCATCACTAACATGTACTGGCAGATAAGAAAGAGATCACTCTAACTTGGTCTTGAGTGAAGTAAAGTTGGTACCATGTTAACAAGAATGTAAGCAAGGCTCCCTAGTTCTCTTAAAAACATATGAAACACTCCTAGCTCTAAAAACATTTCAAAAAAGCTGTACTGTAGAAGAAAACACATGGGAAATACACTGAACCTGAGCATTATAAATGATTGAATGAGCATGGTATCTGAAGATATTCGTATTTCTCAAGGGAAGGGGAAGTTTACTGGCTAAAGGGTAAAGCCTCCACAGCATTATTTAAAATATCAATTCTAGATTATACATATTTTTTTATTTTTTCTTTCCTTTGCCCATGTGGAACAAAGTTGCTGATCTTTTCCAGTCTTTTAATACTCTTCCAACTATTCTAACAAAAAATTACATCTAAGTATTCAAGCTAAAGGCACTGTTTTCATCCAGACCTGTGGAGACACTGCTGAAACCAAAAAGCCTTCAAAAATACAGTAGGAGAGAGAGAGAATGTCAAGACTGTAATCCTCTCTGAGGTCTTTGCCATGCAACCACCCTCTGTCTGTACACTGTTCATTTAAAGCACTTAGCTGTGCTGTGCTGTCCTCAGAGTGTTTGCTATTCTATCTTACTTCATTGTTTCCTTGGTTCCTACTTGTTCAAGCTGCATATGATCCCATGTACTATACTTCTTTGTTAGCTTGGGGAAAACAAAACTTTCACACTTTTCCCTTTTTGAAAATGTCATGAGATGTTCCTAAAAGATACCTGTGCTGCAGAAAGACAATGTCATTTCACAAACCTCCTTGTACCTTCATATACTGTTCCATCAACCTTATATCTACCAGCTGTTGCCCTAGTGATTTTGCAGATGGCTATGTGGACAGATGGACTTTCATATTATAAACATGCAGTAAAGGAAAATTCTCAGTTTTGTCCTGCTTCAATTACCAGAATCTGCAGAGATGTCAAAGACATGCTATTCCCCACTTGACAATATGCTTTGATTGCTAATTAATGCAAACAGCTTGTTGTCTACAGTAATACACAATTACTTCTCAGTGACCAAATGGCTAACAACAATTTCAACAAGCAATTCAGGAGCCAAAAGCATTCCATAAATAAGACATTGACACTGAGCTTGTGTACTTTTATTTAAAGATGTAATATTATAGCCATCTGGAAAACTGTTTATTTAACAAAATCTAGCAACATGGTGCTTGCCACCTGTTAATTGGCAAGTTATCAGCAAAACAGGTAGCCAAAGGTGGGAGTGGATCCAGTACTGAGGGGTGGGGAAAAAAGGAAGAGTCAATAACTGACTTATAATGCCACCTTCCTTAGGCCACTCACTTCTGCTGCAAGCTCTGAAGGCTTAGCAGTGATGCCATTTAGTGAGAACATGGGTGGTTTTTCAGCACAAAAACTATAGCAATACAAAGAGGCATTCAAACAAGTTTGACAATTGAAAGTTGCTCCAGAAGGCAGCATCTGAATGCTAATTAACTTTCTAGATCTCTTGCATTTGAGGCCAAACTTATTCTGAAACAGATTCCTTGTAGTAAACACAACTGAAAACATTTCTTCCAACTGCAGAACACAATTTCTGTGCTCACAGCCCTAATGGTGTTCATACAGAAATGTTTTTGCAGAACTAGGTTCTCATAAAAAAAATCATCTAGCACAAAACAGAGCATGAACTGGATTTTACATTTGATAAAAACCTGTTCAGGATCTAACATACTGTACAGAAAGTCTGCCTACAACCAAGACAGATGAAAGAATCTGGACAGGATTTTAAATTACATTTCTAAGAAGAGTTTAAGTCCTTAGAGAACAGAGTAACTAACATCTTCTCTTGGCATTTCCATCTTGACACTTCAGTGTTTAAGCTCTGCTAAGAAATCATATAAACTGCAAACAATAAACAGGGCAACATTACTGTATTCAGACTTGTCCCTCAACACCACACCCAACTACACAGAAAGCATTTCCTGCAGTCCTGTAGCTGCTTCAACAAACCTGCATTGGACTACCCTAGATTAGGCAATACACCTAGTCTTGAAATCTAATATGTTCACTAGAGCCAGTTGAGATGCTCTGGTGCTACCACCAAGCACCACAAGATAGATTAGGTGCAGTTATTTTTCTACAATAGCATCTGACTCCCATTTTAGGATAGATGAGGGTGTTATGGGATACTGCAAGGTGACCTTGATGCCCCTGATGTAGCATAAGTGCAGAAGACAACTTGCATTTTCCTTGTGGAGTTAAACCAAAGCAGTGAACTGTATGGGGACTCCAGGAATCTGCCCTCCACTTCATCTGGGCTTTGTACCTGAAGCTTCAGTCCAACATCCCAGCCATCCCAAAGTGGAGTGTGCCACTTTAAATACCACAGAGCACAAACAGCTTATAACATTTTTAAGGCAGTGCTTTTCTCTAATATATAATTAATTTATATAATAACACATAATAAAGAAATACTGAGTTATTTTCCTGCTTCAAACTCGAATATTTTCAATTGCAGATCATTTTTCCCGTAATACCTTGAAATAAAGCTGGAATTTTTTAGACTCTAGATCTGAACTCAGAGTGGGAGAGTACACAGTTGAAAAACAAGTTATCAATTTGGGTATATTTACTTTGAATACTAATATCATACCAGAGCATGTTCAGAGTAGGCAGAAACACTGGAAGCCTTTATCCTTTTCATGGATCATGTTATAGTTGCACTTTAACAGTAATTCTGATTAAAGATTGCCATTCCTCTTTAATTCTCCAATAAGTCTAAGATTCGTGTATACCTTCTGCAAGAAGATACATACCCTCTGCCTGGCATACATGCAGTGAGACCACTGAGTTACAGGTACCTCTACTACAGGAGTGAACAAATTCAAGGTGGGATCAGAAAAAGCTGTTATATTGAAGAAATGTGTATAGAATTAAAATTGTTATCTGACAGGATTTTTTAAATGTGCTTTTTTTAATTTAATTTTTTAAACTTTTTTTTTTTTACATGTTGAAATTCATGTTATCTTGAAGACTTCCCAGTAGTGAGACAGAAAACAGACACAAAAATAAGAACATGTTTCTTTACAGCAGCACTAATGCTTGTTTGCTTCATATGCCCTTTCTCAGGCAAATGTAAAGAACTTTTCTTAATATTACCTATTAATTATTAATTAATAATTGATATTACTTCATATATCTTAGAAAAAAAATCTTAGATGTTAAGAATATACTTGTTTTTTTAGAGTCAAAATCCACTTAATACTATTTGTACTGTAAAGTGGGTGAAAGAAATCTCAACCTCCTTCCCTCCCACCCCAAAAAAGCCCAGAAAAACTATTAAAACAATGTGAAGCTAATTCACATGAGCCTCCAGCTTTGTGAGAAGGGACAGCTTAGAACTACTAGGCACCACCAAACAGAATTTTCCAGTTCACCAGTCCTTATTCTGAACTAAATAATTAAGGAATCCACTCTTCTTACAGTTGTCTGTCATACGTACAATTTTGTCACCTGTAGTGACATAAAATATCAGCAAGACATACGAACACTAATCTGCAGGGCCCAGACATGCACATGTTTGTACTATGAGGGCTGCTCCAAAAGTAATACCTTCTATTTTATTTTGTTAGCACGCAAAGTCTGAAACAGAAGTTAGTACGGCTGCATACAGTGAACCTTCCCACCAATATTACATTGCATGCTGTTGGTGTGCAACAGATGGCAGCAGTGCAGCAGTCTGACAAATTGGTGTCTGACATGGAAGTGTGGATGAAGCAAAGGGACTGAGTTGAATTCCTCTGTGCAGAAAAAATGGCACCCACTGACTTTCATCATTGCTTGCTGAATGTTTATGGAGACCAAAGACTGGATGTAAGCACAGTGAGGTGGTGGGTGGTGCATCTCAGCAGTGGTGACAGTAATATGAAAGACAAGCTATGTTCTGGATGGTCATGCACAGCTGTCACACCACAAAATGAAGAGCATCTCTATCAGTTTATCTGTGCAAATTGGCTAACAGAAGTGACTAGGTTGAGAAGTGGTGTTTTGTAGCTGAGAATTTGCCCAGTTATGTAGTGCTATTGTGCTCTTTATATCTGCTGCACTTTTCACGGAAGTAAATAGGAGGCATTACTTTTGGAGTGACATGCATATAGAACAATCAGATGGGGAGACAGTGCAACACTGTCCTACAAAGGAGGCAATCTGCTTAATGCAATTGTATTCCTCCTTACCCTCTTTCCTCTTCAGCCAAAATCGCCTTCTCTGTTTCTTGTTAACAGTCCCAGTGTACCAATTTTTACCAGTTAGTGATGCCTTCATCTATACCTTCTGCTTCAAATACCACATTTCCAGTTACTTTATCAGTGGAGCTGAGTATTTTTCTGGTCTGCCCACCAGCTTTCTGTTAAAAGCATTATTCTCTTCCTTGCTATGTCTCATTTAAACATCCAAACTGACAGTCTATTAGATGCTCTGGTGGCAGCTTCTTGAGAGATTGAGGCCTTTTGTGTGTCAGCCCCCTGACATGCACAATCTACATGTAGCAGAAAAGTGACAGACACAAAGAACGTCTTCTAAAAATTAGAGAGCAAGGAAGAAATTTGCAGAGGGTAAAACTGTTCTGAAAACATGGATCTTCTCTGGAAAGAGGGTTTCTGGCTTCTCAAGTTAAAGTAGCTCTATGGATTTTACAATCAGATTTCAGACAATTCAAAGGACCACAGACCTAAAGCTAGTGTGAAGGAGTTTTAACTTGAAATGTTCTTTTTGTTTCTGAAGGCATTAACACTGTGATGGCTGATCCCTGTAATTTCCTTGTGCTGCTAGTGCTGCATCAGCAGGTGGCAGAAAAGGAATCAGAAATGTCACTCAGATTATCAAAAACTGGAAGAGAAAGAAATCTTTGGATGCCATGACAAAGCAAGTGAACTGCATACAAAGATCCTTTCTGAAGTGTATGAAGTTGATCTATTATTAATTTGATAATGTAGAACTTTGGTAGCTCATGTTATCTACCAGAAACTAAGAACAGATGCTCTAAAGAGGGAGCTTTTACTTTTATGATAGAAACTACAGTCAGAACAAGAATGGTGATTCCAACAACTTAAGAGCTATTTTTGTCAATGGTAAGCATTTCTTGATCTTGCCTGAGTTAAGGTCATTGCTATTATGAACTTCTAAGATCATTCTACTATGACAGTTCATGCATTACCAAAAAGTTGCCCTCCAGCCATTTCCTTTAATAATTATGATCACATAAATAAATGAATTAAGAAACTTGCTCTTTATCTAACTCATATGTCTACTCACCTACACAAAGCTCAAATGTCAGAAATAATGGATGAAATTCATACAGTTTCATTGCTGTAACAGGAGTCACAGAAGTCTCTGTACAGGAAGAAAAGCACTAATTAAAATAGTTTTAATAAATATATATATATATATGCATACATCTAAAAGGACTGGAAAAGCAACCTCTCTCTCCTGCTACATTCTATCTTCATAAACATTTTTCTGTCAAAGGCATTTCTTTCATACTGCTGAAAGTTCATGCTGAGATTTCTTCTCTTGTCCAAGTTACTCCTCCTTATTCTTGGTCAGCTGGAAGGTTCATTCTGACGATCATCTTTCACTTATCTTGTTCACTGAATTTGCTGCCATTTCAGTGCAACAATTAATATTACCTGTCTCTGATGAGATTCAGTTCCTTGTAATACTTATTTTTACATGGATCCTTATCAAAACCAAAATTAATTTCAATATGATGATTTTCCATGGATTTGCTCTTTCTACAAATCCTTAATAAACATCAGTCTCACATAAACATAAAACTGTAGATTGTACTGTCTACATGCATATATGTATATATGTGTATATATATATGCATATATAAGCTGAACTGCAGATATATATATATATGCAGCTTAGCTTTTTCAGAAATTGAAATCAACATTATAGGTATTCTACTTCCTAATGCCTTAATGTTCCTGGTCCATCAGTACATTATTTTTAAAAAACATTCCTATATATTTATACAAAAGCTGTTGATATCAGCGATCACCAGCTTCAAAAGTAAGTTGTTGCAGACCTTATCAGCCTACAGCCCTTCTTATGGCATTGCAAAATCACTGTTTCAGTATCCCATTCATTTTGCCAGGATACTAAACTCCTTGCCATTTTGAGCCCTGTGTGCTCCCTCTTCAACCACAGCACCAACATGCCTCCAAACTGCTGGATTCATCTAATTTTTCCATAGATGCATCAAAGAGCACTAAGTGGAACTCTACACTTAACTCTGCATGACTGGCAATTTCAAGGGATATTTTGCACTCAGAAAACACTCTGCATTCTCAACTACAAACCACAGCTGCATTATCCTAATAATTTTAATAGGGTCTCTAGTTTCTTTCAGTGCAAACTTTTCCTTGAAATACTTCCCTCTCTTAAGGCTTTTAATTGCTACTCGCATATTTTAATACCATTTCATTCTGCTGAGTTGGAAATTTCTTGTTATTGTCATATAGACTGGGTGAAATTAATGAAAAATAATCTTCTGTGAGATAAAAATAATTGCATAATAAGTATTCAATAGATTACTTAAGGACTATCATCCAAACCCTTATGGTTCATTACCTTATTACAGTTTCTTCTGTTTCTAAAAAGAAAAATCAATACTTTCATGAAACAATAACCAAGAAAGACTGCAAAATATTTTTAAAACAAACTGCTCTTTTTATCCACCTTTTCTTAAAATTAAATTATTGAAATAAATCTAATTGATCACTGAAAACATGTCAGCTTCTTTTCTTATGTCTTTAATCACGTACATGAAGGCTTTAGAAATTGTGGACTGACTGCTTTGTTTAAAAGGAATTTAATCCCTTACTCCTGTATGCATTAAAAAAAAAACAGTAATTAAATTCCAACGAACTGTACTTTTCATAAAAAAGTCAACAATATACATTCTTCAACTGAAAAGCCAACGTATTAATGGCTTCTGCTATTACTCAGAATTCCTGTAGGCCCTCAGCAGACAATATAAAATTGGACAGTCTGCGTTTAAAGACTGCCAGTAGAATTGAATCATTCCAAAAAGCCTTAAATTATTTTCCAGACAGCTATACCACTAGAAATAGGGCTAGAACTCTTTCCATAGCCAAAAGCCAAGAACTGTATTATGCAACACCTTAGTCATCCCTAATGTGCATCACGCTGAGCCATTCATCCAATATCCTCTGCCTGCTTTAGGGTGAGAGGTAATTTAACCTCTGTATTATCTCATTCCTCCCATGATTGCAAGCCTTATAAAAATTACAAGATTATCATGAGAATAAATGCACGTTAGGCAAGGGTATAACCCCACCTTCACCCTATTTTTGATATACAACACAAAAGAAAAAGAGTTTTTCTCCTAACCAATTGCATCCTAAGGTAAAGTATCTTACTTGGCATTAAAAGATACCACGTAACTAATATAGGTTCAGCAGCAGACATTTAAATAACTTATTGACTATCTTTTATTCCCTTAATAGACTATTTCATTGTAATGGCCAACATCACTATGAAGGAATAAAGTCTGAGAGTCAGCTTGGGTTATTCAATATCTTTCACTACTGAGGTGTTATTTCCATCTTTACCAAATATATCTCTCACCAAATCCTCTTTTGAGTACGGAATTGTTCATTCATTCAGTGAGAGTGAATCAGTCTCATTCATGACAGCCTTAGTACACATACACATCATTGTACAGTTAGAACTTCAAGATGCTTTTCAAGACAGTACATGCAACATGGGACAAAACATTCCCAGTACTGAAAAGAGGGAACAGTGCAAGTTCCCCAATCATTCACTAGTTTGTGCAGTAGTATCAATAAAACATCCTGACTATGCCAAGTTTACCCAGTTGCTTTTTGTGCTCTATTGCAGTGACAAGTACCATTACTAAGGCCTGGCTATAACTACACAGCAAGGAAATACTGTTGACTGCTGAAGGGACACCAGAAATTAAACTCTTTCCAGGATGGAATTAAGCTCACTATGCATTGCAAAGCATCAGACCAAAGTCATATGAAGTGACAGAGGCCTCATTCCTGGTGATAAATTTGAGAGGAGACTGAAATAACAGGGTGGGGAAAAAATCTGACTTTGACTACATTCTAACTCCAGAGCCTCCAGGGGTGACATGTGTAGAACTTACACCCATGTCTATGTCAGCCTTTGCTATTTTTATTCCAGCGTGAATGAGTTGAGCAGCCTTTGAGTCAAGAATGAAATTATACTTCAGCATTTGGCAAATGAGTACCACATTCAGGTGAACAGCATAATCTAAATGAGTGAATGAATAATATCTGAGATACAGATTTGTTGAAGCTAAATGCAACTTAGTCTCAAGACACTTGATGAGAGTCATTCATAGAGTGACTACATCCAAGCTAATCAGAAATAGAAAGAATAAACCAAATTGAAATGACTACCCTAACCTGCATCAGCAGAGAACAGCTGACCAGCCAAAATGTCACAGAAATTTTCACATGAACCAATGTTAAGAAAATGATAAGGAGTTTAGAAGTCAGGAGGTATATTTTCTGCATATGAATTTAAAAAATAATAATAATAAATAAAGATTTTCTGATTCATGGCATCATTCCACACAACAAAATTTACATTCATGTCTGTTGAAAATCAAATGGGCTTTTCTGACTTTTCCATAGCTTGCAATCCTTCCGATTTCAGGTGAAGTGAAGTTACTTGAAATACGAGCTTTCTGCTATTAGTGTTTTCCTTCCCATTAGCAAAGAACATTCCTGGACCATTTGGTTTTAAACCATGCAGATTTCTGACCAAAAGTAATGTGCATTGAGACAAGTTCAACATCTTTGATGAAGTTTCACAAAATCAATTTTCTCTGATGATTCAGTGCTTGGCAATAAAAACCATGTTTTATCTAAAAATCTAAATCAGAAAGAGACTGAGAATTTGCCACACTCCCTCTATATAAAAATGCTGTCTATTTTAAAACAGAAAATTGCATTATAATACAGTCTTCACAGTTTTTCTATAATTACCATGGATTCTAACATTTCAATCTCAGTAACAGTTTTCCTTTAAAACATACAACAAAACGCAAAATGCTCACAAAGGAACATTCAGATTCACCTTTCTTTTTTTTTTCTGTATGATTTCATTCTCGTCTTCCTAGTTCTCTGATGTTTCTCTTGAAAGATTGATTTACCAGAAAGGTAACTTTTTGCTTACTTGTAGTCTGTAGCCACAAATATGCTCTAAATCACCAATCTGAAACCCTGTATTGTCCTTAATAATTACTGCCACTGATAACTGTGACCAGAGAACCAGAAAATCTACAAAATCTATGCAAACTTCTAGGTAGGTTGCCTTCAAGGCAAAGGAAAAGGAGATTCCTTCTAATTTGGTGGTGTATCACATTATGATGCACTCAAGGAAAGTTTGGTGAAGAGTCAAAGCAGGAGAGTATGCTACCAAATTAAGTTACATCTGGTGCACTGAAAAAAAAAGGAACCTTTACAGTCGTAATGAGGAGATGTTTTAGAGTACAGTGAGTGTCCTCCATTAATAACATCTTTCTACATTTGACCATTCCGTTTTGCACATCTCAAACATTACCTGCCTGCCACCTCAGCCTAGTTGCCTGCAACCTGATAAACACCAAATCTGGCACTGAAAACTTCCTCTGCACATCCATCTTCCCAGCCATGTAGGCCTGCTCCCTCTTGGCTCGTCTTTTCCCTCACTGTAGTAATCTGGAAAAAGTTTCTCTCCTCTTCCTCTTTTTGTAGTTCAATTACTAAAGCACACTAATTCCTCTCACCTAGCTCTTCTGAACTTCTCAGTAACCACTGTGTATTACTCATTGTTCCTCTCCTCTGCCCACATTCCATAACTCAATTTTCACTTATCGCTATCACTATGTTTCATCCCTGCTGACATCTTCCAGTGGCACAATATTGGAATGAAATTCAAGGTTAACTGAGGTTGCAGATAAACTATTAAACTTCTGACCAGAACATTAAAACTGATATACTGAATTAAAGTATTTCATCAGTTCGCTTGGTCAGTTCAGAGTTTATCAGCATCAGAAGATTCTATACTTCTTAAATCATTAACTTCCTGTGGGAGTTTGGTGGTGAAAAGCTGAACTAAAAACAAAATGTTTTCATTTCACAGATATCTGACATTTTCCATTTGTTCACTTTTCAGTCAAATAAAACCCCACAGTGAAGCCCCTTCTCGCTGTCCCTCTCCTCCAAAAAAAAAGAAAATATTCCACATCTCAAGCCTATCTCAGAAGTATATACACTTCATTGCATGAGCTCTGCGTTGCTACTGGGTACAAGCTACTCAGGAATTCAGTGACCAGAACTGAGACCAACACTCTGAAATGATGGTCTTCTCATTCTCATTCCTCCTAGAGTCAGATGCAGGACAGAATTAAGAAGAAACTACAGCAATTACCTGGCTCCTTTCTCAGTACAGACTTGTGGAACAATTAACCACATGTCTTTAGTGGTTCTATGTTTCCAGTTTCTTCTGTTTAAAAGCAAAATACTGTAATTCCCTTTTCCCTTTCCTGCCAGTGCAAAATTGTATGTAACACCTTTCTTTTTCCATAAGAGCTTATGTTCAGAAAACTAACTGTACAGAATTGTAATCTCTGTTCATTAGCAGGAAGAGAAAGAATATATCCATGGACCTCTTGCTCTTCTCACAAATGCAGAGTGGATACAGGGGTTAATAATGAAATAATTAAGTACACAGTCATTAAGCCTATATACTAGTTTTGCAGCCATTCTTTCTCTATAAATATTGTATTTTCAATAGAGTAGCTTTGAATCTTTTCTGTCAGTGGCAGAAGCATGTTCTGCGTGGGCTAACCATTCATGTTCTTTTATGTCTTCTTGCACAGATACATATGGTGCAATATTCTTTTCATAGAAACAGAAATTTTTCCCCCCTTAGACCATAAAGAAACAAAAAATGGCAGCACCTAAAGATGCTGTGAGTTTTCCATGAAGGTTTAAGCCCGGTCACCTACCATCAAGTCTTACATCTGTCTGGTGCTAAAGCAACAGTATAATTTGCTGTCATAATCTTAAAAAGTGAATATTATAGAAATTAAAACAGAGTTGTGGAATTCTGGTCAACAGCCCAGAAATGAGAAGGCAATCCCACAGAACTCATCAGTACCCTACAAGGCGTTTGGAAGATACGCGATTCTGTGGACTCCAACCAGAAATGCTCTTTTATGAGAAGCCTCACTGAAAGGCAGTACTCATACTACAAGCCCTATGCTGGAAAAGGCTTACAGAAGCATTTCTAAATTACCAAGAGATTATTTAAAAACTTAGAAGAAAAATAAATGTAGTTGTAGAGTGTAGTTGCAGAGCAGACAAGATTTAATTGAGAAATTGCTGTCCCAAAGAATAGAAAAAAAATTTAAAATGGCTTTATCTTATTTTTCTTATTTCCACACAAAGAACAAGTATTAACATGTCTACGGAGAAAAATTACTCTATTTTTTAAATGCAGACAAAACATACAGGAGTGATAGGGTAATACATACAAACTCTCAATAACTGGACAACAGAGCTTTCACAGGACTTGAATTATTTCCTCTGTGCAAAATCTGCCTCACTGTTAAAGCAATCACTGGTCTTTTAAGCACAGCAGTATGGCTGAAATTTCTGAAAAACTCTTAAAGAACAGAGGAAAACATCAAATTATGAAATTCTCCTGTTTGGAGAGCATTCTTTTAAGAGCAGTACCTTTTCTTTATACCACTTTTAAAGAAGTTTCTGTTAATTGCTGACTGTGATATTGCTCAAACTCACTCCTTCTAACATGAGATAGTGCAAAAAGGTACCTACAACAGGAAATTCATCACACTGAAACATAATGCTGCCATCTGTGCTCCCTCAGGGCTTCAGGTTTCATTTGATGCCAGAGGCTGCATCACAGCCTTGCTGGCTGAGGTTGTCTCATGGAGGTGATGAATCAATACACGTCCTGGCTATTCTTGCTGAATCAGTCTCCAGCCCCCAGATGGGTGGATCCCCACTGCTGCCAGCTGGTCCTGACTGCTCTGTCCACCACCAGCTGAGTTTACACTCTCCAGCAACTCTCCTTCTTGCTCTACCAGCTGGTGCTTTCCCTAGGCTGCTTAACTCTACAGAGAAGGTGACATTAACAGATTACACAGGAGACTCATGCAGTGCTTCTCCAGAGACTGTAACCCATAATTTACCAGTCCTTGATTTAAAGCAAGAGCAACGCATGAGTCAGAATCATAACCTAGCTCATGTGTTCTATATAATAAATAGGCCGGGCACAATGCTGGTAGCCAGCAGCTCATAAATCTGAATACTGGCTTTGATGTCTCAGAGCTTAGAGAAATTTTGGCAGTCTTGAAAGTGTTTACCCCGTGCAAGTTGGATACCTGTGTTTAGACAAAAAGAAAATTCTATTTATTTTCTTGTAATGAGTACTATCTGCAGAGAGTGAAACAACTGGCCAGAGGCCAACTAGCACCACTAAATGTCCAAATTTCAAAAAGGCTTTAAATAAACAACCATGTGCATTCCTTTTCTACCAGTGGTCACTAAACAAGTGGACTGATTGAGGAAAGTGTAGGCTGTTGCCAGTGCTTTGACAGTCTGTGGGACCTGCTCATGTACCCACTGAGGATTCTGTGGACAAGTAAATAATTGCATTATTTCACATTTGTATTGTGTTCACTTTAGTAAAACTTGAACACCATGCAGTCTTCCCCTTTAAACCATAACTCTATTTTTGTATTAAAGTTAACACTTCAGAAACAGCGTTCTCATCTAGTATGAACACTTCATAATTACGTTTTTCTAAAAAGCTGTAATAAACTTTATTTAAGCAAGTGCTTCCCATTTTAATGCCAACCCCAAACATTGTTCATTTGCAAGCACAAAGTGTCCTCTTGACACGATAATGAAAGTGCATTCATACATGTCAGCTGGAGCAATTATGTACTTCAGATGAATATGCAACAAGTATTATTCAGTCTTTTCTGCTGACATTTTTCAAACATGATGTGCATATTAAAATTAGCACTCAAGGTGTGAGAAGAGTTCGCTAACTGCAGATTTCCCAAATATCTCAGACTTTGGACAGCAAGAAAGAGTATGAACAAAGCCTTTTTCCAAACAGGGCATCTCTTCCATAACATATTCAGACAGATCTGCTTTTGTTCAGTTACTTTTCCAATATTTAATATAGGAAAGAACAAAGAAAGAAAGAATCAGAAAAGATCCTTGAGCCGATATTAAGACATACCAATATGTCAGCTTGGTCTCAGTCTACTGGGCATACAGGATGAGTCTAGTTCCCTTTCACCTGAGCTCTATTTACTGAGCCACTAAGTTTAGCCTTCAGCAAAGCTCATTGCCTGGTATTGCACCCCCACCAGTGAAGGCTTGGATAGGAAATTCTGTCTCTTGAGACACAGATTACATCATATTACCTGGAGAAGAGAGTTTGTAGGAATAATGCTGGTTTATAAAAGATTTTTAAAATATAAATTAAAAAATATTACTTTGGAACTGGATTTTAAAGGATGTTTTTGTTTGTTTTTTTTGCCCTACACCACTGAGATGCTTCAAACATATTTCATCCCCAAAGTGCTCCTGAAAGGAAACTCATGTGGTTTGTTTCCCTTTAATTAGATTTTAAATTTTGTGGTTTTTTTTTTAATACCCCCGCAACCACATCAAATAAGTTAAAGTGAATGAAAAGTCACTGTTCTTTGAACAACAAAAAAAGGATGTTTCCATAAATTAAAAGCCAGCAAGTGCAACTCCAGCCAGGCTGCTTTAGCTAGAACTCACATTTGCAGCATCAGTTGCCCCAGGACCCCATTTCCCCAGATGGTCTATAACTAATGGTACCTTTCACTTCTATTTTGCAGAGCTGCTACAGGGATCACTCGTCATCTGCAAAGAACTTGGAGAACCTGAAGTGACATACACTGGAAAATTGCCAGTCTTCTCTTCAGTGTACGCTGTATGACAGATAAGAGTGTGTTTGCTAGCAAAATGTATTCTCACAGGACAGAATCTAACAGCAGACATCAAAACTGCTTATCTCTGCTTCATCTCGGCCATCCTCGAGACTCAAACAAAACAAAATAACATGACAAATCTCCATGTCTTGCTTACAATATCTAGCTTTTTTTTCATGACATCATACCACTGTAAAGCAAGAACTGTATCTTCATTTAAAGAAACACAGAAACAGGGATTATCTTTGTAACCTTATCATGATAACAAGCTCAACCATTACCCACTGCAGATCCGCTACAGTACATGAGTCTTCAAGAAGCATAAGGCAATCCAAATTTTTGGTACAGGGTCAATAAAACATCATCTTGATATAGTAGTTAAGGTTCAGAAGCATAAGAAGAAACAAATGAACAAAAACTGAAAAATTTCACACACAACTGTGTTACTGCAATACTAACAAGTTGACTGAAAACAACGGGAGAAATTTCCGTTGACAAAGAAAAGATAACAAATTAGATACCAAAGTAATTGCTCCAGTAAATCTGCATATATTCACCAATAAAAGCACAAAGGATATTCAAACGGCCAGGTTCATTCATAAATCATAGCCCTGCTCTTCACACGGATCAACTCCTGACAGTTCCTTCGCTGAAGCAATCCCCCACATAGCAGGTTTAATACCTCCTAGCACCAAATGAGGTGTAGTATGTGTTCAAGAGATGACACCAGAACAAGATCCAGTCCCCTCCTAGGAAACATGTTGGAGAAGGCTGCTGCTCCTAAATCAAATCATGTGGCATAGTCCTTCTGCTCCCTTTTCCCAGAGACGTGTTGGGGGCAGTGAGAAAGTGAATATAAATCCAAGACATATATGGACTATCCGTTTTTCAGCCTATTTATCAGTTCCTCCAATCCAATTATTGATTGCTTTTAGGATTCAACCTTACATTTGTGTTCTGCAAAGTGGCCTCTGAACTGGACTGAGTTTCAAATCCTATCTTTACAGAAAATTCCTCCTCAAAATCTCATTTTCCCCTCGAAGAGAACAGGCTTCAGTTCTGACATAATGTTTTACCTCTGCTTCAGTTCCTGCCACTCCTTCTTAGTGCTGATTAATGATCTTTAGTTGCATAAAAGTCTTTTTCTATTTTAACCTATGTTTCTACTCCCACTGAAAACAAAGTTTGAGAATTACCATTAGGACTGCAGGTTAAAACAAAACAAAAAAAATGTTTAATGCTTAACATGCAGTGCTTGCTTTCCTCTGTGAGAATTCCAGAGGCACAAGCTATGGCTCACTGGCAGCAAGATATTAAGCCAAACATCTAAGGACAGAAATAATCTACAAAGCTTCTGACTTCTTATGAGCACATTTACAACAAAATTTGGTGTTGATACAGTTATAGATTCCTCATAAAGTCACTGTGAGAAGAAAGACAGTGAAAAAAAGGATACAACAGCCCCCTCCCCCAGTACCACACACAGAAACACACTGCATAAAAAAGTGTGTTTCTGTCAGGAGGTTAATTTTATCTTTCCAATTCTATAATATACAAATACTTCCAAGTATAAATGGGAAGAAAAAAAGTGATAGAAGAAATTGGAGGGATATGAAATGTCACCAATTTTGCAGTGAAGGTCTTATATGTCGAAGGGTCAGACATTATCTGTGAAATTCAGACTGACCCAATAGATTGATCTAAAGAGATGTCACACAAGACATGACAAAGATGGGTCATTTATTTCCAGTGCATCCTACTTGAAAAAAAGGAGTTCTACTTATTCTTGAAGAAAAGAAATGACCAGACAGATAGGTCTAGAACTACTACAGTTCTTTAGGAAACTGCTACCTCAGGATTTCATTTGGAGAAAGTATGCAGCTCAAGAGAATTAAAATTATCTTCAACATGTGAAAATGCATTCATAACTCATTTGAAAAATTATATATTTTTATCAAATTAGTAATAATAGCAAGATGATACAGAATTGTACTACTTTCTTAGAAACTGTCCAAGTCTATAATATATAACTATATTAAAGTCAAGAATCATGTGACAGTCACGAGAGAAGTGGAGGAGCAAGTGCTGATCTGCTTTCTCTGGTGATAGGACCCAAGGAGATGCATCAGAAGAGGGTCAGGTGGGTGTGAGGAAAAGGTTCATCACCAGACAATGGTGGACATGGAGCAGGCTGCCCAGAGCAGTGGTCACAGCATCAAGCTTCTGGATTTCAAGGGATCTCAAACAACACCCTTAGAATTTGAACAGTGGGTGATCTTACGTGGAGGCAGAAGTTGAACACAATCCTTATGGGTCTTTTCCAGCTCAAAATATTGTATGATTCTATGGTTCCAATAACAGATGTAATACTGCAGAACATGACTACAATGAAGTATCACTGGTTTGAGCTATGAGGCCATTCAGTACCTACACTTTATATAGAGCAGGAAATGCAAAATATTTTCACTGTCTACAAATCAAATCATTGGTATATACAACACACCATTAGTGATTTCTGTTGTCTTCATACACTATACACTTTGGATGGCAAAGTGCACCTTTTAGAATAGTACAGATGATCTGTAGGCTTGTTACAAAACTCACCATATCTCTTTATCATTATAACAATTTCAACTGGCATCTAGAATAAATTTTTTTCCGTCTGTTGGAAAAGCAACATCTGTGTGCTCCATGGAAGTAAAGCTTTGAATGGATTTTTCCAAAAGAAGAAAAGAAAAGAAGTCCCAAAAGAAATAATAGCTTGGACTTCATGTACTGTTTTGAATTCCACTTCTAAGTAAATATTTGCACCACCACAGAATGGCTTGTCTATAAGCCAAAATCCCCTGCTTATCAATAGGTCAGCTCTCTGTACACAGAGCCACGATGAAATGTCACCTGGCGCTGTCTTTCAAGTGACCTTAACCTGATGTGGAGATGACATGCATAGAAAAGAGAATTTTATCTCCTTGCTAACTCAGTGCTTGAACTGTTCAGCAAAAACAAACAAACAAAACAACAACAAAAAAAAACACAATCAGCCTGACAGCATATCCAAATGATACTGAGCTGCGCTTAATAGGTTTGTGTTTGGAAGTATTCTTCACTAGGGA
The DNA here is from genome assembly GCF_019238085.1 of Lagopus leucura. Taxonomy (NCBI): domain Eukaryota; kingdom Metazoa; phylum Chordata; class Aves; order Galliformes; family Phasianidae; genus Lagopus; species Lagopus leucura. The sequence goes on along the minus strand of NW_024962269.1, from coordinate 6,747,678 downwards.
CACAGATTTGTCCTTAGTTTTGTGATTTTCACTATGCTGGAGACTCCCGACAATTTCAATTCCTATACTCCTAAACTCCTCTTTTCAATTACGGTTATTTTTAAAAACATATTTCTTGTCTAACTTACCCATAGATGTGCAGTGACACTAATGGAAGGGTAAATATGAAGGGTTTTTTTCCAGTATATTCTTATTTCATTTGATAGACTAAAACTGAGAGTCTGCTGACAAAAAATAAAATCAATACAATCATTTATCTACAGGCTTAAAATGAATCTATTAGATATACTAAGGTAAGTAAAGCAGCAAACCTGAGGAAAGTATTCTCTTCTCCCACACAGATTACTGCTTCACAGGATCCAGCAAGTCATGAATTAATACAAGACGCTCAAATTCAAAGCACATCAGAATGAAAAAAAAAATCAATTTTAAAAGAAGAAAATCAAGATGCTTCAGACATAAATTCATGCTCATGCATTATGCAGCATATGTTCGGTGAAACCAGTGAATCTAGGACATGACAGAGCTGCCATACATATATAGCACTGGTAAACCACAAGGTTAGCTCACTTTACCACAAGACTAAGAACTTTGCTCTTGCACCTGTGGATGACAGGTCTGCAAGGGATGCTCAGAGCAGACCAACATCTAACCAGGAACAATAGAAGACATTTGAGTCAAAAATTGGATAGCTCCAAGGCTTCTACAGTTGCACTAGTCTATACAAAGAGGAAGAATAGTATGGACAAAGCTGCAAGAAATCCTGAATGTTGTAAAACTGAAAAACACAATATAGGCAGTACATCTCACATCAAAGTGACTTGTCTTAGAAAGCCAGCAAAACAGTAGATGTGCCCAAAACTGGCAAGACCTATCTGTTAGAAATAACAAAGTGAACATAAGACAATTGAAAATAGAGGATAAATAATTTAAAAAATCACATTGACATCAAAAGCACACACTGAAATTACAGTTTCCAGTAAAGCAATCTGAGAGTAAATGCTATCACGCCCTGTTATCATGAAGCTATCCAATGGGTGGACCATACAGATCACACAGAACAGTAATTTCATCTGATAAGCTGAGTTGTTATAGGCCACACCCCAAAAAATCAAATGTAATCTGTGCACCCATAGTCACACAGATCATCAGCCAAGATGTAGAGTCCACTATTGAGATTGAACAAGTACAGAAATTGATTTTGTTGTCATTTCCCTATTAAATTAAGAAATTCATGGTTTTGAACCAAGACTTTGATGTAAACTAGGAGACAGAAAGCAAGAAATTGATATCTAACAATTGGGTTAATACAATTAAATTGTATTAATAATGTGAAAGCATACAAAGCTTTTCAGTCTCAAATTCAGAAGGAAAGAAACATCCACCTCTTCTCTTAACATTTTTATTATCCCTATTTCATTCTTATGACATTGCTTTACATTCCTTCAAATGACATAAAAAAGCAGTTAAAAGCAGACAGACCTTTCCAGTAATCCAGCTAACTGTGAGCTGCAGTATTTTAAGATGATTTGTCCCTGAAGAAATCCTTAGCTTTTCTTTCCCTCATTCCATTTTTCAAAATCCTTTATGCTCAGCTCAGTAAAAGGCAAAGGATCACTGATCAGAGCAAACACTGCTATAGTTGTATGGAAGATGTTGATGGTAAAATACGGTTCACTTGTTGAAGTATATTGAGATAGGACAGCAGGAAATGAGAAATGTTCCACCTGTCTGTTTCTTGAATCTTGGCTTTTCACAAAGCTTTCTTCATGACTTCTTTATTATGTTGTTCTTTTTGCCTTTGTATCCCCCAGTGGAGAGACATTTCTAGGCTCATTTCAGAAATGTCAAAATAATTGAATCAAAACCAAGAACAAAGTATCACAAGAGCTGTATCTTGATGAATGTATTATTAGTGTAATTGATAAGAGTTCCTAGATTTCCCAATAGACTCTTCAAGTTCAAAAACCAAACACAAGGCATATAGAAAAATACACATAATAATACTAATACTGCCTTCAGCTTTCCCAGGTGCTCACCCTTACCATATATAAATCTGCAGAAGACAGACTGGAGCAGATGCTTATTGTTTTATGCTGTTACCAAATAAATTATTCTGTCCTAAAGCCTGGTTTCAACTGCTGTAAATTAGAAGTGATTCCATGGCACGCTCATCAAATCTGAGACAGAAGAAACAGGATTCCAGCCCTTGAAAAAATTAAAGTGGTTACATGGATAAGTGGTACTAAAATTACATTCTTTCATTTAATTATCTTTCACAAAAGTTGATGGAAGCCCAATTGCAGATCTAGTGGTAAAACTTAGTGTAGAACACTATTTTTAAAATTGTTCAATATACACTGATAAACTGTTGATCTTACAAAGGATAGATGGGTAAATTCACTGCTAGTTTCAACAGCCACAATAAAACAGCAATATTCACTGTTATCTGGAAAATTCATGATGGAAGAGAAGATCCCAATTTTCAATGACTTGTTGAAAATAGCAAAAGGATAAAACGAGATTTCCTGTGTAATTTAGTGACATATATCAGAAAATGCAATAAATTCTCTTACATGTGCCAGTACTGAGACAATATAAGCTTGTTACATCAAATGCATTACACAAGGTCAAAATATACTATAACAGTGGTCTAAATTTAGGATATTGGCCTACAGCAGGTTTTAGCTAGAACTAATGTGATACAATTCTATTTCTGCAAGAAAATTATGGATGAGGAGGCTAAGAAATACACAATTCAAAATTTATTAAAGCATATCTTTCTTAGCTGACTAGCACAGTATTTCTAAAATAGCCCTTCGAGTTGCCTTTAGAAAATTGGGAAAGGTATTATGTTTTGAAAGAAATCTGAAATTAATGTTTATATGATATTTCTAAGCTTAGAGGAGGGTTAGAATTTTTGTTTACTTAATTATTTATAGATGTATGTATTAATATTTTTTTATAACTGCATAATGGTATTTTAATTTGAAGCTTGCACATGAAGTTGTATTCACATTACCTGCTAATTGCCATTTGGAATGCAGATTGAAACAGAACAGTCTTTTGAGAGAGTTTATACAGGAATGTAACAACTTAGCCTGACTTCTTGTCTTTAGCAGCCTAAATAATAGCACACCCCTAGGCAAGCTGTACAGCAGCTATTGGCAGAGTGATAATTTATGCTTACTTATTCTTTTTTGTCTTGTTCTGGGACCTCTACAGCGCAGTGCTTTGTAATACATTTTAAAAGAATGAACAGAGGTAATTTTTTAAAAAGTAAAGGAAAAATGGAAAAAAATGCTGGCCATATTTATAGAGAATGATCATACAGGTAACAGACATTACCAGTAGATTGATTGTTTAGTGAATGGATTCTGTAATTATGGGAGACTTGCACTCCAGGCTTTCACAAACACGGTCTTATCCTAAGCGTGACTCCAAAACTGAGGAATTTTGACTTTTTAATAACAGTCTTTTCATCAATCAGAAATTAAAGCTTTGTTTCTTTAATTTTAAGCTGTTTGTAAATGTATCATCTGGAGATCAAGCTCTCTGCTTTGAGACTTATTGGATTTTGACACTTCATTTCTCTTAGGAGCCCAGCATTCACGGCACATCCTAACTTAATCCCTTTTCTTTAATTATAAAGGCATTCAGCACTGTCTTTTGCAAACTATGATCTTTAGTACATCTTCTCCATAATTATAACAAACTTTCTCGCCCTTCGGCTGACAAGCAACCTTACAGGTCTGTCAGGTTTGTGGTGATAACGTCTTATTCTACAATACCATATGAAAAGCTGTCCTTTGAGAATCAGAAGTGTATAATATGCCCTGCTTCAATATGTAAAGATAAGATTAAACTACAAGGAAAGCAATTAAATACTTAGATCATATTAATAAAAGCATTTCCTGTATTTATCCTGGTGTTATCATTGCCTACAACATTGAGCAGTTGTATTTGTTTTGCTGACTAAAACATGACCTGAAAACTCATAAAGAGATTAAGGAACTGTTGCTCAAAAAATACAGTCCAAACTACTTTTGTTCAAGGCTTTTTTACCCTTGTGAAATGAGAAATTCCGCACTTTTAGGGACAAGAAAGAAAGTCAATCTGCCTACAAACAAATCAGCATAGACTAAACTCCTTTTAACTTTCTGGTTTCCAATACAAACTGCAATCTCACTTATGGTTATGGTTTCTGCTTTAAAACAACAACAACAACAATGAAACAACAAGAATTCAGTCTTTGTGATTTCTAATATCTGTGATATCAGTCATGTAGCTTCCAATGCAACAGGAGCAAGGAACTAGCAGGAATTCTCTTTTTGACTTAGTTAAAAGTTTGAAGATTTTGACGTAGTAGCCAAGAACATGTTGCCTAGCAATATTTCAGAAAAGGCAATTAAATATACTGAGGAGAAAGCAATTCAAAGGAGAGGTAGAAACCTGAAAACCTGAAGTACTGTTGCATGGAGCTACCCAGTTGTAACTTTGTCAAATATAAAAAGACAGCATGGCAAACTGAAGACACATCTCCACATATGCTACCTGATAAAGAAAAGGTGGCAGAACATTTTCACTCACAACAGGAGGACAGACCTATGCTGAGTCTGCTGTGTTCTTTCCAGTATCCCACTGATGCTTCTGAGCATCAATCACAGCACTGAAAAAAGCTGATGATTTGCATAGAGGATGCTTGTCTTGGGGAAACAAAGACCTATTTTTTTTTCATACTTCTTCCCATAGCAGCTAGCACAAGTCCTGTTGATTATCACAGAGCAAATAATACTGAGAACATTCTTGAACCTCATTAGGTTAATGTGGGCCCATTTTTAAAAACTGCCCTTCCCTCTCTGCAGGCCATCCCTTCCTTCTATAGTATCAACTGAAGCACTCAGCTTGGTGTCATCAAAGTAGCTGAGGGTGCACTTGATCCCATAGTCAACGTCGCTGATAAGATGTTGAAGATGACAGGCCCCAAGACAAACACCTCAGGGCTACCACATATGAACAGCCACCATCTGGAAGTAGAGTTGTTGACCACAACTCTCTGGCCGTGACCTTTCAGCCAATTTTTTATCCATGGAATAATCCAGCCTTTAAATCCATATTTTTTCAATTTGGAGATAAGGGTGCTATGTGGGACCATGTCAAAGGCCTTGCACAAATCCAGGTAGATGACATCAGTTGCTCTTTCATCCACCAGTGCTGTCACTCCACCATAGAAGGCCACCAGATTGGTCAAGCACAGTCTACTCTTGGTGAAGCCATGCTGGCTGCCTCAAATAGCTTCCACATCATGCATGTACCTTAGCATAGCTTCTGGGATTTATGCATATTTACGAATAAATGTTTATAAAATATGTAAGAGCATACATTAATCTCTAAGAGAAGTGTTGTCTACAGTTTGATATATACCAAAACTGTTTTGCATTGTGCGAAATGAGGTAAGTGGAAAGAAAAATGTCTATGGATCAAAACATTCCACTCTTGGAAGGTAATGTTTAGCTTTGTCAGACAATTAAAAATCAAGTTTTCACATAGATTTGAATACAATTGGTTTCAACAAGAGAGAAAGAGGAGCATGGTATTGTTTCAGTCATATCTAAATATTACGATCTTGTGAGAAAGAATTCCTATTTTTAAGAAAAAAAGAAATATAAATACAATATATTGTTTTTTTAATCACACAATGAAACTGAAGCTTCAACCTTCCTACTTGTAAGCAATTAACATTCTTACTAGGAAACTTGTAACATTTTTAATTCTGAGTTCTGTTCAACCTACCAGTTTTCTGTGCTTAACTCAAGCTATATTTTTTTTCCTCTTTTGTTCCCTAGATTCATGTAAGTGTTTCCCAAGCAACTACCTACTGACAAGCAATTACATCCAATTTCTTAATAGCAGAAAGAGGGAAGACTATTCCTGCATGAAAAGTAAGATTTTAAATTGTCGCTTTTGTTGAAGATTTTTAATATGTCGCACATAAATCCACATATACAATTACAGTCGCAGTGAAGCCACATGATAACTTGATTAAAAACTTTGATTAAAGGAATTAAAGTGAGAGAGACTGCAAAGGATGCCTTCATCAAATTTTCATTTCCATGCATCATGCAACGTTAGTGCCGGAGCTCTGCCAAGTCCATGCAGTGCTTCAGCACACTGACAACATCCCATTAAAATTAGGGTCTTCAATCTGTATTAAGCTGCAGCATCCATTCCTGTGGCAAAGGAAAGGAGATTTCTTTGGTGACTTTTAGCACTGCTGGTATTCCCCTAATGAGTATCACACGTTATTTTCCAGAGCCCAGGATTGTCTGGAGGATTCATAAAGCCCTTGAAAGTCAGTTGAACTTTGCTGTGGCTCACCTTCCACAACTCACAAAAATGAATGTACTCCAATAAAAATTTTTGTTTATTCCTTCAAATCCACCTCCATTTCTATTTTGCTAGCTGTGCTGACAACATACAGATCTCTACAAAGCTCCTATTTTGACCATTGGGCATGAAGTTGCCTCAATTACAAACTCAAAAACATCAATCACATTGAAGACCCAGACCTTCAAAGCAGAAATAGGATTCTGGGTATGCAAATGAAGAACAACAACAAATTGATTAGTTAATTAATATTTCTTCAGAGGATAAATTGAGTACAGAATGTGTTAGACAAAAATCATTTTGGAGAAAGGCAGGGTATAAAGAATTCTTCATAGTAAGCAGGAGAAGAAAACCTTTTGAACAGTATAAAATCAAGCTAGGTGTCCGATGCTTACTACCCTTTGGAAGCCCAACACAAGCCCACAGCCATGGTTTCTGGAAGTCGTTTTAAGAATAATTGCTAAGTTGGCTTTGTTTATTTAAAAGAAACTAATCTAGAGCCTTCCAGTTTTCATTTGAATATAAACTTCAAAATGAAAATTAATCACAGAGTTTATAAGGCTGCCAAGACTATTTTTCCTGAAAATTATTACGTATCCGTGGTTTCCCTCACTCCCTGTTAACTTAAGTTGCTTATTCAAGATGGAGGTTAAGAAAAAATCTCCAGGGACACCCCAGAATTTAAAGGTCATTTGAGAATATCTGATTGGAATGACTATAACTGAGATTAGTTCTCTACTGCAAGAAATAAAATGAAAAGGGCAAGTTGTTCAGGAATATAAAGGAGACATGCCAGAGAGTGTTTGCCTTATTTCTACAAAAAGCAGTGCAAAATCTCCTAGGCACTGATATAGAGAATCTGTGAGAATTATTAAAGGATAGCTTTTAGATCAATTTTGCTCTCATTCACAACCTGTATTTAAGACCAGGGTTTGTTCCACTGCTTTTAGAAGTGTTGGTTGTTTTTTGTTTTTTTTTTGTTTTTTTGTTTTTTGTTTTTGTTTTTTTGGAAATATTAGAAGAGGCTGCACATACAAACCTCTTATAAAGAAATATTTTTATGAGTAATTCCAGTCACCATGAGGAAATGAGAATGTGCATAATGTAATATATGGCTACACTTACATACTATAAAGCCTGAACAAATAAGCTGTTAATTTTGTTAATTTTTCTCTTGCATCCATTTTTTTGCGGGGAGGCAAATGTTCTGTCAGCTATTATCTTGAGAAAAATTGTAATTGATGGGTTCATTTTCATTTATGCCTAAGGAATTTTCACATTATTGTAAGCTGGAAAATATTAGATAATTAACACTGGTGATAAAACTGCATTCACACTGATTATCCTGTTCCACGTATATGCTTCATTGTCAACATTGCAATAGCTTTAACTGCAAATAGACATCGTCCATTAGCCAACCAGACTGCTCAATGAGAAAAACACAGACATTCTAGCTGTTATTTGGAGGATGAGAAGAGCATAATTATCATTTAAATAGGCAGCTTTACTTTTCTTATCCACTTAGATCTTCCCCACTGGTTCTTCCCCTCTTGTATTTGTTTTCAGTGTTTGGGCCAAGGAAACAATATTATTTACAATAACAGTGATACCAAAGTCTTCCAATAGACTGTCCATCCAGAACTTTAATATTTTGTAAAGGTAGCAGAGAAATGTGTTAATTTCCATTTCTGAAACAGAGCAAAAAAGAACAGAAAGGAGAAATTCTGCCAGGTAGCTAACAGCATATATTCTGAGTTACTTGACAAACTTTATTAAAGAGGACTGAAGGAGAGAGAAAATGCACTTCCCAGATCTACACGGAAAAGAAGTCTTTACTACACAGGTCATGTATGTCTAAAGCACTGTACTTCTGTCTTCAATTCTGGTTGCTAACATCAGATGAAAAACAAGATCTGTAGAGCTCCCTGTGATCCCTTTGTGTGCACATTTTCTGATGGGATATCCATTTCCTCAATAGCATAGGTGACAAGTAAAGGGAATCTTCTGGCAGAGAAGCTGACAAAAGATTTCCGTCTTTCCTGCCTCTATGGGATCTCCCTCTACAGACGAATACTGTCTGATTTTTGACAGCAATTTCTTTATTGTAGGTAGGACCCCTTCAAATCTCAGAAGTCTGACCTGACCTGGAGAGTCCCAACAGAAACTGAATCAGCCTCCTCAGCATTAAACAGTTTTGCCCCCAAGCATCCAGTCCTAGTCCCTCTGCAGGTTCCGTTTAATGACAGAATTATATTCCAAGCTATTGAGCATTTGTGTTCGCTCAGTCTAGTGTTTCAGCCTGCTCTATCTATCATCAGTGTTATTTCCCCAGATGGTTGTTTCATATTTTATTAGAAATGACAGCTCTATTATTAACAAGAAAAAAAAATATGTAGCATGAAAGAAAAATACAACTACTAGCTTTAAGAGCCAGGTGCTGAAGAATGTGAAAGTTTTATCTAGTGACACATAGGTAATGGCTGGATCTGCAAATTATTTTTTACTTGAATGGTTTATTAAAACTGACACTGGTACAACAATTACTAACAATTATTTTGTCAAGAATGTAGATTCCACTGAAAATGAGAAAGTCCATAGGGAAAAAAAAACATGCATAAAACTTAAAAGCAGCTAAAATCCATTTTACTAGGGGTCACCTTGGTTCTCAAGACACTGGTAAAGATTTAAGAAGATTTTTCTCTTCAGATTACTATTTCAGATTGATCACTGATATGAATCACAGAAATAAATAACATCTATTTTATGGTAGCTTATATGAAATTAGTTCATAGGCCAGGGACATCTGGCCACTAGAGATCCTATCAAAACATCATCATATCTGCTGTCGGTCAGCAGATCGTGCTTACATCACAAGTCAAAAAGCAAGCTATCTGGGGAAAGCCAGAAGTGCATTTCATCCTCTTTTTATTAACCTTTCTATTATTAGAATAACAACAGATTAGAAATATATCTTCATTTTAAAGTTAACTTGAACGTATCCCTAACTCACTCTATCTGGATGTAAACTGGAGTTTGCATGTGGATGATGAACTCTCACCCTTTAATACAAGATATGCTGATAAAAATGGTGAAGAATCATTCAGCAGAGGATCTCTGAATGCATTGAACATCATGAATCTTATAACACCTCCTTCCCATTCCCTGTACAGAAGTATAGCAACCCCTATCAGCCCTCTGCAGAAAAATTTATCTCATCATTTGTGGGTTTGGGGGGTGCTTTTTTTTCTTTGTTTGTTTACAGCATTACCCAGGCTGGGATTTCTGATCCTAATATCTAATGTTGTAGTATATACACATAAAAAGTAAACTGCCTAGATTACTGTGCTGGTGGTGATTTGCCTCAGTTGCATTAGCTCTAACACACCATGGAATATCAGACTTTGAATATATGCCTGGAAACCCCAGACGAATTAGAAGAATACTCCATGTTCTGCTTGGAAAAAATATATTTGCTGAAATTACGAGGATGTCCAGTAAAACTAACAATATAGCAAACGTATTACACACTTTACCTTCAAAATGAAATGGGCATAATCATCCATATCAAATTACTAACGTGGCTAGACTTTCCCTTTGGGAAGATTTCAGATTCAAAATTCAGAAGAGTGTGTTCACATGAGCTATATTAGCATAACTATTGCAATAAAACCATAATAATAGGAGAATACCAATACATCTGCTTATCTAGTGAGCTTGCAAATAAGCTGTGCTAATGAGTGAGAAAGTACTATTCAAATGGAACAACGTAAGTGCTATTTCATACCGTGCCTTTTTTGTACCTCCGAGTATGCTAACATAAGGGAAGCAACTTAAAAACAAATCACAGCCATTTTAACTTGAGTGATGACATAGAGTCATTTCATTTTTCCTTTCAGTGATAATGTGCTGTGTTCAGCAAGCAGGTTTATATTTCCATTTCAACTTTCCCCATTTTTTTTTTGTAGGTACTAAGACAATTGAGGGGAAATCAGCCAGACTTACAAGCTTCATGATTTTCATTTAATTAACCAAGGCTTCTCCCATGTTTTTGAATAGATTGTTATTAATTTCAAGCCTTTTGGCAATGCAAGGACTGGGGGCAAAATGGGGGAACAAAAAAAAAAAAAAACACCCCACAAGTAAACAGAGATCATGTATGTGTTTAGAACAAGATTTTCAGACTTGTTTTGGAAATATCAATGGAGAATCCACCATACCCCAGAGTTCCTAAGAACTTTCCCTTATATATTGATATTTAGCATCCAATCTGAATTTGTCTAGTTCCAGCTCTCAATCAGTAAATGTTTCAACATTTTCTACTGGATTAAAAAAAATTAAATTATATACTGTAAATAAGTTATCATCTCAAGATTAAAATCTCTGATTGCACAGCATGTTCTCCATTCTACAAATTGTTTTAAATAATGAGAAAATAGATACTTCACAATAACCTTTTTCTACTGAGCACATTTTCTGATATTGTTATCACTAACACTGTTTTAGAAAGTCGTTCTATTTGCCTCTTTACCTAAAACACTGAACGCACTTGAATTATCTCCATCTCGACAAAGGCGGGCAGCCAAAGATCATCATATATGCATATGCCACTGAATTGTTGCATATGCACTACACAAGAGATTTGGGTATCTGAGAATTTGATTATGCCAACCAAGGACATTAAACTAGGCCACAACCTTGTTAGCATTCAACACTTCCACTTGCTCAAAGGAACATCCTCAAGACTCGAGATCAAACAAACAAGATTCCACAGGCACACAATCAAAGCAGAGGTGTTTCTCACGACCACAAAGAAACTACCACGAGTGACATACTAATATTTTAAAGCACCTCTAACTACAATCAAAAATGTAATTTAAGACATCCACATTGTATTTTTATAAATATCTGAAAATTTTCATGAAAGTAGACAAGAAAAAAATGGAAACATTTCAAAGCAGAATATCTGAATATCAGAGTACTTAATTATGAAATGAAGCATAAACCAGATCAGGTTTAATTTACATAGGCCAAGCTTAGAAAGCTTTGAGGAAGCCTTAAAAAAGCCAAGTGGCAGCCTAGAAAAGTAGAACTAAATTCTAGGACACTTTTCAAGTGAATATTCTGCAAAAGCAAGCCACTGCTGCTCAGCAATGCAAGAGCTGATAAGGCAACAAGCGTATCCTTTCTTTTACTAATATCCACATTTCCCTCTTCCCTTTAAATCAAACTGCATTTATATCTTAACAGTCCTTCAGTGAGCTGCTTGATGCAACTCTACATATTACTATCACTGCCACTCAAAAGCTACAAGCTCCCCAACTGTAAACCACCTGATAAATGCTATCTAATGCTGAAAAAATTTACATTCTTTTGAATCGTAATAGAAACTTTTTTTTTTTTTTTAATGAAGGATATTTAGAGTTGGATGACAGAATACAATGAAGTTTGCAAGCTTGCTGGGGTCTCTCCTAGGTTTCCTAAAACCTATAGCATAATTAATCTCTATAGATTAGACTTCAACTACATGTGAAATTGTGCCACCATCCTGTTAAAATGAGTCTTCTAAAGTGAAGAGTGATAGCAGAAGAACTCACTGCTGATTCAGTCTCCAATTAACTATTCTCCCAGTTGGTGCAGTAAGGAGCACTTCCAAGATATTCTTGTGAACTTCAGTATTTCTCAGGTGGGAGAGCTCTATGTAAAAAGAAATGACATGTTCTTGGGGCCTCAACCCCATAGTTTCCATATGAAGGGAAGTTCCCATTTGGAAATTTAAAGTACCAAGCTGGTGACTGATGTGTGTGGAACATATTGAAAACACTCCTGTAGATCAGGATTTCAAAAGCATTTTAAAAAGATGGCAGCTAACAAAATTGAATCACACAGGCACTAGTAAAAAGCAGCATCAGTCCAAATAGTTTGTGGGCATTATTCTCAGGAAATACTACAAATGTTGCATATGCAGGCATCCTGAAGCAGACTATGGCAGGCCTTGCAGCCTTTCCAGAGGATACAAACTATTTAGAAGCATTCATTAATCTTAATTGCCTTTCTTACTGGTTGCTCAATTCAGCACATAGTAAAACAAGTACCAGACCTCATCTTAGACCAAAAGCAAAGGATTGCCTGTGACAGTGTTTACTGACCCTCACTGATCTTCCTCTGCTCCCTCCGATCACCTTCAGCAATGCCTGCAGAGACGTACTTCTGCAAGACTTCTTGCAGAATACTTTCTGGTGAATGTTAAGGTTTGTTCTACATAGACATTTACCTGTAAGAAGATTTATTAGGAATGCAGTTCCTCAGGATGTGAATCAAAATGTTCTTTCAGATGCATCTGGAGCGACTAAAAGGCATTATTTCCAGTTGGAAGTTGAGTAACAGCTTTCTAAATTACTTCAGGTTAGGTCTGCTTTTTATTCCAACTGCTTAAAGTGCCAGCAGCTGCTAAGTTTACTTTGGTGGATTACGGAGCACAACCATACAAAGATTAGCAGACAGTTTTGAAAAGGTAGCAGAGGACTGATGATCAGTCAGATGCAATAACTTTTTTGTCCAATACCTTGTTAAGTTCACAACAGAAGGTTTGAGGCAATGAAGCTGAGACTGGTTTCAGAAGATTAGAGCACTTCCCCCACCTGTGCCATGAAGATAAATGTACTCAACTATCTTGGACAAAGATGTACATCTGTAGCCTAGTTGAAAGTAACTGTATTAGCACGTCCTGCTATGCTAGCTTAAATTTATAATCACTGGACACTGTAGCCATCTGCACCATCTTTCTCTGTGACTTTATCATTGATGATATTCACTTGCCATACTGGAAGAGTATAGACTACCTCCCCACACCATTGCAACACAACCTCACACAACACGTCTCTTGTCCTCATGTCATTCTAAACAAACCTGCCATAGGACCCTGAGTTTGAATACTGCTCTGATGAGTGTTGATGGGCTGGATGAGTTCTTGACATTATTTGGAGAGCAAAATGGATTTGCAACAGTACATTGAAATATGAGCTTAATAAAGAAAACAGCAATTGTGTGCCTGTAATTTCACTGATTACAAAACACAACTCACAGCTCTCCAAATTATAGTTTACAAAGATGGTATCCTGAATTTTTAATCACTGTGATTCTAAGCATCCATTCACATCAAATGTTTCTCCACAGCAGAATATGAATTTTCTCAGTGTTTGTTTTACATAGTCTGAGAGAAGTTGCCCCATATTCTTAAAGAAAACAAACTTTTTTTTTTCACTAAAAGCCATGGTTTTTAGAATAATTCACTCTATGGGAGGCTGAAAGTGCCAGTTTCAGTCTGTCAGAACCATATCCTATTCTACCATGCTGGACTTACTCAGGACAATCTCATGAACCTGTTAAGTAAACAACAACAACAAAACAAATACTTGGTGCCATACAACAACATAAGTTTAGTAAAAGGATTCTCCAGTACTGAATTAAGGAGAAAGTAGCAGAGGAGTAACTGACAGTACATTTTGCCACAACAATAGTGGAGCTTATTCAAGGAATCCAAGCCTGTATGTCATTATGCAAAGCCTTAAATACATTATGTTCTAGAGTTAATGCATATCATTGTACAAGTAATGTTCTTCTACAAGTCCATTTGCTTGAGGAGACAAGGCAGCAGTACCAAGAAAGCTCTTCTGTATGTTTTATTTGAAACTGCAAGCTACAAACCAGAACAAACATGTGGGGTTCTGACAGTTAAAATACTTCTGTTGTTTTTAAAATCACTCCCCTTTGGATAGATGAAAGCCCTTTCTCTGCCTGGAAAGATTTGTCACGACATACAGACTTATGTTCCATGCTTCACTCTGTCACCTACGGTGGCAGAATAAGTTACAAGGTGATATCTATCCAAAAAGCTTGGAAGTTATTAATACTTTGGCAGAAATACCCTTAAAGTATAATTTGTCTTGTTAGTTTAAATAATTGCTATGAATAAAGATTTTAGATTTTCTCCTCAGCATAATCACATGCTACTGAAAGACATGGTTGTCTTTTATTTTTACCTGCACTGTTCCTTCTTTCTTCCCAGGAGGAAAAAAAGAAAGAGAGAAAGAAAGACAAAACAAACAAACATCAACGCATTTTTCTGCAAATAAAAAGAGAACAATTTTCCTTGTACTTCTCCCAGGGATCATGCTTATTCTCAGATAGCCATGAGTTAGAAATAGCCAGTTTCCTCCCACCTCAGCAAGAAGCTAGACTGAGCTGCTTGCAAGTACCTCTAGAAGAATCACATTTCAGTAAGCACCTTTTAATAATCTTTCTACCCATTTCTACTTTTTTCCTGGGCAATTCTCTTAACAGTTTCTACAGACTATTATGGAACCCTTTACCTGCATTAGTGACGTACTCTCCCCATGGAGGAAGAAAGTAATTATCAAAATTACCAAGAAGAAATCATTTATAGAGACTGTGTGTATCTGAAGAGTAGATTATCTCTATTTGATGACTTCTTGGTGTTAGATTTGTACTGTTATTTTTCTGAGCTCTAACATGAGGATAGGCAGAACAATTAAAAGCTTTTACCATCCAACATAAAACAGAGATCCTACTCGGTCTTCAAAACAACACTCACTTCTTAGTTGCATGGCTATATATACAAAACGTTCATGCACACCAATTTCAGGTAGAGGACATTAGTTAAAGGAAAGGAGGTACTTTCTTACAGGTCCAAAGTCCTACATTTTTATTTGTCTTTGAAGAGAAAATAAGAATTTGCCACCCCTATTCTCTTCAGCAGAATTTCTTATTAAAATCTGTTTTACTGTAATTCTTTGGACAATAAAGTTCTATTAAAATTAGATGCATTGTTTCAATTTTAAGACGCTCAGTTTCTAAGCTCAGTTCAATCCTTGGTCTTTCCACTGAAAAATTTTCTAGTTTTAAAAATATTTTATCATAGCTTTCTAAATAGATCCCCAAATTATACTTATTGCAACATGAAAACCAGGTATAAGATTTCAATAAAATATTCAAAACAACTTGGTAAATTACTCCATCCCAACCCATACTAGCAATCCAGCCAGCACAGCCATTCCAGTACCCATCTTCCTCAAGGCTCTCTTTGCTTCCTGTACAACCACTGCCCCCACCCATCTGCTTATTAAACGCGCTCATTAAGTCTTCATCTGTAGCTTCTTAACACAGCTCCTGCTACAATGGCAAATCTAGTTCTTGTTCTAAAAAAACACAAGATTTTAATTTTCTGACTCAGTCATCATTAACCCAAGCCAACAATTCAGCCAGCAGGAACAGCAGACATAGTGAAACCCAGAGTGTCAGTTACTAAAGCAACGTTTCAGAAATGCCTTGAAAGTTACAAAACAGGTAACAAAGATCTACTCTGCTTAACTCTATAACTTCTAAAAGGACCAAACATCTTTTTCCCACATGGTGGAATTCAATGACAAACCTTTGCTTCATCCACACATCCGTGTCAGATACCAATATATCAGACTGTCCCTTTGCTGCCATCTGTCACACAGCAATGGAATATTGTTGGGACGGTTCAACCTCTACTGCCATACCATCAACATCAGCCTCTGGCACTTTAGGTTATCATAAAATAGGAGGCATTACTTTCAAAGCGGCCCTTGTACGTATGTGGTCATTTCCATAATGCAGAGTTCTTATGACAGAAAAAAAAAAAAAAACAGAATGAATGAAATTCTGCATCTTGAAGTAATTCTGTTGTATACTAACTCACTTTCCACCTGCACTGTTTATGCAATCCATCCCATTTATGAAAAAAATTGAAAGACTAAAATTGCAGCAAAAATATATGTAAAAGGCAATCCCAGGCAATCAGTAAATTTAATGATACTAGTTACGTACAAAATAGACATTAAATAGAATTAATTAATATTCAGTGTATCTCACCATCAGATAGTCCTTCATTTCTTTTTCAGCATACACATATTCATTTTGCTTTCTCTACCTGTTGCTTTATTAATTTGCAATGTAGTTTATCTCAGTTCAGCTATTGCATGAGAAGATTAACAAAGAGAACATGTGCAAATAAAGATACACAGCAGCCTATTTCACCTTTGTACTACTTTTACACACATTAGCATGTATCTATTAAGACTGAACAACTCTGCTCCCAAATATTTCCTCAGAGTTCTTTCCCTTTCCGTCCATGTGAACTGTAAAGTTACCTGTTGCCCATCACCAGTTCAAGAAATAAAATTATTTTAATTACAAAATAGGAACTAAGCAACACTTCTGGCAGCACCATCAGAGGAGATGTGTCTGAAAAAGTGATTGGAAAACGTGGCTTAAATCCAACTTCTAACACTATTCAGAATGCAGCTCTCTCCTGCTTATCCAGGAAGTTAGACTAAACACTGGCTTTAATAGTCCACAATTGCACCTGCAGAGAAAATCTGTACACAAAAGCACACGTTATGACCATGATCGTGTGTCAGATTCATTTTTCATCAGTTTTCATGTATTTTCTCTGTATCAATCACACTTTTTGAAAAACTGAAGCCTTCCTCCCAGCTCTTCCATGAAGAAAGAAGCCCTCTTAGACATCCCTCATTTTCAGATGATGTGATGAGTGATGTATGGCCCTGTTGTGAACATCCCAGATTACCTCAAAAATACATTACAATAGACAGAACATGAATGACAGCAATCTTGCAGTCAGAACACGTAGAGGAAAAGGAAGATGGAGAAGACAAAGAAACAGCAGTAAGTCAGAGTGTTATGGCTTTCCTGGATTTCTGTATAATATCAGGTACATCAAAATTGATATTGCAGTGGAATCTGATAGAGCTTGAGTCAGTTTTTTTAATGCACTTTTAGAACTTAGTGTTTCATTTTCCAGGCAACATTACACATAGTAGATTTGTAAAAGATCTTGAAAAGGCTAAACTGGAATTAGCTGATAGACCAGACTTCCTCAGATCTAAACAAAATTCAAACACACACTGTTTCTGGGGAGGAGCAAAGATCAGAAGCAACGACATTCTGTGTATTATTTCCTCTTAGTAGGGAGATGGGGACATTCCAGTCAGTGTTTACATATCCTTCATATTAGTGCTAATGACCGCTAGGAGCATCTCTGGAGGAGAAAGTAGACCTTTTAATTTTCTTTTGTTCATCTGTGAGATTTTAAGAAAAGCACTGGACTTCTTCAGTAATCACATATTTAAACATTGGAGTGCAGAGATTTTTAATAGGTTACTTTATGGATTTACATTTTGTTAAATAGCAAATAGTTCTGTATGTGGTAAGGCACAGTGGTCACCTGTGGATAGTAACAAATAGTATCTATTAATTTCAAACAACATCTACTTAAATGTGAATAATTAAATTATACATAAGAGAATTGTAGATAATATACACTGAGGCACTACTCTTGACCTTTTAGATGAATAGGATTTGCTCATAGTGAAATCTGTGAGATCAAGCACAATTAATTAAATTGGCTACTTACAAGACTTCAAAAGGAGGAAAGAGTCAAGTGTATTTAAAACATTATATATAACATATATACAGTTATCTCTGAAGCATTTATATAGTTGTTACGATCTTGCAAAAATACACAATTTCCTTTTCTCTTCCCTGTAGACATTTATTACTCGGGCTGTCACAGCTATGTATTTTGTCATATCTACCACACAAGTATTTATTTAGTTGGAAAGGCCAAATACTGCTTTAAAATCAATTGTACAGTACCTCAGCTATTCCTATGGATACCACAGGGTGGGAGTGGCTCAGCATATCTGAACATCTTGCCCATCTTTTTTTTTATCCCCTCCAGCACATTGACCATTTCCAGATAGCGCCCTAGGAAATGCCTCAACAAATAAAATTGAGAAGAGCCTGACACACAGACCTGTGCTCCCATCAAAGTCTGGCTCACAGCCCCTACTAGCCAGAAAACCCCACAGGAAAAAGCGTTGGTGACACCTCTGTATAACACTGCTTAGCTCCTCACTCAGAACTTTGCCTAAAGCTGACAGCTCCAATTGTGCAAAAAGAAAATATTTTATAACCAAAAATCTCATCAGAGGCAGTGTTAGCTTTGCATGCAGAAGGCTAAGAAGGATATTTAGAGTGACAACAGAGTGACAGTTAAGTATAAAATAAAGATCATGAGTGGAAAAAAGAATGAATTTACGTATCTTGTAATGTAAGAAACAGATTCATTGTGGTATCATGACTCAAAGGACCAGGCATATCTTCTGCTGCACAGAGTTAGAGATGGTTATTTTAAATAGGAGAGCACAAGAAGCCTAGAACAACAATGACAGAATTGTATAACATGATATAAAACAGCTACAATTCAAAACATGAACCACGTGTCACCAAGGTTACTTAAAGAACCTCAACCACTGATAACTTTCAAATTTCTGCAAAAATCTCCATCACAGAACAAACTACCAGCAAATGATCTATGCAGAAATCCTGACTCAACATCTCAGAACCTCAGCAGCATCTCCTCTAGGTCATTTCCTTCCTTATTATTTATTAACATAGTACATGCACGCACACACACACAAAAACAAATACATGGGTCTGATTTGATTGTTCTTATAAGCAGAATTCCACAGAACTAATGAGAACAAAGACAGGAATGTGCTCCTGCTAGGAAGCCTTTCTGTCTCCTCATCTCTTCTGTATTAACAGATTGTCTTAGAATCATTAAGGTGGGAAAAGATCACTAAGATCATCTAGTCTAACCATCCACCTACCACCAATATTGCCAGTGTCACCCATTTCACACATCCTGAACCACTCTGTTTCTGTGCTAGATAGGAAAACATGAATGATTGCACGGTTGAAATTTCTGGTTACACTAACTTGCTTACAGAGCAGTCCATAGTACTAGCAAGAGCCATGCAAAGAAATAAAAACCATTTAATTTGCAGGTCTAAAAACAATGACAACAAAAAGTTGGTCCCTAAGAAAAAAAGTTCACTGGAGATTAACCTCAGTTTAACTAATGAAATTTTGCTGGTTAGCCTTTGCAGAGGAAAGTCTTAAATTTAGGATTTTGTTTCTTTAAGAATCGATCCATAGGTCCTGGAAGTTGATTATAAAAATATTCTTTTAATAACATTACATGTATTGCTTCAGTCACTGAAGGTCACCTGACTGTGCAATATAATCAGAAATACAGGTGCAGTACTTCCAAATACGCCACTCTTTGCCCTAAGTCTCATCTGCTGGTAGCTGTTCAGCCTGGAAAAGAGAAGTCTGAGAGGAGATCTTATTAGTGCTTATAAATATCTAATGGGCAGGAGTGAAGGAGATGGGCCAGGATCTTTCCAGTTGTGCCCAGTGAAAGGACAAGGGGAAATAGGCACAAACTGGATGGAATATTGGAAGTTCCACATGAATATGAGGAAAAACTTCTCTGAAAGTGACTGAACCTTAAAGCAAGCTGCTCAGACAGGTTATGGATATTCAAAACCTGCCCAGACACTTTCTTGTTCAATCCACTCTAGGGAATCTGCTTTAGCAGGAGGATTGGACTGAATGACCTCCAGAGATCCCTTCCAATACCTGAATTAACCCCTTAGATGGTTTCTGCTCTAAATCAGATACAAATTTTATCTGAACAGCACATACCCTTTTTTGCATCAGTCATTTGCCAAATGAATTCTTTACACATAAGTTTCTTACAGAGTAATAACGAAGTAATGATGTTTCAGGAAACTGATATTCCAGCTACTCAAAAATATTTTGCCATTGAAGGCATCTCTAGATTCATGGCTAAAACAGGTCCCTTGAATTTCCTTCCTGGAATACCCAGAGGACCAACATCTTACGCAGAGCTGTCTAACACCTCAGGTTTTCCAAGGGTTTAAGACTTCACAATTTTGGCATTTTTATGTATTTTCTGTCTAAAATTCCTCTTCTTTGCAAACAGAGTTGTGGCATGCAGCCAGTTCCTTGCCTGAGGCTCTCACCAGGAGTATCTGAAGCACTGACAAGAAATATCTGGCTCTTCACAGCAGACAGACAAAGATAGAGAATTCCCAGACCTCTGTATCACATCGATCTCATCTTACACATTGCCATATACTCCAAAAAGTATACGCAGGTGAGAAAAATGCAGTTGCTGAATCAGAAGGCTTGTGGTGCTTCTGCAGGTACTCTCCAGGACACAGCTGTTCTTATCTGGCTGACATTGAGGAGAAAAAAGCTAAAATGGATAACAGTCTTCAGCAGGACTGCTGCTGGCAATGGAGGAGGGAGGATGGCACACATATAAAGGTGGAATTATAGGATTAGCTGTACAAGAGATCTGGAGTCACGTCCCACATTATGTAGCTATCCCGCAGCAAGAATGCAAACTGATCAGGAAGAAAAGCAGATGAGTGACACAATTGTATAACCAAAAATTGTACAGGGCTTACAGGCCCACACTATGTATGAAAAGATTTAACATACAAATCTGAACAAGCGATGATGACTGCTGTAAACATATGTGCTGAAGAACAAGCAAGAGTAGAGACACCAGTTCATGTGATACTCTTAAGCATATAGAGCTGTGTTGCTGGTGATACAGACATCCTTCAGACCAAGAAGTGCACGAACAGGATTCATACAAGAAGAAACAAACAGTACCACAGGATTTGCCTGGAGTAAGAGTCTTCATATGAGGGATGCTCCAAAAGTAATGCCTCCTATTTAATTATGTTGGCATTAGAGGCTGATGTTGATGGTATAACAGTAGAGGTCTCTTCCCACCAATATTCCATTACATTTTGTTGCTGTGTGACCAATGGCAGCAGAGAGGCAGTCTGACAAAATGGCATCTGACATGGATGTGCAGATGAAGCAAAGGTGTGTCACTCAGTTTCTCCATGTAGGAAAAATAGAATCCACTGACTTTCATCAGCACTTGCTGAATGTTTCTGGAGAACAAACAGTGGAAGTGAACACAGCAAGGCAGTGGGTGCATTTCAGTAGTGGTGACAGCAATGTGAAAGAGAAGCCAGACAGCCATGTAGATTTTTACAAGTGTGGCATGCGGGCTCTTATTCATTGCTGGAGAAAAATCATAGGTCATGGTGGTGACCACGTTAAGAAATGACATTTTCCAGTGGAGGATTTGCTCTATCAAACAGCATTATTGCGCTCTCTGTATCGGGTAGAGTTTCCATGAAAATAAATAGGAGGCATTACTTTGAATGACATACTACTGTGGAACTACATATCCATCTGTACAGTATTACCTATATTGAAATTTCCTCACAATACATCACTTAGAAGGTAATGCCATAAACTCTTTCCATTTCTAGAGGGAAGTGCTACTTAAATGATGCAGCACTGTAATAGTATAGAACTGTTCCTGTACAGGACTACTTACTAATAAAAAACTCTAATTCCCACTATTATTTATCTTATGTGGTAAAATAAATACTTAATCCAGCAGAAGCCCCATATCATAAGAACTCTAACTCAAGCTGATTTGATGCACTTTAATGGTCCTGTACATGTGTGAATAGAAAATAGCCTGAAAAACAATATTAACTTTATTAGCACTTGGTAAGATCTTGCTTGTAGGACACAATTGCTGTGTCACTGGACAACAGACTTGGAGCTGAAACTCCTTGCTAACATACTTAGAAGAAGCTATTAAATAAGCCATGCTGGCAGTCTGCATGTTCATTTTCATCAATTATGTGTTTCCTTTTTAGTATTTTTAGATCTAGTTTACTCAGTATGACAACACAGAACATACATTTAGATGCAACATAATTAACTGAAGACATGCTGTTGTGCAAGAAGGATGTCAGTTGACCTAGGTTTAACATCTCTTGCCACTGAAGGCTAAATTAGTTCTGTGAAAATTGTTGAAGGCACAGAATTGTAATCACAACTGCCTGGGAAATTAGGCAGACTTCCTCCACGACTTCACAGGAATTTATAAAAAGTATGCTACAATTTCGCATAACTGACTAGCAATACAAAAAAAATTAGACATTTTCAAATAATTATCAAGCAGAATCACTTTTTTTCCTTTAAATGGATGAAGCCTACATTGTTCTTCATCCTAAAATGGTCTTAAGGTCACCTAAACTCTTCATATATTTTCTTTATAACAATCATGTATCTATGATGTTGATGAGATTTAAGCAAGACCTGATTCATTTCAAATCTGAAAAAAAAAAAAAAAAAAAAAAAAAATCTTCAAGTTCTGCTTTCTTCAACTACATGACTTAAATTAAGTGACATCACACCCTCCCTAGAAACGATACCAAAGTAGACAAGGGCAGAAGGAAAGGAAGTCAAACAGTGGATAAATTCCGGAAGCAAATTTGAAGCTCCAAATATCTTAGGCAGCAACTTCCTTGAGAATATGGCACAGTGAGGAGATGGCCTTCGTACCACAGCCTGGTGTGCCTCTTCACCCACACAGTGCCTTGAGATGACAGAGCATTGAACACTGGCCTAAGCCACTGAGGAGCCCAGAACTCTAGTCCGAGACTAAAATTTTGAGCAAGCTACAAATCTGTTGGCACAAAATTTTAACTGCTTCCCTAGAGTTTTGATGCGGTTTAATTTCACAGACGTAGCTGACTTCAAAAGCTCAGTATTCAAAAGTTTTTAAAAAATGAGGTTTAGATTCTGGTCATATTAAACCATTATGCCAGAAACCCATTTTGTAAATTCTTACAACTATCCCTCAGTCACTTCAATGTGCACATACTGTCTGCTTCTGCTAGGGAAATTGTCATTCCCTTCTGCAGATATAAAACGGAAGCACAGAGTGATGTAGAAACTTGATGTAGTAACAAAATAACCTTTGCAAACATGCTAGAGAGTCACTTAAACACAAGGTTCCTTCTCCACAGCCCTGTTGCCTTGTTCCTGAGCATGATTATGAATGGAGATGAAGTGCCACTGCTAAATTGAGGTTGCATCTTCAATTTTAATCTTTTAAATTTATTAATAATTTTATTAATAATTACTTTATGTTAATTTACAACTTATTCATTGTAATTTACCCCCATGATACGCTCAATAATATATAATAAGCACATTTCAACACACTTAACAATTCTTTTGTTTCTGTCACATTATGTTCCTTCACTACAGAAATAAGCCAACTCGTGGTACTCAAAACAGAAAAACCCAGCAAGCACACCAGGCCCTATTGTACAGATCTGCTGAAGTCACAGAGTGTCTTAGACAGGCCTATTATTAACAATTAGCCACTTATTGTAAATTCTAGCTGACACATCTCATTAAATATAGGCCAAAACAGACTTTGGTGATCGAACCTCATTTTTAATAGCTTCTCTCAGCGTTCTGCCAATTGTTGTCAGGAAGCTGAAAATTACTCCTGCCACTAGGATGCCCACTTTATTCTTGCTGACTGCTGAGAAATTTCAAAAGGTTGGCCTGCCTCCTCTGTGCCTGATAAAGAGTAAAAACCAACCATGTGCTCATGATGGCAATAGGCTTTTAAAAACCTCTCAGCAGTCAGCATGAAGGGAAGAGGAGTAGGGGGTAAAAGAAAAAAATATTTCCCATTGTTGCTTCTTCTACATAAGAGCCTAGAGTGGTTTATGACATTGACTGCCTCCTTCTAACACCCAATTTAATGCAAAGAAGTGGGAACGAACAGCTGGCCTAGTATCCAGAAGCTAAATGGCAATTTATTGTTGAAATGCCTGCAATTACAGTCCACCTTCACAACCACCCCCCAAAAAAGTAATTTTTTCATAAATCTCAAACTTACCCACATATGTTTTTTAGACCTACTTTTCTTCTTTTTTTTTTTTTTTCTTTTTACCTTCCCTTCCCCAGGCAAATTTCCCACAGAGAGCAGAGATTCTGGCGACATTCAAGTGGAAACAACTTCAGGGAAGTCTAACTAAAACTAGTGGAGTCCTCTGTGGATATCCTAAAATCTCACTACAAAAACAATTTTAGTTCCAGTAATCTCTTCAGTTTAAATGCTTCCCACCTCTCCTGTACAGCATTATGTCTCATCTGCAAATCTTTCCAAATAAACCTATAAGTCAAAATATTAACACTTACGAATCAAACACCAACTTATTGCTACTTTTACTGAATCAGTTAACAATCAGTGAGGATTGCATGAAAACTTACTTAAAAGACAGATAAGCGCAAGAGTGAGCCAACAATGCTAAACTGAGGAAGCACCTAATTTGAGTTCCCTGGCTTAGTGCTGGAACAGTTTCAGCAATTACTTTGTAGGCTACCCTTCAACTGTTCTTATGGCAATGCAGAATATAATATTTAATTTAATTTTTTTAAAAAAATCACTTCCTAGACTCACTATATAGTCAGACTACCATACTTCAGTTGTCAAGATTCTAGATTTCCTTCTTTTACTTTACTTTACTTTTTTTTTTTTTAATGATTTTGCAGAAATCATTTTGAAAAAAATATTTTCAAAGGAAAAGGTTTTTCCTAAAATACAGTCAGAATCTCTCTGTTTCAGCTTTCAATTTAAGAAGATGTGTGTCATCCATCCAAAACAAGATAGAAGAAATTACAAATCCACTGACTGAAACAGAGGGCAATAGCTATGATTACGTTCAACTTATAAAACACAATAATAAAGTCCCAGTATCCTCTGCTTTTCATTTTCTGCAGTTTGTAATAAAGGTCTGCATAAACCACTAACTAAAATAGGCCAATAACTTACTGTTCCCTATCCAATTTCTCTTCCAAATGTGCTATTCTGACTCATTTCACAAATGCAATCAGTGAGTACAGCTTCTTTAGGTCACACTTCATCCCATGATCAAGAAAACACTTCCAAGAAGCACCAAAATTCTTACGGATCTCTGAAAATCAAATTGAAACACAAAAATGAATGCAGTAATAAATGTGTTTTTTCCAGTTAGGATGCTATCACTTAAAGAAAAAAAAAATCTTCAGAGAGAAAATGAAATTTACTCATTTGCCAACCAGCTCTCAAAAAAGAGAACTTAGGACAAAAGCTCCAGATGTCTTCTGTGTTTCCTTCATAGGTATTCAGGTGTGAAATTAGAGCCTCTGAGCCAGATCCCCATAGCCTTGATTCACCCAAGACCTTTTAATGATGTGTTTAACGAGATAAATGTGACCTTCTCATGGAAAACTTGCTTCACAATCATTCTTCAGCAATCTAATGGAACTATCTTTCCTATCTAAACAGAAAAGCGTCTCAGGAAATCTGCAATAGAGGTTGGTGGTTTCAGCATTTCTAAAATCTATTCTGGGATCCATCTCTCATATCTCCTGCCTTTTAATTGACATATTGGTTTCACAGTTCAAAAACTATCTTCATTTCTTGTTCAACTTTAAGACAGCCACAAGTCATTTCTGTCAAGAGGTGCACTTCTAGCAGAAAAAAAATACAGTGTTAAATCAGTTTCTTGTAATGAAACTTGAAGACAACATTGTGTTTGATTCTCACAACTAGCAAAGATGCATTCAGTCACACAGCATTCTAATGTCCTACCAATGCAAGATGTTCTTTACTTTTCTTGTAATACTTTTTCTATACCCTCCATGTTCCAAAATATAAAAAGACCGAAAGAGCTTTTTTCCTCTTTTCTTCAGCAATATACACTGCAAGGAAAAACGAATCCTTCAATTTGTCTCTGCCTTTATAACAAGGGTCCTGCACCCTGTCTGCTGTGAGTAATCATCACTACCAATAGCTTCCTTTCATGCATCTGTGCAGAAGGCAATTCTAGGCTGCAGAGAAGGTAACAAAGGGCAACATGCTCAAGCAGCTGAGGAACCCCAACACGCTGCCTTACAAGGAATGAAAGGAAGGAAAAAAATAATAGTGTAAACGCAGTATTATTCCTTATATTTAGTTGAATTCTCAAAAATAAGGCTTCTGAGATGGGCCAAGATTTTTTTTTAAATGTTTCTTTAAGAAAAACTGTTCCAACTGGAAAACATACCTGGACATTCTACCATATGGAAAGATTCTCAAATTCTCCGATCTGATTCACATGGTTAATTTAGATAATTAACTAAAGCTGTTCAAAGGGAGGGCAAGCAGGAAACATCAGAAAAGGAAGCCGAGCACATTTTCACGTGTATAGCAACTACTCCATGCTTCCTACAATCACCGAAGGAGACATTATAGCAATGATGATCAGGGCAAAAGATGAGTGGAGCTCAGGGGATGGAAGAAACCTGCTACTCCGACTTCATGGTGAGCTTTGGAAGAGAGGGAAGAACACACAGCACTTCCTGTAACATCAGAGATGGCTCCCTTATCTCTCTGAAGATCTCTATGTGAGCTGAAGTAATTCACCACTATGCCCCCCAGACCAATCAGGAACATGGCTGAGGAGGGATAGCATTCTCTCTTAAAGAACACAGGCCGCATTTGCTATTATTATTTTATCTTTAAGGAGCCATTCATTGCCTCAAACTGACTTCCTGGCCTCAGTTATCAAACAATCAATAACTGCCACTTGAGAAGAACTGGTTGCCATCCACAGTCTACAGGAAGCCTCAAAGGCAAAGAGCAATTGCTGCACTGAATTTGAAAGTAAGAACTCTAAATGACTATATCCTGTTCTTACTGGGATGATGGTTGGGTTCAGGCCAAGCTGCTGGAACTGTAAGAATCTTTGAACCCAGCACTAACCAACAGAAATCACGCACAATACTGTTTTCTTCAGTATTAAAAAGGTCTTACTGAGGCTTGCATACTATCAGCGGAACCATATATGCAGTATTGTTCTCCAAACAAGGAAGTGAACTAAGGCGTCTAATTTCTTGACTAACTTCTTATAAAGAATGAGATCGGTGCCAAAAAGCAATCACTAGATTCCCCAGTCAAACAAAACACTTAAGGTTGTGATTAGAATCAGTCATTTGTGTTTAAAGTAATTAATGTGTTGCTGGATGAGGGCCCAGTGACCTCTTTTTTGGACAATAGTCTAGCTAAATCCAATAAATGAATGGTCATTCTTGAGAACTGGAAGTTTATTTAATGATAAGCTTTAAAATCCTGTTTTCGGCTATTGAAATAAGCCAGCAATTAAGCTATGAAGACTAGGGGGCTAGAATGTGGTTGGTTTTTCATGCTTTCTTGTTGGCATTTGGATGCTGCAAATATTTCAATATGTGACTAGAATTGTCATTCCACATTAGTATTGAGCTCCAAACCTTAGCTAAGGCAGATTCTGAGAACCACATGCATAGTAAAATCAATGATTTATCTGAATACTGCAATTTCTCTGGCAATACCACTTGTCACAGTCTTATTCTGGTGATGAGTTACTGTTTTCATGTATTGTATTTGTCAATAAAAACTAAGGCATTCTGGCAATTTCTTTAGATTTTGTTATGAAAATAATAGCACTTAGTAGCAGCAGTGGGGAACAAATAGTCTCACTCAACTTCAAAAAAGGATCATATTTATCTTTTAAAATTTGACACAAAGTTAGTTTCCTTTATAAATATGAAAAACAGCATCCAAAGTGCTGAACAATTGAGCTCTTTTTTTATAAACAAAGATGCTGTCAGATTCATTGTGTCCACAACAATTATATAATTTAAGATCTTTTCTGCAAAAATGACCTATGCAATTTTCCTTACACTTATTTTTTAAAAGCTTTTCATCATCCTTCTTTCATATTCTACTTAACTATAGCTTGCACTGATAATATATACATTGTAAAACATTATAATATATAAACCTGTGTTTATTTCAGCCACATTTTGTCTAAAATCTTCAATGACATCACAACCAATTGCATTACTTTCAACATAAAGGCTGTTGCTTAAACTAATTTTTTAAATAAAAGCTTAGCCAAATTTAACAAGTTTTCCTATCTACTAGGATTAGCCAGTACAAGCTGCTATTGCCATCCTCACACAAAATAGATTTTCAGTTTTGTAGGATCATCTCAACTCTGTAGTTATCACAAGATACAGTAATAAGCAATACCATAAGTCTTCAAAGTTTAACTCTGCATTTTTAAAGCAACATAGCACTTCAGTCCTAAGAAACTGTTTTGTTTTTAGGCATTTATAAAGACAGTTTGGCTAAAATAATGTCCAAGATAACAGAAAAAAAATTAGTAGCATCCAGTAACTGTCAATGAAAAAAATCTATCAGCCTTTAAAAAAAAAAAAAAGTTTGAAAGAAAAATATCACTTCCCTGTGTTCACAAGGGACATAACTAAAATTCATCTCTTACAGAAGGATGTTTCAGTTTGATTAGGTTTTTTATTATTATTATTAGCTCCTTGTTAGAACAGGCACATATAGAATTTTTCTCACTGCTAGATGAAAGCAAGTTCAAAGTCAAATTTAAGTTTGCATCTATCTTTCAAGATCTACTATGCATAACACACACTAAAAGCTTCACCTAGCTTGGCCTCATTATATCTTCCTTAATTGACTCTTAATAAAAAGACTGTGTTCCAGTGTGATGTATATTAATTGGTTTTCAAGAACAGAGCCTTGAAGCAGTATAGATATCTCAATTAAGGATGCATTGCGACATAAATACAAAATTTAAGCCTCTTCTGATTTCCAAAAGATTGACTCACAGCTTGAACTAATGCACCAGGTTTCTAGATCTATTTTATATCTAGGCAGGAAGGCAAAAGTATTTCTATAGTAGATTGATTTAATGCTGCTGAAGACTAAAGTAGGACTACATTCTGAGTGTATGAAAGGCTGTCACAGGCGGAAAGCTTAATTTATCAATTTGCCAGTTTCTCAGGGGAGGCCATTAATGACACCAGCATGAGACTGCCTTTTAGTAGGATTCATTGGACTTATTTTCCTAACCTAAAAAAAATTATGACTTCTCCCCCATAAAACATCAGATCTTTCAGACATGCACAAGGATGACAGGAAATGCAGCTCAAAGCAGAGAGCTCTATCTGTTCATCTTGTATTTTCCTGCTTATATTCAGAACTCAAAGTGCCATAAAGACAGCATATTTAAAAAAAACATCCTACACCACTTTGTATAGTCACTTTGCACATAATAAGAAATTGTGTCTTTTAAACAGCATGGCTTTTCTTAAACCTTCAGATGCATAAGCAGAAGAACTCAGTGGTAACATATCATGAATGAGTCAGTAACCACTCTCTGTAAGTATCATGGAGCATTTGAGTTACTACCATTTAACTCAGTTTAAGCTTCTTATAATAAAATAACAGCCTTCAGTGCCAACACAGGACGCCTTTAAGGTAATTACAGAAATTTGTGCAGCATGACCAGAAGAAAAACTTCAGTTACATATACAGCTCCATTCCATAAAAACACTTTAAAAATACACCTAACTCTTTATCCCACTGATTCACATAAATTTTAGGCTTATCTGCATTTCCAGTAGTCAGACATATGAAATAACTAAACCTATACAAAGCATATATGACCTTCGCAAATAGTCACCATCGGTCCTGTTCCACCACAAAGGCTATTAATGCATACAATGAAGCATACAGTCTGAGATGATACTTCATAATGATTTACATGTAGCTTTCTGCCTTTCAATATTTGTAGAGGTATTTAATCATCATCAGAATTTGTAGCTTGTTGAATAGGCATAGTTGTTATTAAAGCATCAAGTTTGCTGTACTAGATTCTAACAGAGCTGCAGTTCCCAACGAAAATGGGGAAGAGCATGAGAGCTGAGCCTCCTTTCAAGTATACCAAAGCAAGCTCTGTTTGGCTTTATACACCTACAGATAAATCAAGTTTCTCAATCTCATCTCTGGCAGATTGGTCAATAAGCAGAGGCAAGCCATGCTACTGTGCTTTTACTGCCCTTGTCGTTACTGTTGAAGCCGTATCTTGAGTAGTGTGTTCAGCTTTGTGCCCACCACTATGAGACAGGGAAGACATAATCACTTTCTACAAGTACGTGAATGGGGTTGTATCGAGCTGGGGTCAGTCTCTTCTCCAAGGAAATTAGCAGCAGGATAAGAGGCAATGTAGTTTGCATCAGGGATGATTCAAGTTGGACATGAAGAAAAATTTCCCAGGAAAGTTGTGGAGCTATCAACCCTGGAGGCTTCAAGAAATATGTAGATGTGGAACGTGAAACGTGGTTCAGTTGGCATGGTGGTGATGGGTTGATAGCTGTACTAGATAATCTTAGAGGTCTTTTCTGATCTCAGTGATACTAAGTGAGATTCTATGATTCTGGGCTGGCAAGCTTGCGCTAGCTTCTCTCCTACCCTATGACTCCCCACATTTGGTCTTGCAACAGGTTCAGAGAAAGTCTGAGAACGACTCACTGGAAGAAGAGAAAGCTAACATTTGCTTGCAAAGGCAGAAGGGCTGACAAGGAAAAAAGACAATAGTGCAGGTCCTGGGATTTCACCCTCTGCTCAGGTGATGTGATGAAATGAAGTAACACACCCACATTTAAATTCTTTGTCCTTTCGAAGAATTTGATGTGTTCTCCCAGCTGTGGTTACGTCTGTGAAAGAGGAAAGGAAGGGATATTGTCATCTGTGAGATAACAGTCGTCTTTCACCAGGAAACTCACCAGTGTTTTTAATCACAATTTTTCTGTTTAGCCTGTGGGGAGAGATGACCTAAGAATGTTTGCCCCTGGAATATTAAAACCTTACCACAGGAACTGAAGATAAATAAAATACTGAGGGCAGTGGAAAGCCTTCCAACACCTTCCTGTTCAGTTAACAGCTATAACAGCAATTAACTATCCTTCTTCAACCTATCAAGGCAGACTGCATCAATCACTGAGAGAAAACCCGTGGGACTGAAGTGCCACACCAGCATAGACAGAAATACCAACGTACAGAAGACACTTGTTACCAGAACACAAACACCCCTGAACAACAACATCGCAACAACAGCCACTCCTTGAGACTCACAGAATCACAGAATCACAGAATCACCCGGGTTGGAAGGGACCCCAAGGATCATGTAGTTCCAACCCCCCTGCCTAGCAGGGCCACCAAACATACACATTCAGATCAGGTTGCCCAGGACCCCGTCCAACCTGGCCTTAAACACATCCAAGGACGGGGCATCCACAACCTCCCTGGGCAGCCCGTTCCAGGGCCTAACCACTCTCCTAGTAAAGAACTTCCCCCTAACATCCAACCTAAATCTTCCCTCCTTCAACTTAAAACCATTTCCCCTAGTCCTGCTGTTATCAGCCCTTTTGAAGAGTTTACTCCCCTCCTGGGTGTAGGTTCCCTTCAGGTATTGATAGGCTGCAATGAGGTCACCCCGCAGCCTTCTCTTCTCCAGGCTGAACAAGCCCAACTCCCTCAGCCTGTCCTCATAGGGGAGGTGCTCCAGCCCCCTGATCATCTTAGTCGCCCTCCTCTGGACCCTTTCCAAAATCTCTATGTCTTTCTTGTACTGACTCCAAGCTCTTCCACTGGTAAACAAAGAAAATTCAAACCTCAAAACTTAAGACATTGAATAACAGACTCAAAGCCACTGCAGCCCATTAATCAGTGGCATTTCAATGACATCCACCCAAATACCCACAAGATTAGAAGCTAACACTGCAGAGCAATCTTTGAATACTCTGACACTGACACACCACTGATTGTGCGCTATTTACACGTCATTGGAACACACTAAAACCTAAAGTAGTCAGGAGAACTAATTTTTTTTTTCCTCTCAGGGAAAGTCAAGGTTTTCCATCCTCCCTAATGGTTTCTGCGTGTCTCACTCACTGTGATCCTTAGACTGTGAACAAGAGAATTAGGGAACTATAAACCCTGAGACTGTGCATAGCATTCTGAATAGGAATTCCATTTATTCTTATAACTCCTCATTTTTTCTCTATTGTGAAGACAGACCTGTGTTTCTGAGAGATAATACAGATCCTATAGCCTCAAGAAGCTGGATTTTTTTCCCCACAAAAAGACTGAAGACAATACCTATTACTATTCCAGCTTTACAGATATGGAAACAAATTACTAAGGCAACTAATCTCTCCTCTTTATATTCCATCTTTACAGGAGTGTTCTGATTCTCAGATGTGGATAGAAGTCACAGTTCATTTTGAAATCAGTGAAATTTGTGCAATCTTTATAGTGCTTGAGCTGAAATCTGCATATGAAGACTTGCAGCCCAGTCTTAAAGACCCCACTTGGAATCAGGGTCCAAATGGTAGTCTCTGATTTATATTCTCTGATTTTTATTCTGCCCCTTCCCTTCGGATGTTTCAACAGCTTATGGAGCTGTTCTCCACGTGATCTGGACCAACCTCAGTCTAATCATTCAGACACTTTTGTGACTTCTCCAGTGGCACTGGTAGCCAAACCTGTTTTTAACTATACTGAACTAATCTTGGCTTTTCTCAAAAAAAATCAGAAGATGCACGAATAGAGTCTCCAGACGCAGAAGATTAGACTTAGAGAGCTGTGATCTGTAGGGAACCAGTGAGAAAGTACTTGGCCTTCATGATCCATTTGATTAAGTCATATGCTTTAAGGTCTCTACAAGACTTACCACATGCTCCTTTTTCTCCAGAACTGGAAGCTAAATTCTCTTGTAAACCTATTTTCCTTCACAGTGCTTTAACCTTGTAAACCCAAAAGTTGATGAGAATTCACTGAGTAGAAGAAGAGCAGAGGGAGAGGTCAGCTTCTCATCCAGTATCACACCACCAATTTCAAAAGCATTAAGATTAGCTCCTGATGGCTATAGCTCCTGTCTAAATCATAAAGAATCTCCCATAAACACATAATCTGTAAAACATCCTGAGGATTTGATAGGGACATTCCCGCAGAGGCTCACACTCCTTCTGAATGCAAGGTGAACATAAGTGTCAAGTTATGCTTGAAGAAGTATACAGAGATCAGCATTTCCATGTCCCCTCTTTCTTAGCAGCCATTTAATCCCACTCTTCCTTTTGCAAACCATGAAAGACAAAAGAAAGAAAGGAAAAAAAGCCTCTTTTGCAAGCTAACGAGCAAATGTAAATTTAAGCCCTATTTGCCCAGTACAGAATGTGTCTGAATTCCATCTGTATCATACGGCTACATGCCAATTACTTTAATTAGGATGAGATCTAAGAATTACAGGAGAAAATTCATAGAGTAATTAAGAAATATTTTTTCCTCTTCAGTGCTCTACTTTCCTCTTTTCCTTTGCTCATTTCCCTGTTTCTCCAAGCCAACTCCCTTTCTCCATTCAGGGAGTTTCTCTTTCTGATTATTTAGCCATTTTGGCACCAGAATTGTTTTACTTTCACCTTGAGGCATGCAGGCAAGCCAAAAAGCTGTTTGCATCTAATGCTTCCAAGACAAGGTGTAAAAAAAGTAAAGAAATAAAAGCGTAAGGACTTATGCTGATTTAGAGCACAGTTGGGTGCAGCATGGCACAGCGCTTTGTAGAGCATCCTATTACAAAGTAATGGCACATTCTGCCAAGAAATGCCACCGTTCATTGCTCAGGGAGCTGGGTAATCTCACACAAATGCAACAAATGTACTCAACAATGAAGGAAAAACTGATTGGGTTGCACAGACATACAGCAGGACCGGTAATCAGCATAATAATACTGAATGAAACAATGAAATGAGTGCTGTCTTAACAATACCAGCAGAAGTCATACAGCTGTCAAGATTTGTTCAACATTAATTTTCATTTCAAGAGCTATCCAGAATCAATCTGCTTTAGAGTTCAGAACCAACTCACTACACCAACTGGGGGCAGCTTTTAATAAATATGCCACATAGTATATATATAAAATACTGCTTTTCCCCACATTTGACACGTTGAACCAGAACACATCAGACTAAGTCTGGACAAATTCCCACGCAAAATTCTTTGGCTGTAACAAAATGCCTTCTGGGAGTTTCACAAAAACTCATCACACAACTGGTTCTTAAGTAGCAGGACTTTTCTCTCTTTCTTTTGAAGATCTTATGAAGTATCCACTGGCTTAATTCATCACATCTTTCTGCAGCTATAAACCTTTGCTTGGCAGAAGAGAAAAGCCAAGCTAAGTGTTACGCTATTCTGGAAGAGTTTTGCATAGGCTTGTCTTGTTTTAAGCCAGGTTTAAAAGTTAGGCACATTCCACAAGTCACAAAGATGCTTACATTTATGAGGACTGCTCCAAAAGCAATGCCTCCTTATTTTATTATGTTAGCTTATCATGTCAGAGGGAGATGTTGGTGGTATAGTAGCAGATATCTGAAACAGAGAGGTAGCATTAAATTCCTCCATGTGAAAAAAAATCGCATCATTGACATTTGTCAATGCTTGCTGAACATTTATGGAGAACACAGTGGATGTGAGCACACTGAGGCAGAGGGTGGTGTGTTTCAGCTGTGGTGACAGCAACAGTGGGTCACCTTTGCTGGTGCAGATTTTTTTTATGAGCGGAGCATGCAAACTCTTGTTCATCGCTGGAGAAAATGCATAGTTAATGGTGGGGACTACTTTGAAAAACAGTGTTTTGTAGCTGAGAATTTGCTCTATAAAATAACGTTGGTGTGCTTTTTGTAGCTATTGTAGTTTCCATGCAAATAAGTAGGAGGCATTACTTTTGGAGCAACCCATGTAGAATCACCAAGGGTGGAAAAGACCTGTAGACTAAGTTACTGCAAAGTATTTTAGAATCGGGCAATAATCATCAATATACCTTAGAGCTTGGCAGTTAAATTGTGTTGTAAAAGTGCATTCCAGGTTTTAATCCAGTTCTTAAACTCATATTAAAATTAGATGATGTATCATACAGTAACGTTAGCACAATTAGAACAACGGTCAAAGTGAAATAACATTAAATGCAAAATGTCGCCCACGCTACAGCTGTAATGAGAATTGTATTTCATTCAGTCATGAAACTTTTGTAATTTATAAAACCATCACATGTGAAACCGAGCTGAAATGGAGCCTTATTGAAAATTCAGTCATTAAGAGCTTGACATTCAGCTGTCTGCTGGCAACCGGAATGTCATCATTGATTTTAGAGATTACTGTGGAAACAACATCTGGTTTTAGACTTGCACCAAATAATTTCTGAATAAACATGTATTCACTTCTGTGCTATACCCAAATACAGACTTTAGGGGAATAAGTAGGTTCATGGAATATTACAGATCAGTGTTAACTAGGAAATAAGTTTATTCTTTAAACACGAGGTGACAGATTCTTAGCAAGGATAAATTATTTAGATACTGATTTATGCCAAATGAGAACTGGGCCCTGCCTCATTAGAGGATGATTCAGTCCTCACTTTTGTAGTATTTGGCAGTACCTCAGGGACAGATCAGATTATAGATGCTTTAAAACTGGAATGTGTCAGGGTGACCTAAATGCAGTCGAAGCTAATGTAGTTATGGTGTGCAAAACCCTTGGTGGGATGCTCAGGAGACAGTTCCTGAAGGGCTCTTTTTGGTTTATTTAAATCTCGTTTCAGGTGATTTCAGCTAATGAGACAGAAAATGAAATAAGGTGCCAGGATTCACATCAACTCAGTTTGGGAAGTTTACAGTCATTCCTTGGGCATGATGCCTCCAATCATCTTCCCCTGCTACAGCAGACAAGGCCAAATGGTAAAAGCTGATTTTATGACCCTCACAAACTTACTCTGGTGAAAATCTGTACAAGTTGTGCAAGAGTCCAACAAGTGTGCAATTATTCACACCTTTTGTATTGATGCAAGGGAATGCAATATGTTGGGACAGGGTTTTGTTTTTGACTGGCTTTACCAGTCATCTTTTTTTTTTTTTTGACATAAATGTCTTAAAAGAAGTTTTAAGTCTGCTCCATCAGCAGAGCTAGATTTGGATCTACAACGTAAGTAATTCTGAAACATTCATACAGTTCTTAAACTTCATGAACACAATGTGCTCAGACATTATCATGTATCAATTCATGATGAATCTGATCTTTTCTGAATAAAAATAGTAACAACAAATAGAGCATACATACTTCTAATTAACTGGACACACATATATACAAGTGTGAAGGTCATGCTTATAACTAAATATAATGACATTATTTACATTTCCATAAATACATATATCCAACTGCAAGATACTAACTTGATTAAATTGGATACTATCTACATAAGGATGTGATTACTGTATTTAATTGGAAATAAATCAAACATGCAATGTTTCCTTTGTTTTTAACTTCTGTAAGTTTTCTTTAGTTTTAGTTATTCTCCTGACAAGCACAATTTTCTCCAGATATACCAGTATTAATAAAATATGCACAGTGGAACAAAAGTACTGACTTGATACTCAGTTTCAGAGTCCCACATGCCCTATCATTAGTGGCAGACTGATTGTTTTCTAAATTTCAGCAAAACACACCGGACTAATTATAATTCCACCAACATTAGAGCTGAAGTACACAGATTAATGATCAGCAATTAAAACATCAACAACATCACAAACAATAATGTTTCATACTGTTAATTTCTGTTGCCTGAAGTCATGCTATTTCTCCTTGGGCCGGAAATACATAACACAATCATTACTTCCAACACGAATAAAATGCTATCCTATTACACGCAGAGATTCATGTACTGTAGCTGGCTTACAGTACCTACAAAGGAATGTGCACTTGGTGCACTGCACGTATGTAAATTAGATGTATCAGTGTAAGATCTGAAATCTCAAAGATAACATCAGTCACGTCGTTCTATCTAAACATATGCAGCACAAAGTCATATTTTAAACAACCATAAGCTTGGTGTACAAGCTTAGTAGTACACCAGTACACCAGACCAGAGTGAGTCGTTACCTTTAAAGATTTTTCTCAGAACAATTTTGTCAGGTTCAGCTGACAGAGGTACAGCTGTGCTACATGTTTTCTTAGAACCTATAACATCATTGTAATCCTTTCTGTCTGGTGCAGCATCCAATTTAATCAAGTCTAGCACAAAGCTCATCTGATGTCATCTCTCATTTGTGCACCAGGAAATCAATGGATGTAGCTGCAAATCACTGCAGCGGGTAACTATAGCTTGACCTTGCACTTTGAGCATTTGCCTGCAGAGTTTACATAGGCCAGCACTCTGCAGTCAGCATGACTTGTGATAGCACACCTGGTGCTGAACTTAAAACAGCCCTTTTGTAGAACACTTCCAAGGGCATCCTTATTAGCTATGGTGCAAGTGATTTTACGACTGCTTTGCTCTAACATTTTCCCTACTAAACTCAATATTTTTTGCAATCTTTTTCACTTACTGAAATTTAATGCTCATGGAGATGACGGTAGATGAACTCAGTAAACTGAAAAATAAACAAATATATTATATCTCTGTTGAATGGCTCACCTTTCCCTGATCTTAGACATGAAAAAGTAAGCTGTGGGATAGCTTTGTTATAAAAGAATGTTGAGCAGTACCAGAAAAAGAAGAAATTAAAACAAACAGATGAATGGCACTAGACATTTTCAGAATGGAAATATTCATTTGCATGCTGGACAATTCTGAAAATTCAAATGAATAATAAATCCAGCTGAGTCATCCATGAATTAATGCTTGTTACGTTTAAGTCCTCTCCATATCATTCAATGGAGCAAAAGCAGGATACCAGTACGTTATGTATTCTTCATTAATTATTTATCAAGGAACAATCAAATGGCCTCTCACCAGTGTTACTGATACTCTTGACAACTGCTGAAATACCAGACAGATACGGAATAAAAAATCCCAAAAGAGCAGAGCATGTGACCTGGCACTGTCAAAACTAGGTACATACCAAAACTGACACAGGTGCGGAACTGTGAACGGACATGTAGATAAATAATGCACTCATCAGCTCACGCAGACTATCTGCTTGGTACAGCAGATATCGGATCATTAGGGATGTAGAAGAAGTGGAAAGAAAGGTGCTTTATTTACCCACAAAAAAATCTGGCTCTTTTCAAGTTTTTCTGGCTTCTCTCTAGTGTTCCTAGTTCCTTCTCCATGCATGTAGAATTAAACATATTCAGGAGCCACATGAAAAAATGCATGATACTTCCACTGTAACTTCCAGCAACGGTATTTCATTATTGCAATTAAATCCATCCATTATATTTAAGAAAGAAAATGAAAGTTTGGGAAGAAGTTAACAAAATTTATCCCTAATACATTATCAGCTCTGGGGGCATTGTCATAGAATTCATATGTCATAGAATTCATGGCAAAGCCAGGAAAGATCTGGTTTCCACCATAAGCAAGGAAGTTTCCACATGACACCAAACACGTGGCATAAGGGCAAGTATTACAAACGATAACCAGAATGTCTGTTAACATTTTTCAGACATGAGCACTGATGGCAGAAGGCCCAGTTTCAGACAATTTCCTCTCAGATCCAATTGAGAGGTAGAATAGAGTTAGCTTCATATTCATAAGCTACTTTATGGGTCTTGTTCAGATGCTCAGACAATGGGCCTGTTATGCTCAGCTGCTTTGCTTGCATATAAAAGACTCTGGATATCGGTTTTACATGCATTTCAAAAACAAAAAACTACGATTCCTAAGTGGTTTTGCAAACTGGAGGAGAGATGAAGGCAGATTTTTCATGAACTCAGCTAGTAACTCAGGCAACAGTTTCCATATATTTGTTGTAGAATTCTTTATTACCTTGTTCATTAACCTTTCCTTGAGTGTTAAAGTATTCCATTACCTTTACTTGTGCAGAATGTTCAAGCTGTGCTACTCCTGATCATACAAATTCACAGTATGGTGGTATCCAGTTAAGATAACCTTCAAAATGGAAAACAGAAATTCTACTGCTCTGGAGCTCAGTGTTGTTAGGACAGCTTCAGATCACTTTGCTGCAGCTCCAAGGGAAACTTAAAAACCTTCTGCACTTGAAAAGTCAGCCTAATCTTTAGAAAAACTTTACTTCACAGTACCAGTTCTTAACCATACATTGTTTTGCTCTGCACAAACATTTGGAGGTCTTAAACTACATTCAGGGATCCTAGAACAGGGGTGCAGATGTTAAAATTACAGATATTAGGTAAAATCCACCCCCTAATTTATCTGTCCTCTACTGTCAGAACCAAGGTCTACTATCTGAAGACCCTGGTAAGAGATTTCAAAATCCTGCAGAAACTTGCCAGTGGAAAATTCACCAATACCTCTTCCTTGCAGCCCTACAAATATGTAACCTGCAGTGCTTTTCCTTCTGAATATTTTTTGCTCCATTAAGTAGCTTCATCTTTCATCTTGGAGGCTCAGTAAATAGCTCAGTTTAGAAGCTTATCAATGGAAAACATAACATTATAGGAAGAATCAGTTCACCAGGCAAGATCTCAGAAGGTTTGTGTCTGAGAGGTAGAGAAGTACCACTACACTTGATATAGTATCAATAACTCCAAGGAGTGCTCTCCTCCAGAACTGGATATAACACAAACAAGCCAATGTATTGACTAGATCTTCACTTTCTCAGCCAGAATACATAACCTTCAAAGAGCTAGTAAAGGCCTCCCCCCTTGGCAATCTGCCTTCACTATTTTGGTCTTTTCACAAAGCCAGACTCTCATTCAACAAGACGATGGAATGAAATCACTTCCCATTTTTCATTTTGGGTGTAAGCTTGCCATGGCAGATGTCCCCAAGGAACTTCAGAAATATAGAGAAGTTTTCTTACATGGCTTCCAGCAGCAAATAATTAGATATTTGCTCTCAGAATAATACATTGAATCTTTCAAGAAGTACGAAAGCATAAAGAAAGATTTATACAGTGGTTTCACAGTCAGCAGAACAAACACATCTCATCAAAATGTGACCTATTCAAATGGCAAGTAATGTAGCAAAGAAAGATCATCTCTTAGCTGAGTACATGTTAAGTTCAGCAAAACTGTCAAAGCTGTTTAAGGCAAACAGCCCATTACAGGCCAAGAGCATTGTAAACCATTAGCACTGCCAGGGTAATGTGAAATAATTTCTCCAGGACTCAGAAACTGACATATTGTCATTTGACTTTTCATCAGAAATCTGCAGATAGATCATCTGTGCACG
Organism: Lagopus leucura; assembly: GCF_019238085.1. Classification (NCBI taxonomy): domain Eukaryota; kingdom Metazoa; phylum Chordata; class Aves; order Galliformes; family Phasianidae; genus Lagopus; species Lagopus leucura. The sequence continues at coordinate 6,707,362 of NW_024962269.1, read as the reverse complement.
TAACTCGCTTAGCAGTAGAAAGTTCACTCCCTTCTCAGAGAAGCTAGCATATAGAGTAGGTGAAGGGCAAGCTTGACAAAAAATACAGCACTAAAACCTGTTAAGAATCTGCAGCTGTGTACTACTTCATACGAAATTCTACTCTGAACAGAACTTAAAAACAAAAACAAAAAAAAAGAACCATAAGACTGGCAGAATCAGGATGCTGATTTCTCTGTCAAGAGTAGAAACACATTACAGCACTGACACTCAGCAATAGAGCTCACAATTCCCAGAGAAAGTGTTAGGTTAAGTGATTAAGCTGTGACTGTGTATCTTAACAATGCAGATGATCAACACCTTTCCTATTACACAAGAATGGACACAAAGCACTTTGGGAAATGCCAATATGCACCTTAAGGTAAATCTGCTTGATGAGTATCCCATGTCTATACTCCTAAGGGATCTAAATCAATACAAATGCTGCAGTTGCACAGGAAAGCATGCAGAGAAGATATATTCTGCATTGTTATCTCACTTTTAATTACAACAGATAAGAATGAGGTCAAAAAGATTTTCAAAACAAATGACTGTTACAAAGCAAACACAAAAAAGCTGAAGTTCTTCAAGAACTAGATCATCCACTGTACCTATCAGAACAGACTGTTTTGTACTCTTCCTACATGTAGGTTTAATGCTGGCAGAGTGATACCTTTAGAATAATCACTGATTGACTCTGGCATAGGGAAAGTGCCTCTTCATGGCAAATGCAAATAGACTATAAAAAACAAATAGGTATCTCAAAGGAAACAAATAAAATATGAACACCTTGTGGAAAAAAAAATATTCCCTTAGACCTGCAAATGACACTTTTAATGTAAAATGGACTGCAAGAAATCAAATAATCTGTCACTTTCTACTTTCAGTGACTTTATCAGCAATTTATTAGCACATCTCATTGAGCTCGCACTGGTTTGATATAGCAACAACTACGAAGAAAAACAAAGAACAAAGACTGGGTTCAGGGTACTCAGGAGACTGAAAACTTATGTTCTGTGCCACTGGACTTTCAAAATAGATGTTTTAAAGAGCAAAGACTTGAAGTTGTTTCACATCACTGAGTACAAGATTATAGTCTGCCATTCTTCAAACTGAAAAGCACAAATCTGTACTGTTAAGCACACGTACCACAAGGAAAACAGCACTTTTTGTGCAACTGTTATTAATAATTTACCTGCTCCTCCATTTGCCAATCAAAATAAATAAACAAAAGCTGTAATTGTTCACTGCTATAGAAAGCAGATTTATGGCTTTAGCTGAAAACTCCCTTTTCTCCCTTGCCAAATTGGTTAAAAGTTGAACAAAATAAATATATTTGTGACTTTACTGAAAAAAGCATGTGTCAGCACAAAAATTAAAAAGACTGAAATTTCAAAAGAATGCTGAGTACTGATTCCTAACATATCTAAATAAAATCCTATGTTTTTAAATGTCTTACTTGCTTCAAACATAACAGCTCATATTTATAATTGTTTATGGAAGTGACCTGAGTTGATTTACAGTCCAACACCCCCAAAGTTCAGTTTCTTTTTCTGCAAAATCAATTAAAACAAAAAGCAAAATACTGGCTAATGCCTGTTTTAGATGAACTCAGACATGTTTTTCACACCTGCTTTTCAAGGTTGCCAAATAACAAAGCATTCCATAACACATGCAGTTCAGTTCCTTGGCAATGTTTTTATTTAAATGCCATATGCCAAAGGTTTCTGCATCAAGGTACAATTCCATTAAGCCTTACTTAGAATTTATCAGGAGATCCTCTGGCTGCATTTTATGCAGATCAAGTCTGCTTTGGCATTCAGATTCAATACTTATAAAAATTACTTCATTTAAAATCACAGTATTCAAAGATTTTTCTGCCTAAAGGAGTTTCTTTAACTTTCAGGCTGTACTTACTTGTTTGTATTTATGTGAATGTTGAGCAAAGCCAACTTTTCTAGCTACGGCCGTAATGTTTACGTTCTCCAATTCCTCTTCCCCGTATCTTGGAGTTTTATTCAGTGGAATTCTGCCTCTGGAGGGCACTCTTTCATCCATTTTCTGATAACTCATTCTGCTGGGATTTTGCTGAGCGCAAACGCTACAAAACGAAAAAACAAAAAAATGAAATTTTTAATTTGCTGTGGATACATTTACTTCTTTCTTGCATTTGCTTTATGAACAGTCATTTAATTGAGCTTCATCAGCAAAAAAAAAAAAAAGTGAGTTTTTAAAATCCTTCTTTCAAGCACCCACCAGAAACTAGAGAGGTTAGATGTTGGTTTATTAGTGAAAAGTGAATAAAGATGTGTTCTCATTATTCAAGGCATCAAAATAAATAAATACATGCAGAACAAATAGCCCTTTGCTCTATAACACCTATTTATATAAAAGTGAGGGAGAAACTCTTCATTCTCATCCTTTTTTTTTTTTTCTTTTTTTTTTTCCCCTTAATTGCTTGATTGTATTATATTTTGAAGTAAGTTTAGCAGAGAGATAGAGAACAGACACACTTCAGAGGCATGGTGATGCACTGGAACAGGTTTCCCAAGGAGGCTGTGGATGCCCCATCCCTGGAGGCATTCAAGGCCAGGCTGGATGTGGCTCTGGGCAGCCTGGTCTGGTGGTCGGTGACCCTGCACACAGCAGGGGATTGAAACTAGATGGTCATTGTGGTCATTTTGAACCCAGGTCATTCTATGATTCACTGTGGAAGAAGCTAAGTTTTTCTGTTATTTCATTACAACTGTGCCTGATTTTACCTCATAAAAGATAACACTGCTTTTCCCTAAGTGAAAAAAATGCAATCTAATGTTTATTTTCTGCTAGGTACATCAGAATATGAACACACCCAAGGGCGCTGCCCATCTAACAGAACACATGAAACTACCTCAGCGACTGCCTCTATGTTTGTACACTACGATGAAAGCCTGGCCGTCCTGTACCACACAAAACTGCAATCCAGACTTACATGGCAATATGCACACTTCTCTTATAAACTTCTAATTTCAGAATAGAAACAGCACATGGATCTGCCCATTGCCCAAGTCAAACTACAGAAAATTCTCTTAAATAATAAAAAACAAATCTGACTAAGGGAAAGTTTTATGTTGGGCTTTAGAAGATATTTCACTAGCAAAGTGGAAACAAATAAATGTTATTTTCATGGCTAAAGAGTCATCAAAGGCCATAGATAAAAAATAGATAGTCCTAGTTACATTCAAATAATTTCAAACAAATGATAAAGAAAAAAGAATGGATGATCATGCAATGTTTTGTCAGTAATCAATTTCTTTCCAGACAATTCCATTCAGTACCTTCGACACAACAAATGCTGAAATATTTTTATTACAAATAACTGCAAATATATTCTCTGTTCTCTCTCAGGTTTATTCATATACCTATCCCACTAAAGTGGGACACACCTACAAATAAAAAACCTACACAAAACAACAGTCAGTAAGGACTGCAGCGAGTGACAGACTTCACTGAATCAAGCAGTAGTTTACTAAGGCATCTAAGACATCAGACATTTGCTATTGAAGTTCAAATATTTGAAAGAAAATAAATGCAGCATTTTCGCTGTTGCAGTCTGCATGGGTGACCTCTCCTAAACGACAAACATTAAATATGAAACAGTTGATACAAATGTGCTCCCCGTTCTCTGTTAACATCTTTCCAAAATCATTTCTACATAACGAAAAGATCACAGAAAGTTTTTGCCACTTACAAACCTGTCTGTAGCATTAGAAAATAATATAACAGACAATGCTTCTTCATAATTATTTCCCACTTAAAGTACTGTTAAAGGCACACTAAGGTAACAGGAAAATCCAGTATGTAGACAGGACAAAACATATCTCCTTTTCTGGAATTTTGATCACAATGTAATAACATTTAAATCTGAAAAATTACATTTTACTGATATCTGGACAGCAACAAAACCATTTCTATGAACTTAGACTTTCATATTTTTACCAAAAACAAAGCAAAGGAAAGAAAGAAGCACAAGTTATACGAACTGTTTTTTCCCCAGAGATGTGCTTGAGTGTGTGGATATAAAGAACAAGAAAGAGCACAGTTGTGGATTAAGTATTTAATGACTTATATTAATCACACATGCATTCTAGGATGGAAATTAAGTTATAAAAATCATTTATTTATTGGTATAAGAATACTGAACTATTACAAGCTCCACATTCCCTCCCACATTCCTTCAACATCTTGCCAGATAATAGATTGTCAAAATGGTCAGTCGCTTTCAATAAACTTTATTGTCCATGTTAAGGTCATTTTGGCAGAGTGAAAGCCTACAGAGTGCCTAAGCTAAATACCAGTACCAGGTACAAAGAAGTGCAAAGCACAGTACTATATTCACAAAGGCCAGACATCTAGGAGTGAATTCAATATTCCTTGTTTCTTAGAAGTCACAATAGGTGACGGTGTGTTTCTATTTGTTTATCAGATCTCCAGAACCACTCTAAAAAAACACAAAAATAAAAAAAACCCACCACCCATGGCTCCCAGTGTATTTAGTAGATAAAACCTGCATTAGAAATATTACTATCATTTTAGAAAAGCTATCTTGCTGAACAAGAAACTGGCAATTACGAATCAAGGTGCTATAAAAATCCTAACATTCAAATAAAAGGATGTCTCCAGTATAAGCTTTTGCATGTCTGGAAAAGTTGAAGTTGCACTGCTTTGAAAACTGGAGTAATTTTAATAGTAAGCTTAGCAATCTAAGAATCATGTTGAGTTACTCCCACAACATGTACAATTCTTCCTCAAAGGGTCCCTCATAACTAAGTTTTCTCTATTGGATTCCAAATGGATCAGTGACAGGACTGTAATAATTCAATCTGCGACAGACTTATTTACATCACCTAAGATGATCTTTGTTCAATCCACTTCAAATGCAAGTAAATCAAAATAATATTCTTACTTGTAAAATTTATTGACAATACATATGAACTTATATTTGGAATTTTAGTTCATTTTCTGAAGAATAATATGAAGCCTCAACAAGAACATAAGTTATGCACAGTGGAGTAACGCAACTATGAAGACTTCACTGCAAATGCCAGATGTTCTCACATCTCTGCTTGCCAACTGAACGATAATATTACGAAAGACGAAATGAATGGCAAACATTAAGGAAAATCTATTGAAAGTACAAAAGTTAATAAATATACACCCAGAAAGGAAAACCTTTCATTCATAGAATATTATTCAATTAAGTCTGAAGCAGTGCCTCAGCTGAAAATCCTATTTTCAGTAACATACACCAGTCAAAAAGCTCTGCCTATCTGTGCCTATATGTTTGTCTTGGCCTGAATCATCCATTCCTAAGAAAAAGGCTAGTAGAAAGAGCAGTATTTTATAATGTTAAAAGATTCTGAAGATTTCCTTTATGAAATTCTATGCATTAGAATGAGGTTTTGCAGGTTGGCAGAGAACTTGAGTCTTTTGCTCTCTCACTGAAAAGCCACATATTGTCAACTCACATTCTTTCTGGCTTGCGCACAGCCGGTATTACTGGGACTTCAGCTGCTGTGCTGCCCATTCTCTCTGTCAGTACTGAATATGCGCCAGAGGCCTAAGAAAGTCATTCTTTGCAATTGCAGCTCAGATCTAAATCAATGGCTAGGAACCTGAACTCCAGAGAACTTTCTGCTTTTTCAGCATTCTCCTTACTTAGTCCAAGCCATACAGAGGAAGCAGCTCCCAAACTCAATCCTTACGGAAAATAGACTGGAAGAAGGGGCCTAAAGAGTGAAAAAGAGACTGGAGAAGGGTGGAGAACAGACAGACAAACACCTGGAACATTTGGCTCAAACGAAAGATGGAGAAAAAAATGGAACTAGTCAGGAGCAAGTAGACTTGCTTAGTAGAGAGACTACAGCAAAAACTGGAAGAGGTAAGGGTGAGACAAAGTGCTGTTGAATAAATTCTTATTATGACATCTAATAGTAAGGCTGGGGAAATGAAAGAGACAAAAATGAAAATATGAACGTCAAATAGTGTAGTCAGGTAAATAAACAAGGTCTGGGAAAATATATGAAATGAAATGCAGGTGAAAAATCTGTTGTATGAAGACACAGATGGAATCAGTAAAATCCATAAAGAATTGAAGGAAAAAAGCCAATGCTGGGCATTTATTACTTATATTTTTTCCTCTGAGGCAAGTTTTCCAAAACTTCTCCATCACTTTCCCTTCTGAGATTTTCCAAACCTCTAACAAGTTTGCACTAAGTCCCAGTAAATTCTAGCCTGAGGTGACTGATACTTGGTTATGAATTGTTTAGTTTTTCCATGTCCAAATAAATAAAACAGTTCAGGGAATCATTTTACTAGAGCATTCTATCACAGCATGATGCCCAGAGAAACTGTCATTCAGTTGGTCTTCCACTATCCTTTTTTCTCTTTTGTCACCCTGTGTTAAAGTTCTTGCAATGACGTTAACCTCAAAGTGCCATCTGGAGCTTCATAAGCAAAGAGCAGTTGTAGCCACATGTAATACAGCTGAACTTGTCATTTTAAGTGAGACATAACTGCTCACTCAAATAACATGCATTTTCTGTGTTCTGTGTATTTAATATAAGAAATTAAGAAAAAGCAAAAAATTAAGGAAAGCAAACGCCTGTGCAATTACACAACTTTCCACCATCTACTATCTGCCAAAAGCTGTTTGTATCGCTAATAAAGAGAAGATTAAGCCAAATATTATTCTTACACCTGCTGGAGATCTTTTCAGAACCAAAGCATTGACATGTAAGAGACAGAAAAGGTAGTCAGTGGTTCAGTAGACCATACAAATGATTTAAAGGACAATAACTTAATTGCACCTGTAAGAGTAGAGCTGGGAAAAGAAACAGCTGGTTCACGAAATGCTTTGAGTTTGTTCCATGTGCAGCAGTAGAAGGCAACATTTAAAGAAACCAATTACGTTTTGAATTGTAAGAAAAATAGGGGACAATTTCCAATTCTAAATAGATGACAATCTCATAATGCCATCAGGGATTTTCAACAGTAAAAGTGTGTGCTTCTGAAGGGACTGCTCCACAGTAATAAACCCAGAGCAATCACTTCAGCTATTCACATTGCACAATTTTCCTGAGCTCTCAATAAGAAACTTCCCTATTCCAGGACACTTTCTGTAAGTTTGTGTTCTTGTCTTTGATCAAAGTTAACCAGAGAGAGAGACAAGTCTTTTAGTTCCCATTTACAGATTTGCGCTGTCTTGGTCCTCCTCCCTCTTCTGCGGGGGGGGGGAACTGTTTTGGAATTTTACATCCCACTGATAATTCCAGAGAGCAAAGTAGCTTCTGTTTTGTGGTCTTTAGAACACACTTTCCACAGCTTTAGCATCCCTTCAAATCTAGTATCCATGCTCCATTACCCAGAATACCCTTGGTTCATCTCCCCACTGAAAGACCTAATTTCCAAAAATTCCTGAAATATGCTCCCCAACATAAGTTTAATTAATAGATAACAAAGGCTAAACCCAAACAATATTTTGTAAAAATGGAAAATACAACAACAATCCTAGTGTTTGCATTTTTCTCTTACCATTAAAAGAATACCTGAGTATTTTCTGAAGTCTTTAACTTTTTCTGACAGAACAAAATTAGTAAAGAAAATAAAAATGCTTAAAAAGTTAAGTATTCAAATGAAAAAGAAATTAGCCTTTCATTTGACTTCTTGACTTTCTTGAGTGTGCTTTAAGGCAACATAACTCATAGAAGGCACTACCAGGAACACTATTTTTTTTTTTTTTTTTTAATACTTCAGTAGATATTGTGCACTAATTTTACTAACCCAAACTATGTCTGCCTCACTTTAGGAGAAAAAAAAAATGCAGCTGTTTCCACAGAGTCATTCTGAAGAGAGAAGCTCTTTTTAAACACTACAGCATTTCCACCCAATGTTTACAATTACTTAATCATCAGGGCTGATATGGGCATAACTGTATGTAATAAAGTAACTACATCTTTAATTGTTCTTGTTTCAATAGATTAGTTAGAACTGAAGCAATTCCCAGGTCAATGGGATCTTATCCATTTAATCAACTGTCACCAACTTCGGCATGTAATATCAAAGGACACTAATAAGAAGCGGACGTTAAAAGTAATGAGGAGTGCAGCACCTAGCCTGACAAATGTATAAATCCCTTGAAATTTTGTTCAAGGTCAAACAAAAGCTCCAGTACAAAATTAGCCACAGAACTCTCACCTCCTAATTCCCAACCTTGATAATCACAATACAAGCATCCCCTTCAAAATCTAAAAGTGTCTCAAGTGCCCCATATTCAGAAGTGAATGAACGGGAATTCCTTGGGATTATTAGAATAAAGGATTCCGATGAGAAAATGCTCTTTGAACCATTTAAAAAAAAAAAAAAAAAAAAAAGCTTTCTTTAATATTTTCCTTCTACCCATTTCTTCTGGCTAGCAGAGTAGCTCTGACAGCTGCATTTCAATTAACAGATTTCAATATTGCCTTTGATAGGTGTTATGCTTTGTATTTGACTGGCTTATTTCAGCACTTTATCCTCCTAAAATTCACTACTCAGCTGGATCTATTTTTCACTGTCAACGGTCTGAACAGTATGATCACTTAATGTGAAAGGACCTATGATGCAGTATGAGAGAATGACATGTCACAATGTCAAATTCTGCAAGATTGTTCTGTATTACTTAACTTGATGTGACTGAATCACAGCCCAGAAAACTTAATTTTGTCAGAACTCAGTACTAACTTTTGGAAGACATTCCTTAATTGAAAAGTTCATTCCTAATGAAAGTATGAGATGGCGAAAGGCTGGACTAGCAGACTAGATCATTTGAGTCTTATTAATAACATGAGTTCATTTTAATTCAGTGAAGCACATAATTGGCATCAAGCTTTTCAAGATCAGCGCTCTTCTCTACAACTCAAATTTCTAATACTGAAAGACTTTTTTGATGTTATAGTAGATATTTTTATTATTTGCATTTTTAAATGAGGTTACTGTTAGATAGTTCTGTCTAATTATAAGCTTGCTGGTTTTATTGAGCCCAATGATATCCACTGGCTAGTGACAAATCTTTATAAATCTAAACCTGAATTCTCTGTAATTACTCTGCAGTCACCTACTACTATGGTACAGAGATGAATGGCTTCCCCTTAGATTACTCCACCTTGAACAACCAGAAGGGGGCACTGGGGTCAATTACTGTTTCAGTTGGCCCCACAGCTGCTGCATGTAAATTAGTTTACTAGGAGCTCTGAAAGTGCTTTAATAACATTTATTTCAATGCCTTTATCTCTGCAGTTCCAGCCATTCCTTATTTAGGACAATGAAATTCAGCAGTAAGATGGGCTGAACTCATTGGAAATGGTCCCAATCATTTAGAACAGCAATCACTACTCTGCAAGTAAAGAACTTTATAATGCTTGCCATACACCACTTTCATCCCTTTTACTGGGACATTTAACTCCAGAAAGATATGTTTGAAAAATAAGCAAACAAAAAAATACTGCAATGTTCATCACTCAGGCATAAGTTCCATTCTATTGGATATAAGTTTTTAATCAATAAGGTACTGAGTACTTTTATGCTCCTTATATTACCCATGTCATGATTTTCTGAATAATTAGAGATTTTTTTCAAATCCATAGACTGATTTTTGTTCAATTTTTCAATAGAATCTGTGATATTCAAAAGCATAAATCTTATTTCATAAGTCATTTGGAACTGACAGAATTTACCTCCAGATAATTGGCAATTAATATTCTTTAGTTAACTGATTACCAATTAAATTCCTGTTTGCTATTTTATTAAGTTGTTTGTTTGGGGTTTTTTTTGTTTATTTGTTTATTTGGTGTTTTTTGTTTGTTTGTTTTTTTTTGTTTTGTTTTTGTTTTTTTGTTTGTTTGTTTTTGAGTTGAGTTGAGGACCTGGAGGTCTATTTTTTTTATTTTTATTTTGAAAGAAATAAGGCTCACTACAGAGTCAAAGATAGAAACAATCTCAAACCACCAGTAGGTATGCTAAAGTTACTATCATGCATCTCTTCACACAGGTTTACAGCCCTCATTACCTGAATCTTCTATTTTAAACAGAAGTAACGTATTGGAACAGTCTAACTATAAACGCTCTAAGGTTTTCATAGGAGATTTTTGGAGTCGTAAATGAGAATTAGCTACTCATCTAGCAGTGGAAAACAAGGACTTTGGAATTTTCAAAAAGACTCAACTTGTTAAGCTTGAGCAATGTGAGAAGATTTTTCTCATTTTATTAGGTTGAAAAAGTTGATGAAGGTGGCGAGACAAATATGGTATGGTTGATGCAAGTAATAGCTTCTGCTTTCAATGGTGCCAAAACTGAACAGTAATCTTCACATCCCTAGAGCATTATGTTGGTCCCTAGTATAGCCTGATCCTCAAGTATAGCAACAGAATGTGAACTTGCAAGTCCACGATTCTCCGTTCTGGAAGATCACCTTACAAGAGCAGAAACTCAGACAGGTACTTTCCCATGCTGATTCTGTGAAGTCTAATATGAGAAACTATCAAACAGAAGACCTGACAGATCTTTCTTGAGATGAGAATTCAGACTGATTTAAATCCCATACATAATTATACATTTTATTAACACACAATTATAAATAATTAAAAAATATAGGATATCTTGGATTCAGTGGATGTCTTTCAAGAGCCTAAAAAGCAAAGATAGGAGAAGGTAGCTAAAAGAGACTTAGCACAAATCTCCTGGGTAATATTTTAGCCAGTATTTAGCTGTGGTCCTTGCATTTTGAAGTCATAACCAATCACATTGCTTTAACTTTAGAATGCTCACTTATCCCTTCAAGGAATTGCACGAGAAATTGAATGCAAAATTTAAACCCCGTAACATTTATGGCATTTAGAGAATGGAGACACATTTCTTGTACCTGCACAGAAAGATCCACTCTGCAGAAACAATACTGATCTGTGTCCTGAAATTCTTTCAAATGTATAATTTAAAAAGAGCTGATGCAGTATTTTCTTTCTAATGGATTAAAAAATAACATTAAATCTTTTCTACCAAGTTGTTTTCTTTCATCTGCTCTGCCAGCAGTTACCATCATACCGCAAGCTGCCTTACTACTAAATATGCCTGCAAAACAGAGCCCCAGGGGAATTTAAAAAAAAAGAGCTCCTCAAATGTTTTGTAGAGAACCAGATTTGAGTCCTGCACAATCAACATTTCTTTTTAACAGTCTCTAGAACAGCTTCCCTTCAATCTTTCATTTCAAAACCTTCCAGAATCTCAGTAGACCCCATGGCAGCTGTTAAACACAAAGCACAATTTATGAAGTAATGTCAGCTGTGGGCCAGCTCCAGCAGCAGCATGCAATGCAAATGGATCGATTCCGGCTTCCCACCAGCTCCTAAAGCAGCAAAGTGAAAAATATTGTCATCAGCATCCCAAGCAGAAAAGTACTTCCAGCTAAGGAGCTAGTCAGTCTTCACAGGATGAGCTGCTCTGGAGGGTAAACCAGGAACTGTACAAGAAATATATACATATATACATGTATGTGTGTATATATATATACATATATATGTGTGTATATATATATATATACACATATATATACGCACATATAGCAAAGTAAATATATATATATATATATATATATAAAAGCAGTAATTTGGAATTTGTTTTCTCTCACACACAACAAGGATAGCAACACATTTAATCAAATCATTGCAGTGCACAAAAATTAATTGAAGACATCTCTGCCAGTCCATAGAAGAAAGCAACAATGGAAGCAAGTTGGCCAAAGACAACGCAAAGGTCTCAGATTAACATACTTAAAGACCACGCTAAATAAATCACCTTTATTATGTATTTCCTTTATAAAAATGAATTATACTATTTCAAATAAGACAGAACAATGGAAATTGAGAAATGCATTGCCAACTGGAAGCAAAGATAATAATCATTTTAAAGAGGAAGGCTTTGGGAAGTGTAACAAGGAAATTTGTTCTTATTTTAGCTGCTACATAAGGATAAGGTTATACCTTCTTGGGTGATCTGATCTATTCACCATTACTAGACCCATAAATATTTCTCTCACATTTATGTCAATTTAAATACTGAAATCTATAATCAAGATTGTATTTCAATACTAAACAAGCAATTAGCAGCCAGACACTGACATTAAGCTGACATTTCATAAGGATTTTAAGATCCTCTGGATCCAAAGTTCAGCCTATATATCCATTAACTTTGTGCATTATTTTTTTAAGTAGTGCAATCTTTTCCAGCTAATTTGGTGATTAAATAATACATTTTGGAAGGACTAAACATATCATTTTCAGAGGACTGTCCCCATCTCATGACAGGGCACAGAAACTCTGCATCTCAAATTTACAATACTTTTGTTACTGAGAGATCTAAATTCAGCAGTTTTGTTCCTCTAAGGAAAGCAGCAGCCCCAGATTTAAGAATGATTTCCTCCAGTTGTCTGACTTTTGTACTCAGTTATCTAGTTTAAAAGTTGGCTCTAGAGACTCCATAGGTGGAAGTCCTGCTTGTAGGCCAGTTGCTGTCAGAAGGAATTCCTCGTTCACTCCTGATACAACTTTGATATAGTAGGATATTTAGAGCTGGCAGATAAATTCAGATATAATACACGTTACTCTTACAAACATTTTTTTTGTTTTTTTTTTTTGTTTTTTTTTATGTCTGTGTACATCAAAGAGACTTAAAACACAGTCTGCCCTCGGAAGTGACACTCACTCACTTAATCTTGTGCCCTGTCAGCTCACCAGTGAATACAAAGCTTCTAGGCTGTTCTAGAGCTGCATCTTCACTCCAGTTTTTTGTGCCTCAGTCACATCTGAAACATGTATTTGTATTACACTGAGGCTCAGCAGCTCCTAGACTGCTTGCCAGCAGTGTTCAGTTTAGCCAAAGTCCTTACTTCTCAAATAATCCTTCCCTAACAAAACCAGATTAGGCACCAGACAAGTATACACTCATACCAGGAAAATCACTGTACGGATGGTTGCAAGTTGCAATTATTCCTCCTCCATGATAATTCAAAATAACAAAGTAAAACATCAAAATAAATTTTTCTAAGACCAAGTCGATTCATCTAGGTTCTCTGCATGGACACGCTATCATCCTCCTCAAGAATACAAGGGGAAAATGAAGCTCTGTCAACAGGACAGAGCAGATCAATCCTTTGCTAACAGAATAAGACATTTTTCACATACAGAAGCATTATTCTAATATAATAGCTCTATAAAAGACAGCCAGAAATGTACCAAGGCCATTACTTCTAGACTCTGTAATTGCACTATTACATTGCATGTTTGTCTTAGAATGTTAAAGTAAATAAATAGAAATAATAATAAAACATTTTCATATGAAAACTTTATAGTTCATAATAGCGAAGTCCCCAGTTTCGTGCTGTGCAATTGCAGACATTTCTGAGGTCAGATAGCATTAATCTGTCAGGTAGTCACACGATGAAACTAACAGTCTTAATGCGATTACAGTATTTTATAATTAAGAATAAACTCAAGCAAAGATCCATGACAGCTTTACAAGTGTCTTCTTCCTTTTCCCACGTGCCAAATGCTGCTCAGTAAACAGACAGGACAACCACATTCTGCAGTAGCCAAAACCTGGAAGTCATGCAAGGACAGAAAAATGAGAGTGATATCTCATAGCAGTTGACAGCCCTTAGATCACTACCATTTTCCCACAGGTCCTGGCTCCAATATTTCTGCCATGGTACTGAGCTGTTTGATGAAGATATTACCATTTACATTTTCAACATTGTATGGGATTTAGCCACAGGAGCTATGCAGCTAAATCCTGTTCCTGCGATGCCTGGAAGATTTAAATGGAAATGATTAATTATTAACTTTTAGCACTGTCTTCTGCAAAAAGACTTTAGAGGGCAGGTGACAGTCCTTCAGGCAATTACCCCTTAGCACAAGTCCCTCAGTGCTTTATAATAAAAGGTTCACTGCAGTGATTTTTCACAGGTGTTAGTTTTTGGATTTTTTCTTTTTTTTTCTTATTGGAACATCCTCTGTCTAACTTGTATCATTTTTTTTTTCTCTTTTGGGGTTGAAGTGATTATAATCTCCACCAAATTCTTTAGTACTGATCATAATTAACTAATTAACATAATTAAATAAATTAACAGTAAAATGAGATGCTTTTGTTCAGTTTTTTTATTGTTGTTTGGTGGATGCTGAGAAATTATATGTTTAAGTTTGTACAGACTAAGTCATTCCTGGTGAACTAATAACTCATTTTTCTTTGCTATCACTCTCCCCCACAAAATATGTCAAAATCTGTTCCAGATTCTATGCAAGACTCTCCCTCTGCCTATAGCTTCTAGTTGGACTAAGAAATTTAAGTAAGGCAGTGGGACTTAAGTAAGAAAACATTTATCCTTCATGTATACTGACACAGTTTCTTACAGGGCATTCCAAAACCCTGATAACACACTTAAAGAATCAGCTACAAAATCCACTCACATGGCCAGAGAAATATGCTTCAAAATACAGAAAACATAACAGAGAAGCATGCTGTAAATTACATTTTTAAAGATAAATATCAAAGTTTGTGAAATAAAATTAAGAGAGTGATCTCTGCAGAAGAGCTCTGAGGCCGACTTCCTGTAATTGTTGTAAAAAAGATGGTCTTAGTACCAAAAAAAAAAACAACCCTAATGTTTATGCTCACCACTAAGAGCTCAGCAACAGAGCACAGTAACAGTAGTTCACGAGGCAGGTCATCCAGCCTCCAACTGACAGGAGAAACCTGGAATATAGGATGTGGAAACTGGCTCCATGAACTGGGTGAAAGTCTAGATAGCCCTGAGCTTCTCACTTTTTTGTTCTTGGCCATTCTTTGGAGCATTTCTGAACAGCAGAAACAAATGAAAATGGAGGGAACTCCACTTAACACAATGACTTGTTGCAAAGGTGCAAGAGGGATATTATCTGCACATACAGCCTGGGTTAAAAGCAAAGAAAACTTAGGCTAGAAAGGAATTGGATAATTTAGCTCAGAAAGCCAAACAGACAAAATAGTCAACTCAGAAATGAAGAGCATTTCTGTTCAGCTACGCGCATGCACTGCAATCCTATTTTTGCAAGAGAGCAGAACACTGTAAAAGATTCCCCTCAGCCTCATCTCTAGCTGACATTGATCATCCAGGCCATGGAGCTCAGTGACCCTTCAGGCTTGACTAAGCAATTCCATCATGAGACGGTTAGCTGGAGGCATAATGGTCTGCACGTTCACAAATTCTGTGACCTCTTTTAACACCATTCCAACTTCCTATAAATGGCAACTTTTTCCATACAATGTGCTTAAGAAAACTTCCAGTGTGAGAAATAACATGGGCAGGCATACTAACTGGCTGCGTAGCTGTAAGAATGGGAAGCTGGCACTATGACTAATTCAGGCTCTTGCTGAGAAAAAAAGTAAAAACAAAGAGTAATGTTTATCACGTTTATTACATGTGCAACTTTATTGCTTGATTCAGACTTTAAATTCAGAAATGAGTGACTATTTCAGCAACCTAAAAGAGTTACCTGGACACTTCCATTTGGGAATACACAGTCTACAATTATTCCTTCAGATAAGCAATACAATAAAATATCCAAGAATCGCTGGCAAGTGACAATCTTGTTTGTGATGTTGTAGGGTGTTACGCAGAGAGGCCATCCTTACGATATGCTACATACAGAGAAATTCAAATATTTTCTGTAGTCTTCTAGAACAACAGTACAGCTAGAGCTCATGGAGAAACACACAAACTGAAAGCAGCAACGTGATATAAAACAAAATTCTTTTTAAATCAAACCAATTAAAAAAAAAAAAAAAGAAACCAATAAGCCTCAGATAAAAAGGAAAACAGTAGCTTTTAATTTCCACAATAGTTGCTTACTTTTTTGCGCCAAGCTGCCACAATAGCGATATCAGAATGAATCTAGCAGTTATATCAGAGAGATCAGGGAAGTGCACATAATAGAAAATTAAAAAAACTGAAGGCTATTTTAAGGCTTATTTGCTGACCAACTCACTCGAAGTCTTGCAAAGTACAGGACCGGTAAAGCAAAATACTATTATGAAGATGACTTGTATACTGGAGTTTAAACTGAACATATATTTCACTTGGGATTGTTAAAATAATAATTATAGTATGTCAGCACAGACTACAAATCCAAGAATTCCAAATTCCTTCTTCACCACAGGATCACACGCGCACTGGAAAAGACTCCAAGCAAATCATACAGTAGAGACTATCATAGACAGTCTGCAAATCACCTCATTCTTACTACCATCCTGAAGTCTGTGCAATTGTCTGTATTGCCTGCTCTTCTTCTAGCTGCAAGACAAGAATACACATGTGCAAAATGATGTTTAAGGAGGACACCATACAGCAATTTTTCCTCATGACCTTTCTTGAAAAGATCTTATTTTCTAAAAGAAATCACGACATTTGCTCAACTAAAGTCACCCACCCTCCACTGCATTGCCTATTTATATAAGAATCCTCTTTAGTACTACTAAAGGAAGACATGCATGGAGAAATACTTCAGGACTGAAGAACCAGTGCAGTGCAATGGGAAGAAATACATTTTACTAGTTTGGCTTTTCTCAGAACACGTTTAGTCACAGCAAGCAGAAGATCTGAAGGGTGAAATGGATATCTTTGACCTCAGGAAGTATTGCCACAGTATCAGTGGGAGAAAATGTAGTGTTATCTTGGATGAGGAGGAAAACAACACTCAATTACTGCCTGGGGCAGTCCAACATGACATCTGTCTTGGAAAGCACTGCAGCTGCTCTTCTAATAGTTTGGAGACTGAAGTGGTTTCAGTCATTGCTGAAGTATACCCCTTTTAATCAGCAATCTCAAGCACAGATAGGACTGTGGAGTCATCACAGTTATCTGTAGCAGTGAGATGAAGGATTTGCCCAAAGTTTCTGAATGATGGCTGTTCTAGGAAAATTTTGGAGCACGGACAATTAGAAAATATGAAAAAATGCAAGAAGTCTGAGATTAACTTTCCTGTTAGGAAAGTGTTAACATCTGTTGCTTGCCAGGTGTTGTATATTCTTAACTGGCAAGTTCTGCATTGCATTTGGGAAAAAAAAAAAAGTTAATTGCAGTATGTTGCATTCCACTGCAAATAGTATTGCTGCTGTAGCACGGAAACCAAATCACTGAACATTGCCAGAGGATAGACAAAAGTGATGAATTATTTTGCAGCAATAGCAGGAAGAGCTGTTGATTAGTTTTAGCTAATGCGGTTGCACTGAGACCAAAAAAATGGCCAAATTACGTCATTCCACTGACATCAACAGGAATTCAGCCCAGAAAATCATTACTGAAATATACAAATGTTCTGTGATACTTGAAAGTCTTACAGATTATTTCTACACAACATAATGATCTTTAAGGTCCATTACAACCCAAACCATTTTATGATTCTATAAACTGCTCATCTTCTCAGCCAAATTCTTTGTCCAGGCTCTCTTTTTCTAGCAGTTCATGTACTGCAAAACCACCCTTCTGTACCAAAAAATAATAACAACAACCACCCATGCATGAGAGAGGCTGCTATTCTTAGCCTATCATGCTAACCATGTAAACATACTTGGCCTTTATCATCTGGCAAAGAGTCTCAGGAGGCTGCTTTCCACTTTCAGTGAAGGATACCATCTTCTTGTACGCATTCAAACTAAAAGAACCACATTTGGGCTTTGCTGTTTTCTAATGGAAGACATTCCTCTTGAACAGTACAGAAACTGAATGCCATCACTGTTTTCCTCCTAGTCCTTCATAAACACTTCACATGCTCAGCAGTCTGCAGAATGTTGCATGATGGTTAGGTTACAGGGGAACTATGACACCTCACTTAACAGATGGACTGGTTTCATCTCATTTCTCTGCAGGCTTCTAATCTGTTGTCTTATTTTCTATAGCAATTAGCTCTTAACACATAAAGGAATATTTCTTTTTGTGTTTTTCTAAGCGATCACCGTAATTACATCCCAATTATTAATTGGCCTATTATTAATACAAAAGATTAATGATAAACAACAAAGCTTGAAAGCTGACAGGGTTACGTAAAAAACAGTAACAGCCACTGTTTCTTTATGCTGATCAGGGAAATTTCAGTTACTGCCTCTCATGCTCTGTGGTGCATTCCTACTAAAAATGCAAATCTTAGATAAGATCATTCCATAAACCTGTGTCCTCATTCTAGGCAACCTCATAGCCTCTTTTTTCCCCTTTTCTTCTGAATTGCTTGCTCTTCTTCGGCACTGATCAAATGACTGATTAGTTGTAATTATTTTAGCATTACCTTTTCTGCTCACATTAGAGATGTCACTCACCACGGTAAGAAAGGAGAGAGGAGCAGCACTTTCTTAGTTTGCTTTTCTATTCTTGTATACATAGAGCCTTTAAAGGCCCTAATGTCTGTATGACAGTTACACAGGTATTTGTCACTGTGAACTCTGAATGTCTCGAGGCAGATGAATCTTGTTCCACAGCAAGATTCACAGGATGCTGCGATGCCCCAAACATATGCCTTTCAAATAAAAACAAGCAGAGTTTCCAACAAGAAAAGCTTGGCAATTCTACGATAAATTAGAAACCATCCTGACACCAAAACATTTGCCTATGTAAAGACAAAGAAGAAAAAAAAAAAAGGCTTTTGCATTGTCTTTACTGACACACCCTCTTCCTCTACACTGGCCTTTATTCCTAGCTGTGTTACAGTAAGCCTGAAGTCACAGATGACTGAGGTAAAAAAAAAAAAAAAAAAAGCAGATGTTTTTAGCAGCTTTTTTTTTTTTTTTTTTTTGAACAATTTCAATAAGGGCAGCTTTAATTACAAGTTACTTTTAAGAAGAACACAAGTTCTTATCAGACACCATGCATGACCAGAATCTACGTTCTACACTTTCTCAATATTTGTTCTACATGAGTGCATTAATTCAATGTAGGAGCCGAGAAGAACAGAAAGATGAGAGATTACTTAATCTTATCGTGACTCAACGACAGAGAGATCAGCTGGTTTTATTCACCTAGACCACCTAGTTCTGCCCAGGTTTGCCTTGTTGTCAGCTAATACTGCAAAGTACTGACAGAGGCCCCAGAAGACTCTCAATGTCATGGCACTCAAAACTTCTTTACCCAATGCATTCTCTCTTTTTTTTGTCAGTCAGGAATTCAGAAATTGTGCTGCACTCACTTTGCATCTAATTTGCATCTCAGGGCTGTCGTTCTAAAGTGAAAATGAGAAACCAAGGAAAAAAGAATGGCTGCAAGAACATCACCAAGAAACTACTAAGACATCTGTTTTTAAATAGACATAAATTCTTAAGAAACTAGGACGAATACCCTCTGCAAACTATTACCATCTCTAAAAACAACCTCAGGAAACAACTGAAATATGAAATTTAGTGTGTAATGAGGGATGCTTTTTTTCTTCACACTCTTTGGTCAAGCTTGTCACATAGTCCTGCTGTGGCTACAGTACCATTGTCATTGCGGTAATGAACACTTCTGTTCACAGAAGCGACATAAAAAAGAAGAATGCTTTCATAACAAAGAATTTTGAATCATACTGCTCTCAAAATGTAAGTCATTAAAGGAAGAGTTAGAAATCTTTTAAGTACTTTTCCATTTGTCATTCTTTGGCCCTCTGAAAGACCTGTGCAGCATCAGCTATTCCTCTCTTTTCCTAGATCAAAGTCTCCCCTGAAGCACACTGCAGTAGCACAACACACGCAGTACAGACCAGTTAATCCCACTCTTTCTACTTACCTTCCCAAGCATCTTTTAAGACCAGAACAAGCACTGATTATGGCAATTCACAGAGAAGGATTTTACAGAATCTTTAGCCTAAACAAGAGGAGTTGGATCTGTCTAAATATATTCATAGGGTGGTATTACTTAAGGAAAAAATAGGCAGATCCCAGCATCAGGATAGAAAGACATTCTTTTTTTTATGCAGTAAATGATAAAGCAGGTCACAATGATGAGGGAGTCAAATTCTCACTTGATGACAATGGACTTCTAAAGTTAAACTGATTTATATCAGTCAAGGGCAATGTTTGCTTACAGTTGCTCTAACTTCATACAATTCAGAGCTTGATTCATTAATATTCAAAGCACTTTGCAAAGTCCATCTTTTCCGTGAGCTTTTGTGACAGAGACAGATTGATACATCTCAAGAGGTTTGTGATTCAGGTTGTAAAACAGATTTGTCTTGGTATTAATGTATTAAATGATTATATGAATTGCATAAGTTCTCTATTGGTGTGTCACATTGTAAATAATATGAGGCTAGAAGCAGCCAAAGTGTCAGAAAACTATCAAAATCTAATGCTAAATATGAGGAAAGTTCTAGCACTGCTGATTCTATCCCGTTTATCCCCTAACAGTATTTTCTTCTCCATTTATGTGCTATATTTCATAATAGTATAGATGCTTAAATTCATGCGATACATCAATTTATTATATACACTTATTCTCAAGACAATCTAGCAAATGAATTTTCTTTCAATAGAATGCCTTTATAGTCAGGTGGTGTCACGCATTCGTGTATTAAAAAAGGCATTTAAAAGAGTTTAACATTTTAACATAGAGTAAGTACGCAGTAAAGTCTATTAATAGAGTCAATGAATTCCCATCTCAGCAAGAGAACTAACTACTCCTTCATTTAAGAGGATGATTAGCTTGGGCTTCAGGCAACTTTGGCCATAGAAACAAATTCCTATTTGCAAAAAACACATAGTAGTTAGGATAAAATGACATTTAATTGTATCTGCCTTTGGTTCACAACCAATTTGACTGTAAGAAAGAAAAAAGGGGAAGGTAGATTCTGTTAAGTTGAATTTGTTTTAGCAGGTAATTTGAATCAAAATCAAAAAATAAAATCTTTGTTTACAATCACATGTTAAAACTGGGTCAAACAATTGCCATAACACAAATAACTCTGTACTAAAGGACAGTGACAAAGTCTTTTTCAGCAACCTACATCCCCCAGGCTCTTCCAAAATCAAAGTGGTATCTACCACTTCCCTGCCAGGCCCAGTGATGTGCTTATATAAACTATTTTGAGTAAAGTTAAGATGTAAATTGACCATATTAAATGATCAAATGTCGTAACTCACATTGTCAGAATATGGACAAAAACTGTGGCAACTCCATGACTCAAAGATACATTGGCTTTCCAGCTGTATCACCAACACACGGGTGTGATCATGCCATGAAAATCTTTATTTTAGAGGCCTTACGGAAAAGGATTTCAGGACAAGAGGATACTGGTAAGCAGTTGAGGGGATGGATGGACCGTTCAGTAAGATTTGGTTCAATCAATAAGTCATCAGGCAGCCACTCCTAAATTTAAAAAAAATTTCAGTACACACAATATATCAAGGTTGTCTATCTGAAATAAATGGGATATTTATATTATTTAAAATACATGGTGTTTCCTATGCAGCTTATGTTACTTATAGATCACCAATTAAAGCTATCTGAGTAGCTTTAAAATTCTGCTACAGGCTACAGATACGTTCACCATAGGCTCCTTTCAGAATCAATTGAAATCCAGTTAAAACTCACTGGAGCCTAGTAAGCAATTCATTTCACTCTAAAGTAAACATTTAGAGTAAATCAGATGAATCATTTTTTCAGCACATCTGTAAGCACAGAAACTGGCCTCACAGCCCCACGTTTGAAGAATTTACCCAGAACGTGGAGATCTGGGTTGAAGGTTTCCTTACAGGACAAAAAGAAGACAGTTTGATCCCACAGCCTGTATGCCGCTATATTAATTGGAAAGCAAACGATTACCCTGCCCTGCGGTCTAGCGTTTTCTTCTGCTTTCCAGCAAAAGCACCATTGTGGATTTAAAAAATTAATAAAAGAAGATCAAAAAGTTTGAAATTAAGATTTCTTAATGAGATTTCTGAAACAAACAAAAAAAATTCAACACCTTGATATTAAGGTAGAGATCTTAGAATAGAAAAGCAAAGGTTGAAAGGGACTTCACAGACGATAAGGTCCAAGCATTGAGATCTGTTCTTATGGGAACTTTTCTCAAGGCCACAGGAAGGAAAGTGCATTTTTAGCAGTCCCAGTGTTCTCATCAGTTGAAAGCAACAGCTACATAAAGCTCAAATATATTCTCACAGCATTCATTTCAGTGAACCAAAGCTGGATTTAAAAAACGGGAAAACTATTACTGAAATATCTTTGAATGCAGTGAAAAAATAGTGTCAGAGTTTGAGGGCTTTTAGGGAGGCCTCTTCATATGATTTTACTGAACAAAAGAAAACACACTGAATTCAAATATCAACATAAAATGTGTCGCTTTCTATTTGCTTTCTAGTCCTTTCTCCAAAATAAGTAGTAGTACATACCCAGATAAAGGAAAAACCTGACAGCTTTTAATATTGTTTTTGTTTTGAACAGAAAGGAATAGCAGCACAATCCCTCTTAATTTTTTCTCGATGTCATAAGATTAAAAAGTATTGGATATGACATCATTTGATCACACTTTTCACACAAATAGTAATTTTTTAAGGCACTTCTAACTGCAAATACAAAAAGGACTGCTGTTCTCTAATATGCCCTTCTGCACTGTACACACAGAGGTGATAGACCAGTATTTTATTTGGAAAAATATCAGAACAGCTCTAATTACAAAAGGCAGAAAAAGAGAGTGAGGTAGCAAAAACCCAAAAGAAAGCTAGTAGAATTTCGTGATGTTATTTAGAAAAAGAAAATATATGATTTCCAGTCTTCCTTCATTAACGTTATGGAATTGAAGACATCATTTGATATAAGTCCATTTATCTCCATGAGATTTTATCCTGTCTAAGCATGTAAATTCTTCTTGGTAAATATCAGCCTTATTTTACAAGTTGCATAGCACATGCATGGATACATCATAAATAAATAATATTATATTAATAAATTATTATGGCAATAAATAATTTATGGTCTAAATGACCCACTAGAAAAACATAGGTTCTGAGAGATCAACTCGTGTTAAATTCAAATGTTTTTTAATTCTTTCCTGTTCCATATGTCACAACTGTACTGTACAGTTTCCATCTGCAATTTTCCAAGATGTAAGATATCAACTATAAATATCACTCAGTTTTCCTGGATTTTCCTTATGCAAAGATTTTAATATAAGTAATAGTTCATAAGAAACAAAATAAAACAGATTAATTTGATGAAATTGAAAAAGAAATTAAACATTATGTATTAATAGCCATTGGCTGTATCTATCCCATATCGAATGCTATCCAAACTGTAGAAACGAAGCATTCTTGGATTAGAAGCAGGGGCACCTAACATGACAGCAAAAGTGGGGGAAAAAAAATCTAGAGAAAGTTATATTATTTTGTCAAGTAAATCATTTGATGCGTATTCTTGGCATGGCAGTATTTGAATAGGCCTCCACATACAGGTATCTTCCACTGCCACTTCCACTATTTTAGAATAGAAAGGAATTGAGATTTTCATGCTAAAGCTGGAAATGAACCTGTAAAAATCAACCAAAGTCTGGCACATTGTTATATTTGCACACATTATTATTTAAGAACAAAAGTACCTGTGTGAGGTCCCAAGCCAGAATGCTGTCCTACAAAATAATCTTGCTATACATGAAGAGAATTGGAAAACGCAGAGTTAACTAAAAATCTGGGTGGAGACTCAGAAAAGATTAACTCCGGGTCAGACTGCAGGTTTTACTGCTGAGTTTTCACACACCCAAATGCAGAATTATCACAAGTCCAGTTTTCTTAGATCACCCCCAATAACAGAGAAAGCTTCATTTGAAAAAGAGTATTCTGAACTCTTTGCAGTAAGAGTTGAGGGCATACGAGATTCCTACAAGCCTTACTCATTGCATTTAAACATGAAAACGTTGAACAGCCAGCAAGATCTCACATATGCAAAATGATGCAAAAATAGTAGAAGCATCTGATTCTGCCTTATCTGCAATTAAATTCACATTGGTGTATAAAAGCAAACAAGTCTGAAGAGTTTTAGACACAGGTTGAGTGTTCATTTTGCAGAGAATCATTAGAAAAACTTGCAGAAGAATCTTCAGTTTGAAGCATTACCTTGCTTCAGTGGAAGCGTAACAGCAAGTGCTTCAGCAGTGTGAAAAGTACACACCCAGCCTGAAAATTCCTCTATGAAATAGCATAGAAGAACTTGCTTCTCTTATGAAACAGTGCTGAGAAAAGCAGAATTGCATTAATAGATGAAAGAGTGAAATGGATGAAAAGTTCAAAGCAAAGGCAGGTAGAACAATAGCACAACTAGGAGAATTACAACGGTAGCAATTTGCAGGAGACAGGAAAGGGAAGCCCTTAATCGAATTATCTGGTCATATCATCTTTTAGCAGAATTCTATGTTATTTCCTGTGGAATTAGTCCATCATTCTAGACAGCCTCTATATACAACTTTAGCATGAAGTAAGCAGCCAGAAGTGAAGATGGCATCAAGAAAATAAGCCAATTCAAGAAAAAAAAAATAATAATAAAAGAAAAAAAAAAACACAAACGGACTTAGAAGTAATGAATCACCAAAAATCATATTTTGGAAAGATTGCTAAAGAATTACAAACAGTACTGACACACAAGAGCCATCAGCTTTCCTGTCACTAACAGTTTTCTGCTAGTGAAATGCTAAACCCAGACAACCAGGGACAACCTGATCTAATCAAACGGTAGGAACAAAACAGAAATAATGTGTAAAATATACAATATACAATATATGTAAAATATACACACATATAAAGATTAGGATTTTATTTATTTATTAAGTTTCCAGGAAGGAAAGTGGTTAGCAAAAATGCGTGATGCTTAGGATCCCCATTTTCTCTAGGGTTTAACTGCTACTGCAGTATCATGTACACCACGAGAATCTCTTCACTCACCAGTGAAATTCCTGTAGAGTAATTCCTGTTAGCAAGAAGCTATCTGTCTACATGACACTGGCAATACAAACTGATCTTGACCTAAACTCCCGCATGCCATCCTGGCCGTTTCAGGTCTGATGCATGCATTACTAGTTTTTACTTAGCCTTGATTCCCTACAAATGCATTGCACAGAAATAAGAGCTGAGAATCTTCTCATCCATCTTTGGAGGCCTAAAATTTTGGCCTTTTTTTTTTTTTTTTTTTTTTTTTTTTTTTTTTTTTTTTTTTTTAAATCACAGAGAACCATGTCCTCAGGGACTAGAAGACTTCTGGTTTCAAAAGGAAGGAGGATATAGGAAAGATTTGGATTCAATCACATATATGATCAAACTAAAGAATTATTTTTTGTTGACAAAGTGGAGTACTAGATTTTGTAATGAATGTGAATGTAACAACAAATATTGTATGCGCAACCCAAGTTAAAATGGAAATGCATGGTAAATACCTTCATGTGTACTGGTAAAGTTCTTTGGATTTATGCTTTGTGCCATCAGATTTTTCTTCTTTATTTTTCTGTTAGAATAACAAGCTCCTCCAGCTTCGGATGTTTTCCCAAGTCAAGAAAATATTTATTTCAATAGTAGGGGCTCCACATAAAAATGAAGAATTTAAATTTAATTTTTTCAAACCACTAAACTATGGCACTGGGACTAGGTACAGAGTAAGCCTGGGAGCAGATAATGTGAAAAAAAAATCCTTAAGTCTGAATTCCCAGTCCTAGACTGAACAAACCTATCACCCTACCAACTGAGCATGGATAGAACGGTCCCAACCACACTGGAGTGCCATTCTCCTTACCACATTGACTTGTCATACCTAAATCAGGTAAATTAACAACATTAAATGAGAAATGTAACCTTACTTAGAACGGCATCAATTTGAGCACACAAGGTAATAAATGTGACACACTATTTCTGCCTTCACTCCCTACCGGTATTAACAACAAAAAGAGATACTTCAATGAAAATCAGTTCAATGCTATGAATCAGACCAGCATATATCACACCAGGCAAAGCCTCTATAAATGTGTATAAGTTTTGCATCAGTAAAATCTGAGCTGCAGGAAAATGTTTTTTGGGATCAATTTGGAAAAATTCTAAAGCATCACTACTGGTGTATTACAGGAATTAGGAGCACGCATAGTCAAATATGAATGGTGTCTTCATGAATCTATCTCCTACAGTACACCATTTTTCCTTATAATAAATGTAATCAATGAATATGACTGTGATCACACAAACGTCTAAGAAACAAAATCTATCAGGGAAAGAAAAAATCCAACTCAAAATGTCAACGTGTTACAACAGTTTTCAGCTGGAATCAAAATGGATTTTAGGTTTCATTATAAGCAAAATTTTAAATGCATCAGTAACTTTTTTTTGGGAAAATTTACTTCCAACACAGTAAAAAAATACATTTAAAAAAATGAAGATAATGAAAATCCCATTCTTCAACTGAGATTAATTTCAATGGAAATCTTTCAAATACTGCAAGCTTCTCCCTCACTAGCAAAATTAAAGCACCTAATGCAGGAAAATACGGCACTTATCTGCTAATGAAATACTAGTCAAGTCATTCCACAATCTTTTTCGTATATATATCTTATTCAGGGGAAGACAAAGGCTGAAATAAAACTCCATTTCCTACTGAGATATGTAGCTACACTGGCAATACAATGCATAAAAATTATTATTCGCCTCTATTTTCTGAGCTTCGGCACCCAGTGCCTTTTATGTCATTGTCCCTATGCAATCAAGGACAAGGGAAAAGTTTTCAACTAGCCCTTTAACAGGTCTTCCCATTTATACTGCTGTACTCGAACACAAGAAAGTAAAATAGAATATTTTGTCATGGAAAGCATTGCAATTCTACCACGTAGACACAGTACAGTTAGTTTACGGGGGAAAATAAAATGCAAAATGAGTTTTCTACTTTTCTGTTCTGAGTACTGGCAAATGAATATAGGAATCTGAAAATCAAGGTTTCTGGAAATAAAAGTTTACATCTTAAATATGGCAACTTGCTGCTTTTTTCTATTGCACAGGTGATAAGTAGGAAAAAAGCAGGGAGCACCTTGTATTTCAAGTGAGGAGAAATGCAATCTGAATGGAATCTTTATCCTACACTTATAATCCAGCTTTCCATATTTGAACAACATTAACATAAGATAAGCTTTATGTAAATAACACAACACATGCAGTTTAACTTCCTTCTAGAAGCCTGCGGCCTTGATATTCCAAATGCAGGAGACAAAATTCATACCATTGATAGCTCGTAGATTTTTTTAAAAAAACTATTCTGTTTTTTTTTATTATTATTTTATTTTCCAATTGTTGTTTACTGGGAGGTTAACTGAGCCAATGCTTTACAAGTCTTCTCTGGCTTACTACGTTGCACAGCAATTTCCATATCTGGTGTCTGATAATTACAAAGATGCTCTTTTACTGATCAAGCTTTTTAAAGTGCTGAATGTCTAGATCTGCCAGATATATGAACGCTTCATCCAGAATAGTACAAAAAGTAATCACTAGGTAGCAATTAATAAAATACATTAAATGTAATTAGATTCAAACTGAAAAGATATGACACCCATTCAGAAGATTTGAACCAACCTATTTTGAGACAGTGGGCTGTGTTGTTGTGACTTTTAAGGTATAAGAACAGCACTAAACCCCCAAAGCCAACCAGAGGCTAGCATAGCAGAGGCAAAGTCAACAACAAATGTGACTAATAATAAAGGAATTGCACTGAGCATAGATATGCACTCCATAGTACCTGTATACAAACCTTCCATGAAAGGGGCATAATAGCTAAACCTCACTCTTTCTTCCTTACCCTTGGGTCTTGTGAATGTTTCCTTTCTCCGTCGTTAACATGCTATTTCTATAATGTTTAAACAAGAACAGAGCTCAGTTTTTCATACCAAAATGCTAGCTGATGGCACAGATACATTGCTACGTTCATGTATCCACGATTTCCTTACATAACTTATAGATTTGTACAGGAAAATCCACGACATCAGTAGAGGAATGTAAAATATGACCTTTAGCTAGACAGTGATTGGCATTGGCTGTAATTCTTCATGAAATTTCATGTAATTCACAGGTTGATGCACGTGGAGGGAGCGCATAATCAGTTGCTCTTGATAATAGACCACTTTGCCCAAGAAAACAATTCAGCATTAACATTCAAATGTGTAAAGGCTGTGACAATTCTAAGATACTGGGAAAATACCAATGAGATGCTGGAAATTTATTTTATTTGAAATACACTGATAGAGGGAGTTTCATATCCCTCAGGCTGAGAGCGGATTATGGACCTAATCAGTTGGTCCACGGACAATAGCTGCAAATAATACCCAAATGCTACTCTCATTGATAAGAATATATGTAAATATTTTGAATCTTCAACTTCTGCCAACATCTCAGACAAATAGAAGGCTGGTTTTTCTTACTTTTTTAGCTCTACTCAGCATTTACCAGGGACTCCGCAAACATTATGTGACAGATACAGGAAGACATCAGTTCCAGATGGTAAAAATCATACTGAAAGAAAAAAAACAGTACTTTGTACACAGTACCAAACTATGTCAGCTGTTTAAAAAGAAATATAACCCAATGTCTGTTTATGTAACTGTAAGAATGTAAAATTCTTCTTAATCTATTATTCTGCAGTAGAAAACTACCTGGAAAAATTATGGAGAGGATTGTCCTGAATGCTGTTGAAAGGTAGTTAAATATCAGACATAATGAACATGGCTACATGAGGGGAGATATCCTTTTGTGATAAGGTACCTTCTCAGTGGATGAAGGGAAAGCAATGAAGGCAACTTCTGGATTTTAGTAATACCATTTTCATACCATTATCTTAAGAAGCAAGTACAGCAGTGCAACAAAGCTGGTGACAGGACTGGAAGGCACTTCCTATGGGGAGAAGCTAAGAAGAAAAGGAGGCTCAGAGGTAACCTCTTCATCCTCTGTAACTTCCTGAGGAGAGGAAGCAGAGAGAGGTGAAGGATTTCTCTCTTGCAAGCAATGATGGAATGCGTGAAAACAGCACAGAGTTTCAGAAGGGGTGAATGCTCAGATAGGTCACTTAGTTTACTTTCTGTAATGGTTGTCAAACACAGTAATTGGCTTCCTGGAAAGGTGGTTGATACCCCATGCTTGTCAATATATAAGATGCATTTGGATAACACCCTTAATAATATGCTTTAATTTTTTATTAAATCAAACATATTTAATGATCTTTGTAGGTCTTGCTCAAATGAAATATTATAATCTAGATGTATACAGTTGTTCTGAGATACTTCACCAGCAAAAGTTATTTACACCCCAAGAACTTGGTTTTTTGCACAACTTGCACAACTGTGCATGTAAATTCAGGTAAATTCAGTTGTTGCAAATATGCAATTAATAAAAAAGAAAACAAGCAGTTTTCTGATATTCATGTGCATTTGCAGCAAACAAGTCGCACAAAGTAGAATGAAACCTGGAGTTTGTTAAAAAGAAAAAAAAACAAACAGTCACTACAATTAAATAGAAGTTTCAGGAGCAAAGAACTAAAAGGATCATCATGTTGAGTCCACTCCGACTACAAGCAATTATGCCTCCTAACTTTTCTGGGAACTATCAAAGTTGCAGGATTGAGAGGTCACAGTTTCTGGGGGTTTTGGAGGGAAAACTAAAACTATGCCATCAAAGGAAGAAGGTTTGTGGTTCTTCAGTTGTTTTAAAAAAAGTCCATTTTAGTTGCTCTCAGTTTTACAAAGATTACAGATTTACAAGATTACAGGTGTTTAGTCAGACACTTCAACACCCACAAGTGCAAATTCAAGATCAGAAATACAAAAGCATTACAATTATATCCTAAAGTTTGTGACTGCATCAAATATGAAATTCACTTTAAATTGTGAATAAAGCCTACCTCAGAAGAAGTTGTATCAATCAAAATGACATTCCTCAATAACAATATATTCCTCAGGAAACATTCAGTGAAAAAATGAAAGATTAAAATGCCTTCCTCACCACACCTGCAGTGTGCCTTGGGTTTGTAAAATAGTTAATTGGATCATCAAAAAAATACAAAGAGTAGTTCTTTCTACTGCAGTTAAACAAAGGCAGAAATGTGCCAGTTCAAATTCAAAGGGTTTTATTTTCATTTGGTCAACAAAGGGTATTATTTATCAAAAGTCTGTGGTACTCATTAGATCTCATAAGAGCTTCAAATGCTGTACAGCTGCTCAGATCATGAATGACTATACAAGCATTTTAAGAAAAAACTCCACTCACTGCCCCTTATGTAAATTATCCATCCTTTTTTTTCCTCCTTACTATAAAAGAAATACAACTAACTTCACATTAAAAGGACACCTAACCAAATTTTCTCAAAAAATAAAACTCAACAGGAGTGTAAGTTCAGTGTAAACTTGTGATAAAGCCTTCTCCAACCCTGAGCTATATATCTTTGTATTCACTAAATGGAATTCCAAAAGATGATTAAAAAAAAAAAAAGCTCTTCTGTCATTTGCAGAACAAATATAGCAATATCTGCTCCTGTCTCTCCGTGTTTTGAGCAGTATTCACACATTTGTTCAAGTTCCTAAAGACGTACCCTGGGTTTATACCTAAAATAAAGATGCACCTGTATGAATGTAACAGTTTGAATAAGAACTTCTGTGCTGAGTGTGTAAATAGACCAGACTTAGAAAACAATGCAGTATTATTGCAAATGGGAAAAAAAAAAAAAAAGTACTCTACCTTTCTTGGTAACACACATGTATACACTGCTGGTATATGTACAGCAGCTAAGGGCTGCTCCAAAAGTAATGTCTCCTATTTTATTATGTTAGCTCATTATGTCACGGGCAAATGTTGGTGGTACAGCAATGGATGGTGAACCTTTTCACCAATATTCTGTTACATTTTGTTGCTGTGTGATAGAATGGCAACTGACAGGCAAGTGCAGATGAAGAAAGGTATGTCACCGAATTCCTCCATGTAGAGGACATGGCATCCACTAAAATTCTTGCTTTGTTTAGAGGCCAAAGAGTGGATGTGTGAGCAGTGAGTAGTGCATTTCAGCAGTGGCAACAGTGATGTGAAAGTCAAGCCATATTCTGGACAGCCATGCACAGCTGTCACAAATTAAGAGCATCTCAAAATCAGCTCATCTGCACAAATCAGTCAACGCTGGTGACTATATTCAAAAATTGTATTTTGTAGCTGAATTTGCAAGTATGAAATAGTATTATTGTGCTCTTTGTATTGGTTGTATTTTCTGCAGAAATAAACGGAGGCATTACTTTTGGACTTACCTACATGTGTATGTATGTCTGTTTATATGAGGTCATTTCAGCTGACCTCTTTTTAAATTATTCATTGTTGCACACAGATTTTTAGTACTATAAAAGGTCACTCTTGTGATTCTGCAACTGTTTCTCATGGAGTAAAGAAGTATGCCATGAATATGCAGACGCACACCCCTCTAACACTTCAGTCACTGTGCATTAATGTGTGTTCTCTGTATATTTCAAAGTCAAACAAATAATACCTGTCATGAACATGAATTTCTAATATCTTCTATATTTCATTTTAAATGAAATGTCAAAATGATGGAAAATATTTTCCAGAAAGTTTGCAAAGGACAGAGTGTAGTAAAAAGCTGCAATATGTAATGCTGTACTGGTCCAAAATATCATTAAATGGACATTGCCATGGCAAATTTTAGAATAATTATTTTACTTACCTTTGTCAATCCTTACACATTGCAAACTTAGACCTGAAATCTGTTTTTAATCCTGATTTTTCATTCTCCAGTTACCTAGATAGTGAGATTTCCCTGAAGCTGAGAAAATGGATGCTAGTATATTCTTTTTCCGTTGTAGCGCAGTATCACGTTGACATAATATTTACAATGCACACTGAGCTGGAAGCCAAGCTTGGATAAGTGGTTCTTGCAAAAGATTGATTTTCCTGGCTCTGTCACCTGGCATGTATAAAAATGCTTTTATACATTTATTCACCATCATTGGTTCAGATGATTAAGTACTAAGGCAATCTTAATCAGTTGACATGGGCATTCCAGTAATATACGCAGCCTTTTGCATCAACAGGCCAGACCCATCAGCTCTCCTCAGTTCCCTGACTTGAAACATTTTTCTTTTCCCTTCCTCAAAGCACTCTGGTTGTGCTTTTTGTTGTCAGTCAGCAGCCTGCTTCTTTCACTTTTCTGCCCTGTCACATCGATAGAAGCTTCTGACAGTAAAGGAGGCCACAGTTCAGCCGTCCCATGCTTTCTGAACGTGCCAGGATCATCTTACACCCATTTCTCTCAATCCACAGCAGTTTTGTTTTCCAGTCCTCTCCTTCTCTCTCTCTCCAAACAATATGGCCCCATCTCACCATCAACAGAGACATCAGAGCTCAAGTCCGCTCAGTCTGCATGACCCAAGCCCTACCCTGGATTTCTTGTCTTTCCACAAACCCTGACTGCTAGCTCAAGTCCCACGCAGAAGCAGAGCTTCTCAAGACTCTCTCCTAGATATAACATGAAGAAAGATTGCAAATTTTTTTCCAGCAAATAAGAAAATGCTTCAAACAAGCAACCACTAAAAAGGAGATGTGATTACTAATAAGCCCAATATTGAATTCATAAGTACTTAGACCTTCCCTTAATATGCTGCAGGTGCAACTTTTTTTTTTTTTTTTTTCCCTCTTAGCCCTTCAAGGCCAAGTTCAAAGTACAGCCTCTGCACGTCAACTGGTACTCCTCAAAGGAGTACTGCCTCACTGAAAGCACTGCAGGTAAAAGTTACACCAACTCCATCACTTCTAAGTGTCTGTGCTGATTTATATCTGCAAAGATTGTTATCAAATGCCTAGCCAATAATCACTGCTGTACCTGATTACAAGTAGTAAAATCATCCCTTTTAAAAATATATTTGGTAAAAAGAAGAATATCTGTCTGGCTTTATTTTAGTGAATACATTTTGCTTTAACAACCTAAATCTATACACAACCTGTTTGATCTTCAAGCATTTTTTGAAATATTAGAGTCACGAAGATGATTTTAAATAAAATATATGATCAGCCTGATATTTCTCATTTACTGAAAGAATTTAAACAAGTTTTTGTGTTCCTGAGCACATTATGAATCAAAGACCAAAACAATTCCTTTAGTCACTCTTCTAAGACTCTTGGCAGCCTGCAACCTATCAAAATGCTAACTCCAACTTGCCTTTTTCCATAATTGCTCTGCAAATGCTTTTAGCAATACATGACTCCCTTATAGACACATTTTGATGTTTCTGCCACTCTGTTTACCCATAACCAAACAAGCCCTACAGCCACCCAAGCAATAATACTTTATCTCTTCTGTTCTAAAAGAGAAATACTCTTCAGCCACATAGTAGAGATTCCAGATGACCAATCTACTTTTTCCTTATGATAGGACTGCCAGTGATTCCCTTTAATTTCTCACAAATAAACCTAAAAAGTGAGAGGAAGAGGTGCATTTTCTGGGAGCAGATTGCTCTTCTTCAAAATGAATTGTAGCATTCATACCACAGCATCCTCTTTCATTTTCCAAACTGCTTGTTCAGTTTTCGCGTGTTGCCAATGAATCTTTGTTAACACATTAAATTCATTAGCTATATTCTTAAGAAGAAAATAAATCATTAAGCCAAGTGACATAATTTTATCACTGGCTAGGGGAACACAAAAGAGTCGGTTTGTATGCATATATATATTTCTAAATGTTGGCACAGTCTCAATTTCTTTCAACATTAATATTTCAGACTAGCGATCCATCAGAACACAGTTCACACAGATGAGAAGGCGAATCTTACCAAAAAGAGAAAGCATTGATTTTCAGGAAGAAAATGAATCTCTAATGTCCATACTACCTGCACCGTGATCTCTACCAGATAAATTATTAATGCAAGTGTATGAACATCATTTTGTTGTGATTAGATTTCACTTAAAATTTAATTTAAAAGAAGTCACGGGGGATCGGATAAGCAGTTGCATAAGATAAGCGAGTCAGTTGAAGTTTTATTTTTCATGTTTGTGTGCTGGGATTATCTGGAAACTTATCATTCATGCAGCAAATTACCAAGAACTACATTAAAAACGTGTATAGCCATTTTCATTTTTGAAAGATTCAAGACTATAAATAATTAAATGGGTGAGACATCTGTTATTTATGAGCTGAAATGACAGTTTTAATTTAGTTCTTCGTTTAGCTGAGCCTGACGTATTGAGACTAAGTAAAAGAAAACATAGAACATATTTTAAAATGACATCTCATGGAGCCCAGACCTTCCAAGGGTGCAAATGAAACACTGGGACATTTTTTTGTTTTCCTTTAAGGCACATCAGGAAACACTTTTCATTCACAACCTAATATTACATGTCCATGTGGCTTCTGATGACAAGCTAGAGCAACCACAGTGCCTTCATAAAATAAATCAGCCTTACTACATCTGCAAAGAGCTTGTGAAGAAAAACTTCGTTTTGCACATAGGTACCAGATATGTTGCTCAAAAAATGACAGTACGACGATGAAGCAAATGTTATTCCTCTTACTTTTCACATTCCCTTTCTCTATAAACATACTCCTCCTTTCTTTATCTAAAATATCACACTGACCTTCTTTCACAAGATTTTTCACTGAGAGGATGCTTCCTCTGAGGGGAAACAGGAACTGGTTTATGAACATATAAATGGGAACATGTGCAATGATACGTGTATTAGTCCTGGTTTGAGTCATATTGTTGTGAATGGAAATATTCCCCTCTGAGAAAATAAGGCACTTCAAAAATGCAGTTTGATGATTTGGGGTCCATCTCTGCCTTGTCTATTTGCATACTGAAAAATTATGTTTTGATTATGGAAAAGAGACATTGGCTTTTTTAAAGAGGATTGTCTCCCTCACTCTCAAACATCTTTGTACTATAAAAAGAGCCATTGGGAACAGACCTTTAAAGCTTCTCCCTTATTGATGGCTGAAACTACTTCGCATCTCACATCTGCTGACTTCAAAGGAAAAGGGATTCGTCCCAGATTGCAAATGTATTGTTCAAAACATACATTTTCAGCATAAAGACAAAAAAGTGATTAGAACAAGAAAAAAAATCTTAAAAGCTTTTTTAACAGCTTTTTTTTTATATATAGAATACTAAAAGATGAATTGGGATACATTTTACAAGGATTACAAAGTGAAGACAATTTTTGTGATCCCAGTTATTAGCATACACCCCAGATCCATATAGCAACACAGACCTCAAAGCCAAGGACCCAGAAAGCAGAACACCTACAATGAAGAAGTTATGCAATTATTTTTATAGATGGAATTCCAGATCAAGTTTACATGGGAATCAGTTGTCTCAAATCTCTATTTGAAAAGTCCAGATTCACATCCTAAAGCTACAACATTTAAAAGCAACAACACCACCACTAAATAGAAAAGCCCACACTCTAAAATGAAAGCTTTCCAATAGAGAGGAAGATTATAATCCTCAAACTAAAATAATTAGGTCCAGACTCCCAGGCAGTCAGCCTGAAATAGGCTTTGCAGAGGTGAAGGACATATATGGCTGTCACTGAAATCAGTGGGAATTTTCATTCCTCTTTCACTGAAAAAACAAATTGCTGTGATAGAAAGAGTTGATGACATATATTGACTCCATGGAAAAGCTTCCAGGAAAAAGGCCAAGTTCAGAGATACATGATTTGTAATAAACAACTATCTTTTATAATTTATGAGAGACTGACACAAAAGGGAAAGATACTTGTAGGTCTCAAGAAAGACTTTATCAGTCCCTGTGAACACTGCATGTCTTAAATCCTTACAAAGTAAATACTGCTATATCTAGAATCTTCATAATTCTGTGGATCTTTTCTAGTTCCACAGACAACTAGATGTTTATTCAGAATCTCAGGGTAGTATAACGCTCCCTCTACAGAACTGTGCTGTGTTCATCTTTATAAAGCATAAAGAGCATCAAATTCTCAGCCTTCATCTGTTGTAATACAAGAAAAAAACATATTTCAAAAGTCTGCATGCTTGTTGTATTTTCTCCTAAACAAGATGTAACACAAAGTAATTCTGCTTGCTTTTAACTTTGAAAAAGACATTTCATTCCTGTAGGAAGTAAGAGTCTTTCTTCCCATCTTAACTCATCTTTTATTGCTCACTACACTACTCATTTATTTAGTAGGATTTAAAAAAAAAAAAAAAAAAAAAAAAGAAAAACAAATGAACACAAATGAACACATACCAAAAAAAAAAGTGAAAATGAGGAGGAGAAAAGTAATTATTCTTTTCTGATTGGTGGACGAGATTGACTGGGAAAAAACTAATAACTTTTCACATAACTCAAAAAATTACTCTTTCAGTGTGTAGAAGGCGGATATTTAAAATAAGGGAATCTGGAAGAAAGCAGCACATTTTGAAGAGCATTCAGGCCAAAGACAGTGGCACTAGAATTCAAGAATATTAAAAGAAATTATGGAAATGCAAGAGGATGAGCACAGGTGAAAGCTAGAAAAATAACAAGATGTCAGGAGAAAAATTTAGTACTAATCAAACAGAAATTAGAAATTAATAGCCTGCAGGTAAGCACTGCTGAGATGCCCTCCAAGGAGTACCTTTAAGCATTTATAGCCACAGCAGTGACTTTCCAAAGTTGCAACCTGATGCAAATTTATTCATACACATTCTATAATTTCACAAAGGGGACTGAATTTATTTCAAATCCATTACTTCTTTTCCTCAGAGTAAACAAATGTATTTCCTGAACAGCAAAGAAAAGATAAGAAAAGCAAACCTACACACACACAAAAAAAAAATCTGTTACAAGGTAATATCTTAGAGCATCTAGAAATCAGATGTTAGCTGGGCAGCTGTTAATAAAAAGAGAAACACCTGCTCCAGTCACACAGCATGTGGGAGATATTTCAGTGGTAGAGCTATGGATTGCCTCATCTACAGAAACATACAGCATCTGGCATGCACTCTGTTTAGCTCTACTTGAAAGACAGACTCTTTTGAAAATGCAGATCATTAAAGTGTATCTGTTAATGTATTAATGGAGTACAATTTTATTTCTACGAGTCAAATTTCATTAGGGAACTTTAAAAATTGTACAGGTCAGGCCCTGAAACTGTACACATATGATACTACCAGCAGCGTTGCTTCTCATAGCCTTGAGGCAAAAGAAGCAGCACATGCACAGAGTTAACAATTTTTATTTATATGGACAGAAGCTCAAAGCCTAATGTTGAGGAGCAATCACCTCTCTTTTAAACAACAAACAAAAAAGATGAACTTCATGCATTTATTTTATGGATGTGACTCAGTGGTTGTGTGCAGCAAGCAGACAAACATTTGACAGGTTGGTAACACAAAGGGGAAAGTTTGCCTTGTCAGTCAGCAGCCCTGTACCCTCTGGCTCAACCAGGGTAGTGACAGCACAGCAAGGGGAAAACCCCGCTTTGTCAAGACTCACAGCAGTGAATCTCAACATGGTTAATATTGCTTTTGCCACTTGGCAAACTTCTTCAGTAAGTCTTGGGGAAAAGCACTGCTGGCACAGAGTAAAGGACAGATAAATAATATTTATTGTCATTTAATGGCCACTTCCCCAAGGACAGCAATTGACTTGAAAAGTTTTGATACTGGCTCCAGGGCACAGAATGTAGAATGAAAATCATGGTCAGACAAATGCGAAAGATCAGTATTAATGTTTTGCCATCGTGGAAGATAAGGCCTAACCACAGCATAAAACAAAGAGAAAATGCAGGCTGGTGCTCAAACATGGATGATCTTCACTGTAAACATCAGCCTAGCATTCAGTGTCTGAAGAAAGATTATGAATTCTGTAGCCATATTAAGGGTAAAATAACTCCAGCAAATTACAGAGCATTTAATTTCTCTACCTTAGTCCTGTAAAAAGAGTTGTTAATAACTTTTCTTCTTCCCAGCGAAGAGAACTCAGAACTATTTTCCCAACTAGAGTAATTGTAGGAAATGAAAGCTACTTCAGAAAAAAATCCAAGCACATCTTGAAACATTTTGTGAAAAATAGCTGTCTTAAAAAATTTTAGGATACTACGAGCTGACAAACTTTAGGAAGACACAGCTGTTCCTAGTTCATGAGCACTCCGTTTCTATTTCTCAATTAAATGTCAAAATATCAGATTCTTTCATTGCAAATACAAATGTGAGCTCTTGATTTTAATTGCAGTATGTCTCAGTGAGCACTAAACTGAAGCTATTGGTGACAATTTTTTTAAAATAAAATTTAAAAACACACCAGTTTATTTGTTTTTCTGACAGGAAATATCAGTAATGAAATGTCAGCAATAGGACATTGTGTATCATACCATATAATAAGGTCCAGCTCTCCTGTGACAGATCTACTAGCATATCAGGAATTAACAGATAAGATACGTAATCTCCTATGCCAATACATCTAACATGATAGGATACCATGAAATAATGAAGTGAAATGTCTTCCACAAAAATACTGGGATAATTATTGATGTGAGAGGGAATTAGAAGATACTTCTTAGAAACTGATGTGATTTAATAACAAAAAGACATTTTAACTGGCAGTAGAATACTGCTTTAAATAAAATTCAAACAGGAGCGCTTTATGCGCCCACCAATAAGCTATCATCAAGAGTTAAAATTATCAGTGGATACGAGCTGGTGAATGAATAGCTAACTGCCTTTCTAACCCACCCATGCTAAAGAAACCACTTTGCATTTTACGTTCATGATTCTGAAATATGGGGAAAACAAGTTGATAGAATTTTAGGATAGTTTAGTTTTTAATTATCACAATAGAAAGAAAATACAACTTACATCTTTGAAAGAAGGCAGTGCTGTGCATGTGCAATTCATATTTTGCCACAGCTTAAGCACACGTAACTATATTCAAACTACTATGTGCAAAACAGAATTTTTTCTCTTCCTATTAGCATAATAGCCGGATGCATTTAATTGAAATCTTCCTCAAAACTTTTGAGCTGAGACTAATGATGGCAGTTTTGAGACAGCAGAATTTTTCAAAAAATATATGAGTTGAGGAGGATAAAAAGAGGGCTATAATGAAAGTCTGTTTGCAACATTAGCTAGAGTACTCACTAGTGCAGAAATACCAGAAATTATCAACATATATCTTTTGCTCAGGAGGGCTGCAAATAAAACTTACGTGGCAAAAATGGGAAATTCACTGAATTTTCACAAAGTACAACAAGGTACAATATCCCAAAAGTTCAGGGTAAAAGAGACAAAAAAAATTAACTGTAATTTCCACCAGCCACTTGTTTTCCCTTTCAGGATAGTCAAGCAACCTATAGACATACAACCAAAAGTAAAGGGCAGATCTTCAACAAATAAGACCTATGTTGGTAGTTCTCATTTGAATTGTCCCAGTAGCTGTTCAGCTAATAAAATAAAGGTTTTTCTGATCACAGTAACAAGCAGTGATGCTTCAGTGTAGTTTATCACAAAAAATGTATATATCACTGATCAGTTTACACAGATATTTCCAGCCATAGCTGGGGAAAAAAAGAAAAAAAAAGATTTATATAAAGACAACCTATTTCTGAAATAATTCAGCAGCTAAGGTAAAAGGAACTGAAATTTAAGAAATCATAACATGCCCCAGTGCATTAGTGTGTATCATTTGCTTCCTTATAGGAGATGGAAGGTTAGAGGCAGTAAACAATGTAAACTTGGAAGCCAGATTTTGACTTAACACACAAACCTAGAATAGCCTAACAGCTTTCCTCTTTTCATGTCCTCTGTAACAACGTGAAGACACAGGATGCCTCATTCCTTTTATCATTCTGAAACACAGATACAAGACATTTTTTTGTCTTAGACAAGCACTGATATCTGTTTTCCTCTGGTGCTGGAGTACGTGGGATTATGTATTTTTTCACAGAAGCAGAATCCAAGTTCACGTTACCTACCTGTCATACAGCACAGGCCAATACTTGCAAACTTAAAAACCAGAAAATCAGACCATGAGCTCTGCAGCATGGTGTGAGATACAGAGCCAAGAGACAGAAGAGGATGAACAACTTGAACAGCAAGCTACTTCTAGCAAGCATGCTGCACGTAATGATATGGGTCTCAAAAACACCAAGAATGACACAAAAGGAAAACAGGCATTTTCCCTACAGACAGCTTTTACTGATTCCATTCAATCTTAAATAACAGTCCAAGTTTGAATGTCTATAACATAAATAAGTGAATAAAATGAATAAAACCCCTGTCTATTCTTAGGTAATTCATTTATGCAAACAGACAAGTAAACAAAGAAAATAGATTCATTGTCTACAAATACACCATACACAGAAACATCTGTCATTGTCCAACTTCTTCCCTCAGATTTCTTGCACTGTGAATCCCATTTAGAGGTATACTTCTGCAATGCAGTGATGCTCATTCACCTATTAAGTTAATCAGTTGTATTTGTTCCTGGTGGATACTTTTCTGAAAAATTCTTTTAATCCTTTTAATTCAACCTTTCTTTTCAGTCTGGCACTCAAGACTTGGGGCAAAACAAAATGTACTGATTGTGCAAAGCTACAAAACTGCATGATTCAGCACTACAGATTCTGTAATAGGAAGTATGTCAGCAGTGGAAAGGCACAAAACGCTCACCAGTACCTGACCAGGTCTGCTTTCCTGCTTGCAAGACCTGTTTCTTTTACTTGCCAAGCTGAGTCTCTGGGAAAAGCCTTAGAGGACTTTAGTAGCAAGTAACAGGAAGATAATGATCTGCTTGCTTGGGAAGGACAATCCAGTCTGAACATCAGCACTACGAGTCCAATGCAGGCGGCACTTCTACCCAGTATAATAGATCCACAGTGCCACTGTCAAGGAAACGTTACTGCAGTAGCACATTCAAAAACTCTTCCTGCTGACCTCTGCGACTTTGCAGTGTAAACACTGACTGCTTTGATGCTTCTTCAGAGATCTCAGTCTAGCTTGTTATAGAGTAATAAAAAGAGCCAAAATCATTGTGACCCAGGCATAATGAGATATGGTTAGCTACTGCACCATCCAGAATTTTCATCACATCTTCTTTCCCATTCAGCACTCTTGAACCTACAGTGTTTCTACAGGAAAAAACTGCATTACAGCCAACAGAGCTTAGTTTGGTTCCTGAGAAGTATCCCCAGAACAATGCAGAGAAAACTATCTGCATTAGCCTGTCGTAGCTATATGGGGGATATACTGATTATAAACACCTAGCAACAAATGGTGAGTGGCATTTAGAGAGTATAGATCAACTTTTAATTCTACCCAGAATATAAAAACTTAGGAGTATCAACTCAATTTTGCTTCATGTTTCTACAAAGCTTCACACATCTGATCCCTGATTCTGATTTAAGCCTTCCAGTACTACTGAAATAAGTACCATCAATAATTGTTAAAGAAGCACCAGCTTTAAAAATGCTGTTTCAAGGATATTTCTTCTTCCCTGCCTTTGATTGAGCAAAAAAAAAGGAAAGAAAGGTGAAAAAAAGGAGCGTGTATTTGCAAAATAAACCAATAATATCAGTCACCTGGTGTGACTAACACAGAAGGAGAAGATAAAAGTGCACGCGTGACTCGAAAAAAAAAAAGAAAAAAAAAGTGATCATAGATTTGCTCTAGGTCACAAGGCTGCCTAGGCAGATTTGGGGATTTACTGCTCTCTGTTAAACTCTGTGGAGTAACTGCTTACATTTATAATCTTCCAGTAACACAAGTATACATCTCAACTGAGTTTTGAGAGCCATATTCCAGTACAGATCTCTGCAGCTACGACACGTAAAAAACAGTTTTCACATACAAATGTTTCCAAAGAGAGGACAAACTTCATGCTACATCAATATGCTCTCTTCCCAAGATTCATGACCTTACACAGCTTCTGTAGTATGCAAAGCCACAAATCATTACAGCTTAATAGAGCACTAATAGGAGGACCACCTCCCTGCCTTGCTTCGTGCATCTCTGAGTGAGCTGACATCCAATAGAATGGTAATCAATATATACTTGACAACAGTGATGTACGTAAATTATAGATGAAGGATCATTTAAATACATTCAAACAGTGCAGTTAGCCCTTTATGTGCACTTGAAACACGTCTTGTTATATGGAAAACATTTTGTGGTATATAATTGCATGGGAAACATTTTTTGACAGCAGTAGGTCACATTACAAATGCTGTCTGAGGCAAAGAGCCAGATGGTTCAGAAAGCCCATACCATCACAATAAGAGCTGTACTGAACCACCAGATACTTCCCACTTTCCCAAGGCCCAGGTCCTCTGTATCAACTGTAATTTACCTCCAGGTATTGATCGCTTTCATCAAGGTGTTCCTTGCTTAGCAACTCTGCCCCATTCACTGCCTGCTTCCTACTTCTACATTATTGCTTTTTTGATTGCTCTGATTATCTTTCAAGCCAAGGAGTGCTGAAGGCACTACTACCAATACTATTTGTATTACCAATTCCTCTGCTCAAGGACCTGAGTTAAATAAAGGCACACATTATCATTCTCATCTTGCTTACAGCACATGGCTTCAGAATAATTCCTCCTGGAACAGTTCCTCATCCATGTCACCTATCTTAAGCAGTACAGCACTGATTTACACTAGTTAAGCATCCAGCCTATGAACTTTATATAAGCACAAGAGAAAAATCAAAGCCACGAGAGAACTGTTCTTTCTGCGGTGCCAGTGAGAAATGAGCTGAAGCACTGACATAACTAGTCCATGCATTTGTCATGAGCAAACTTCTCATTTTTCATCTTCTTTATTCATCTCTTTCACATGCTTTTCCCTTCCCTTATCACTTCCTTCTCTATTCTTCCAGCACTGAGGGACAAGAGAAAGGGCAATTGCATTCAGAGATATTCCCCTCATCTGAAAAAGGACTACCCTCAGAAACAGGAAGCTGTAATTGTTGTGCAGTAATTGCCAAGGAGTAATTTAACACTCCAGAGACAACTATCTAAACTTATAACAATTGGCTTCTTCAAAGCTATATTAGTGTAATTTTCTCTTGTCGTACACAAGGCATGGGCATTTTCACATGGCAAATGTACTGCATTGGGCAGCTATTAAATCTAATTTGGTCACTAACAGAAACTGTTAGGTCAGTGACAGAAATATAAAAAAAAAAAAGATCTCTTTAATGTTAAATTTATGTGAAATCTCATTTTCTTCTCTCCCATACATAACATGCTCACAGTGTCTGAAACTATCATGAAGAAAATGAAGAAACAGACTGTGCAGGGGTAATCCAGTGCACATAAGAGAAAACTTGCAACCGTAACTGATACAAATTTCTTTGTTCCAGTAAAAATTTTCATCATCACTGTGATCTTGCCCAGTTATTCTCCTCATCAACTTAATTATTTTCTTCAGGGTTCCAGCTTGATAACCCAGCCCTATTAAGAAGGGATTATTAAAAATAATCTTCTAATTGCTAGACTTTTCTTTACAGTGCACTAAAATATATATATATATATATAATCTCTTTCCCTTACTGCAAAATAGTTACCTAATTTAAATTTAAGTTAATGAAATTTTCTCTGCTCACAGCAGCAATAAAAAAACCAATGAACAAGACTCACTTTGGTTCCAAGTAATCTTACCTCACACAGATGACAAATGTCAGCCAGAACAGTGCTAGATCTAGCTCCTCAACCACAACCACTCCTAGATGGTGTAGAGCTGATTCAGGCTACAGCCAGCACAGGTAGCAACCTGATGGCTAACTAGCACTCAGTCTCTGCAAGCACATCAAGTGCCTGAGTGCAAGTGCAAAATTAGTGCAAGGCATGCTATTTAACCAGTTCATTTGTACCATGCATCCTACCTTCATCAAGTCAATTCCAATAACTTAAGTTTACCAAAATAGATTGTTTTGGTACTAAGTACCCAGAAATCCATAAAGTCAGACCAGAAGCTAAACAGCAGTAATACAATAATATGTAATACATAAAATAGTATGATTTGTCAAGATTAGTGCATGACAT
The DNA here is from genome assembly GCF_019238085.1 of Lagopus leucura. NCBI lineage: Eukaryota > Metazoa > Chordata > Aves > Galliformes > Phasianidae > Lagopus > Lagopus leucura. Next base: position 6,663,256 of record NW_024962269.1, on the reverse strand, counting down.
AAACCCTATCTAGTCCATACACAGTTCTGCCTTGAAGAACTCAGTCAACACACAAAAAGGGAAGTTCCAAATAAAATAACACGGATTTCAAGTGATCCTCTAGCCCTGCACAACCTTACTGCTTTCATCCAGGCTCTGCAATGCCAGAGGGAATCCTGAACAAGCTAGATTCCAATACCTTCTCTTACATTCTGTCAGCCTAAGGTGCTGATTTCTGTCCAACAGCACTGGCCACAGGAGCCATTCACATTTCTCCACCAGCAGCCTCCCACTTTCACAGAGGAAGGAGGACTAGAAATTAATAAAGAGGAAATCCATTGCTGGGATTATTTACAGAAATAACAGATAGTGTGCATTTTGAAAAGTAGCTGGCTGTGGATGCACTTCATTTCTGCAGTATGTGAATTCAGTTGTGTATCAGTTGTTTAAAGACAAAGGAAGCACAAGGCATTAATAAACACATTGAAGTTCATTTGAATTGAGGTGATAGGATTGTACTGACAGTAAGCCATCACTCTGTCAGTAACAGAGAACTTTGCATTGTCTGATAAAAGAGAAAGCAAGAGCTCGAGTAGTTCTCTATGTGATGGGTGAACATTTGATTACATGTTCATCGTGCCTTTTTAGCCAAGATTTCAAAATGCAAATGCCAGGCAATGCAACTCAGAGCAGATCAAGGCAAAAATTATATATCCCCACATACTTAGCTTAATAAAAGACAGGAGAACAAATACCTGAAACTGCTGGAAACTTCCACCATTGATATCAGCATGGACTGATTTGATCAGCAGCTTGTGCCAGTAGCTGCCTGTGAGGAACAGGAAAGGGGGCACTGAGCTGGTATGCATAGATCTGTCACCTTGCAGAAGTGGAACGTCCAGGGTGGAATAGTTATGAATTGGTGCTGAGCTACCACCACAGCCTTACAGACAGAGTAAGTGTCCATTCTCACCCAAGATCAGCTATGCCAACCAGACATTTTTTATTGGGGAAGGTCTTAGTTATCTTGGTGCATATGTCCTCGTGTTTAAAGCTTCTCTGATGTAATCATCTCCCATTTGGTTCAATTAACATATAGAGCTTAATAGCATCATGTTGCTTAGTACTCCTTTTTCCATGTGATGCAGGGGAAAGAAGGCGGCGAAAGGTCTCTCCACTCAGATTGGCTTAAGCCAAGGCACCCTGCTGCTTCCACATCAGCATTGCTGACAACTTTCTGAAGGAGTAAGCTGTCAACATCATGGCTGCTGGGTTAAGAACACAGTGAACTATACTGTGATGACTGACTCGAAGATGATCTTGTATTTCTGCTCATAAGGCTGTCAAGATACTAAAGTAAAGAAACACCTTTCATCGATTTTCTTAGAATGCTGAAACGAACATATAAAAATTCAGACTGCTTTCAGCAAATAATCTTACATTTTCAAATGCCACTGCAGGCGCCACAGTGATGAACTCACCAATGTAAATACACACCGTCTGGCTGTCAACCCATTTGCTAACCACTGAACCAAATTAGCCCATCATGAAATATTCATTAAAAACAAACAAGAAATCATACAATCTGGCCCATTTTTAGGGATACAACACAGATCATGATATACTAAATCTTCTGACACCCAGGTCTGTTGTGAAATGAACCACAGATAAGGTGATCTATGAAGCTATAATTTAAGTTTCATATTGTTTCAGTGGCACAAACGTGCCATTGTGGCACCGTGAAATTTTGGATTCCAATCAATGTTGGCAATATAGGTAGAGGTGTGAGCAAGTAAAGTCTATAAAACTGACTGTTGCTAAAGCAAATCTGTGCTCATTCACTGTGGAATCTAAGCATTAAAAAAGGAAGAAAAAACATTTTCTCTACAAAATAATCATATTACTTTACACTGATCTCAATCACTGAAAAAAGCTCCTCCCTTTCAAATCCCATAAGACTTCTGAAAAATGAAGTCTTATAACCACAGCTCAAACATTTCAGAAAAACTAAAAATTGCTACTGAAGACTTGAATTCACAGTATTCAGTGATGCATCATCTTTGAAAATGGACCAGACAGAGTACTTTCCCAAATTAAAAAGCTGCCAAAGCATATTTAGTCATCTTTGCCTTTGTACTGACCAAAGCTTCATCCTGTAACAGATGTTAACAGCCTAAGATTCCACATTCACGACATCTGAGTCATTGTTCAAGTTTCCCATGGTTTCTTCCTAATTTGCTTTGTTTGTAGAAAACACCAACTTACTGGGAAACATATTTACAAAGATATTTTTGAGACATTGAAAAACATTAACTGCTAAGGGTATTCCGAGAATGTATCTGGAGATGAGTTTCAAAAGTTCCATTTAGGCTCAGAAGCGAGGCACCATGCTGCTTTGCTTTATCAACAACACTGAACCAAAAGCACGGCCAAAATGCCTAACAAATGACTAAAAGAAATTAATTTCCTTCAAGCTTGGGAAGTAATGAGCTTTAAGAACTATGATTTCAGATGAGGGTCTTAAATCTTGTTATATATCCAGCTTTTTTTTTTTTTTTATCCTATTTTGCTCAGTCTCAGCCCCCAATATCGCGTGCTTATGAAAGTTTTCAGTCTGTTCTCAGTGCAGAACCTGCTCAGTGCAACTATATTCAATATCAGCTACAGCAGGAAACATCCCTGCAAAGCCTTAGATTTACAGCTGTCTTTTTCTATACATCCTCAGTTCTACTGATAGAATTGATTGAAATAAAATCTTCAAATCTTGCTCTGTTAAGAGTTACCTAAACAACTGCCATACGCAGATTCCCTGCAGTAGGAAGACATAGGGATATATTGATATCTCATAGGAACAAGTAAATTCATCCAACATGAACAAGGGCTGAACCATAGAGCTAGTTCTCCCTATCCCAGATCCTAAAAGCAAGATACCTGTTATGTTCATAAATCCCAGATAGCCTGTGAAGTCCCAAGAGCTACTCTGAAATGAGTTTCCACCTTCAACAGAACTACATTATTCAAAGGACCTTGCACATCTAATTTGTCATTGTAATGTGTTCTTCAATACCTTGCACTGACATTGTGTAATTTGACAGTGTTACATGAATTGGTCTCTGAGGACCTGTTATCCAGTAATATTCCCAGTGCCGTTAGTTTCACTGCTGAACAGGGCCACTTTCACAAGAAGGACAGAGGACTTAGTTATTGCAGAATAATTATTTCCATATTGGTTAATTTTGTTACAAAGACCGAAAGCAGCCTCACTAAAGCTTTAATAACTTCCACCACCCCCTCCCTCCCCTGTTCTCTCTGACAGAGTCTCTTAAAACAAAGCTGAAACCGCTGAGACAGCAATGATCAAAATTTATCATGTTCTGCAACAAAACGTTCCATTACTTAAAAGTCTTTGTGGGGAGACATGAATCTTTTCTGTAAAACAGCACTAAAAGACAGTAGCTCCACAGATTAAAATCCTTGAAACCACGCGCTACCAGCAGATCGCTAACCATCAGCAGAGCTCAGCACGTGGCTAACATGCTTTGCTGAGCAAGAGGCAACAAAGAGAACACACCTGTTATAAAGTAACAGCAATACCAAAACATACACCCCAAGTTTGGCATAGAGAGATTTTATCCAGAGCATACTGTATTCTGCATTCACACTCCAGAGAAATAATATTTTGTTCTAATAATTTGTTTTCCTTCTTACCTGCTGTTGGATTATTGTGATAATGACTAGTTAAACAATGTTATCACACATATGTCCCTTCAGGCATATCTTAACATACTTAAATTAAGAATTAAGGAACAGTTATCAATACAATCAGTGAAAAGTGAAGCTCATGAAACCAAATTATTTGGGGGGGGGGGGGGGGAAGAGGGAAAAGAGAGAGGGGAGGAGAGGTGAAAAACCACTCAACTTGACTGTTTAAAAAAATACCAAAACAGTGATTATAAAAAAAAAAAAAAAAATCACTGGTAACAAATTTTACAGAAGGATATACTGAGATTTCTAAAGAAAAACAGTTGCAACAAGTAAGTATGTCTTCTAAGTACAGTAATGCAAATTTTCAGCTTTGCAACATTATAGCTTAGTTCCTGATAATTCAGTGTACTTCTCCCTCTGCTGGAAAATCCATCATATTACACAGTCCCAACATGCATAAAGATGAAGTATGATTACAACATATTTCTCTGACTCCTCCTGCTGAGAGAGGTCAAGACTTTAACCTAAACACGGCTCACTGCTTCTATAATGAAGGCTGTATTGCCTCAATTATTTATTATATTTCTCTTTGGATAGGAGCTTCATGTGTAGTGAGTGACTTGCCATCTGAAGTCAATGAATCATCACAGTTACTCGTTAAATGCCCGAATCAGTAGCAACTTCAAAAACCTTCGTGATAAATAAATGCATTGCCTCCTTCCAGCCATCTTTTTTCTTCCAGAAAGCAGGGAAGGACTGCTGAATATGGACAAAGGTCTGGAAGTCCGTTGTTTTTCAAAGTGAAGAAAAATGATGAGTATGCAATCACCTTCTAAGAACTTCTGCACACAGATACACAGAAGATAAATTCCTAAGTTCAGCTTCTAGAGATACTGAAATTATAGCTTAAGTGCAAACTGACAACTGGCATGAGTGAGTAACACAGCACAGCAAGTAACCAAGCTAATCTAGAGAAGACAATCTGTTAAGATGAACTGATGGAATTAGATGCTCTGTACAAATATTTCACACCTAGCATAACTTCTTCCATTGTTCAAAATTGCAGAGATGTTTCATTAGCAGGATGGAGTTCAGAGGTTCTGGGCTGTGTGCAAATAAACTTCCATACAGAGGAAATGCATACATGGACAGGAAGACACTTTTGTTGCCAGAACTGTTTGCTACTGAAACGCAACTGACAGGGAATGATGAATTTGGGCTGGCTACCTGTCCAGTCTCAAATACTCCAATGTTTCCAAGAAGCAATTAGCAAAATTTCATTCAAGTCATCAGTTCAACTCCTGTATGCACAGCAATCACAGCATTCAGCTTGCACAAAGAATAATCAGAAAGAATAAACAACACATCAAAAAGCAATTTCTTAAATGTGGCATTTATTTTGTTTAATAGCTACATCACACACTTTGGGATGACATTCTTCAATTTAGTTATCTTAATTGCATCATGATTTAACCCATTTTATGTAGAGAACAAACTGTAATGATTTTTGCAAAATGGTAGCCTACTGTCAAGTCACAGAAAAAAAAGCTTATTAAGAGGAAAAGTAGTGCCTCATGAAATCCTGAGAATTGTTTTCAATCAACAAGGACCAATTCAGACACCTCCTACGTTGCATTTTCTTTTCTGAAAAAAGTACCATCTTCCCCAGCTCTACAGTACTTTAAATTATTTGTTTTGCACACATGTGCAGTTGTTTATCTCAGCTGGCTGTGTAGCATTAACATAGCAGATGTATCTTGCTACAATGTGTTCCTATTGACATTAGAGGTAAATGTTTTTTAGTATGATTCTAAAACTTCAACTTTTTTCTACTCTCAATATCGTCTCCTTTTAACAAAAACAAGGTGTATGCAGGTTCCAGCTGGACCAACAAAACTCTTGTGACAATCACAGGCCTTTGGACCTGGAAGATGCCTGAGGAGCTTGAACTTTCAATTCAAGTGCATTTGAATGGCCAGATAAAAAAATTGCCATGTCTGTTGATATCAAAACCAGTCCATCCCACATTAGAATTAGAATCAAAAATAAGAATTTGATTCTATGTGAGGAAAGCACAGCAGCACTGCTATTAACATTAGTAACATTTTGCACTTTAGTTATCTGTGATAACTTTTCACCTACAAACAGTATTACTGTAATGCAAACATTTTTAGTACAAATGAAACCGATATACTTTTGGAACCAAGTTCTGCTTAAGAGTCTCAACCATTATTCACTCCACATCATTCTAGTGCATGAAGAGGCCTGTATTCACATTGCCAAGCACTTCTGTTATTAAAGATGAGTAGCTCTTTCACTGCTTCCTTTTGGGAACAGCACCTACCTGTCCCTGAACACTGCTATTATTTGGGCGAATGCCAGCTGGCATCAAACATAGCAGCAAGCACACTTAACACCCCAGCAGTATGGGATAGCTACCCCATGTCAGTGCTTCAACTTATCTCACCACAAGCACAGCAGTAAATTAGTATGTTCCTTCAGACAAATGCCAATTAGCATGTAGCATAGCAATCCTGACCTCATCACCATACTTATAAGAAGCCTTATAAGGAAAAAGCTTTTACACTACAAAACTACATTTTAAAACTTGACCACATCACAGGTTTTCCCTTACAAGTGACTGATTCATTTGTACTTGACATAACAAAACTCTCTTGAAAACAGTTCTGATAAACAAGAGCAAATCTGAAAGTGTTAGAATTATCTTCGAAGATGCTTTCTCAATCCAGGCAATGTTTCTTAAGAATGAGTTTAAAACTAATGAATTTTGGACACATGACTAATGACTGAAAACAAGAAACAATAGCAAAAGATATTCAGATACTCATTCAAATCAGACTAAATAAGCAGCAGATCATTATGAATAATGCAGAAGATCTGAAAGTGGATATAACATCGACACAAATATGCAAAAGAAACCAAACCAGAGAGGAACAGGAAACAAATTACTCTGCACATTTCACACACAGCTGCACAATCAGTGATAAAACCAGAAACCTCTGAGCAGGGGATACTGCCACAAAGCAGTTTCAGAGAGAATCCCAGCTGGTCGATTTCTCTGCAGCTCTTTGGACTTCAGAATTTTAGTTGTAATTTGCATATTTACTTAGAACTTGCTGCTTTACTTTGTAAATGCTACTATTTTTCAGAATTTATATAAACCTTTAATTTTGCACTGTGAGAAATATATATTTAAGGTAGAAAAATACTTCAAAGAAATAGCTCAGCGGTCTCAGAGTGGCAGTGTTGGAAACAGTTTTGATTTATTTGAAACTAGCTACTATTATTTTCAATAAATAAAACCTTGGCTGAGTTTAGCCCATTCTTCTTTTTCTAAGTTATCTATGTTAAATATGATTAATTTGAGCAAAGATTAATTGTGAGCCATGAATATATATCTGCATGACTACACACACCAATGTGTTGTTGAAGAAGTGATGCTTTCCATTCGATCTCATTTACTATTGTGCAATCGCTTACTGACTTGCCCTTTTGCAGTATAATTTATAATTCTCCAATCAGAAGGATGAGAAGAAATAGAGTTTCAAATAAAAGGCATCCAGCCCGCATTCCATACATTTGTTCCTCCTTACAGTAATGTTTGAATGGCCATTCTCCAAACAACTTTAAACTCATGCGTCCAACGGAAGGAATAGCAGATATAAATGTTTTAGTCAAGACCAAATCAAACAGCTGTTTAGATTTCAAGTGAACATGAAAAGACTACACTATACTGGTTCAAACCCAGCAGAACTCCACCTGTTCTATTTACATATCACATTTTCTCATTTACATAATTTATGGAAACATCTATTCTGGGACTGAAATCTTTCAGACATTTTCTCTAACCAAAAACAAACACTGTCCGTCATTCCTCCTGTTCACCAACAAGGGCCAAGAAATTATGAACAGATACCAACAGAAAGATAGAGCTACTTGGAAATCGTTTCCTTAGTACCAGCCTCATCTCTGATGATGCCTCTCTGATGCCTGCATCTGACTGGTGCCCCAGAAAAATAACAAGACTCTTAAAAATTATATTCTGAGTTAAGACAAAATTTTGGCAGATCCTAACAAACTCTTGAGACAAGCCAAAATCTCTTCAAGAAAAGTTATTCAAAACATATTGCTTTAAAGAGAAAACTATTGTTGCAGAATACTGTTGAAGATGCCTACCCTTCTTGGCAGTTACTCCTCTACTCCTCTTCCCACTGATGTCCCTCTGTGTTTTCCATTGATTTTTGTAGGTGCAGACTCAATCTCTTAACATCTTCCATAACCACAGTTTGTTTTTTGGTGGTGGTGGGTTTTTTTTTTGTTGTTGTTGCAAGTAGCTGATCCCAGTCAAGAACTTTAAGTGCATCTATCTTCTCAACTGTAGTTTTTTATGCCAAAGCAAGAACTCCATCAGTTTACTGATATTTCTCTCATCCATCAATTCTGATTGAAGAAGAGACTCTTTTTGTATCAGTGGCTCTTATTTAAAGATCAAAATCTTATTCAAGCTTGCAAAATGCATGTGCAATTAGCCAGACCAACAATATAATTTTATTAATACTTAAGCTCTGTGTTATCTGAACCAATAGTTGTGGTCCAGTCCGAACTCTGCCTTGCAACTGTACCATTTGGCACAATGCTGTTCTCAATCACAAGATGAGGTGAAAACATTTAAGCTCACAATCCTGAAGTGCCTCCTCATACTTATATGCTTTTTTGGTGTTGTCAGGTGAACAACAGCAGGCAGATGTGTCATTTAGGAAGTCCTTCCTTGAAAGACCTGTCGCTAAACCAGAAGGGATTTGCAGACAACCAGAACAGACTGTTTTTGTAACACTGAGGAATGTCATGCTGCGCTACTAAGGTTCTATAGCTGTCACTGTGAAGCACTGCTGCTTCATCTTGCCGTGACATTGCTACACTTGATCTTTCACTTGATCTTCCACTCACCTATCCCTTGCCTTTAAGAAGAGTCCCATACGACACCATCACTTCCACTAAAATTCCTGTTGCATGTAAGAGTTCTCACAGGCATAAGCTAAAAGCTAGTAGCCTAAGGCCATGTCATTGCAGAAGGGACGTGTCTCACTGCAGGTATACTAATGTTGTCACACTGGAACACACATACACATGCAACTTCATGAGTTTAACTATCACCACTCGACTTTATCTGGCAGCACAACAAAACACATTGCATATCTACAGAAGGAAGAGCTGACAAAACAGAATAGGCTTAAGATAATGAGTTTTTAGAGGCTTAAGACTGACTGTCCATCAAGTTTCATAGCCTAACTTAATATATGCTCTGAAATTTATACGTAAAAGAGGGTTAAACGGAGCCAGCTTCGAGATTTCATTTCCTATTTCCAGTCTCCATAAGGCCTCCTGCCAGTATTGATAACATGAGTCATACCAGACTTCAGAAAGAACCCTAAGTTAATTTTTAATTTTGCATTGCTAAATTGTTTAGTTAATAGGAACAGATGCTGTAGCATCTCTCTGTACAGAATGCTCTTCATGTTGTTTAGAAAGTACAGGCTATGTCGACAGCTTTGCAAGTAACTAAGAATCTGACGCCTTGTTTCCCAGCATTATATTTCTTACTCTTTACCAGCAGAGTCAGATCACAGCAACCTGCAGAACAGTCTCTGTGTTCATGGCTAAGAGTTCCTTTGAGGAACATTGATGGCTGAGTGACTATTTTCAGGTTTGTGGAAGTTAATTTTACTGCTCCGCCCAAGACCCAAAGTCAGCCAATTAACAACAGTACCAACTCTTGAGAAGCAGACGCTGACAACACGCAGTTCAGTCCTGCTCTGTCAGATGATGGGATGCAGCTAGCAGTTACTGGAAAAAAGAGTAGAACACTACCAGAAAGAAAAAAAAAAACAAAACATCTAGAGATTTCATTTTAAGAAATGAACACAACAAAAGTCTGGAACAAATTCATACAGAATCAATGACAATGAAAAGCTCATAAGTCATCCTAGCTAAGCTTTCCTTCTAAAATGAAGATATAACTGCTGGGCTTTCTTTACTTGGTAAACTGCCTCCTCTGATGGAAGTCTCAAGCTTTTCCCTAACAGCAGCAAGATTTTTTACTGATTAAAATCAATGCCAACAGGTTTCTCCACAAAACCATATTTTCTACTCTTGTTGGTGAAAGATGTATTCTGCTTTCTCAGAGAGAAAGAACAAAGTTCAGGTTCTCAAGGTCAAGTACCTGGGTGTGGCATTGGCATAGCTCACACAAAAATAAATACCACCCCTGGGCTTTAGTATATTTATTCTCAAAAGTAGGAAACCACTAAGAGTACCGTCATACAGATGAGCAATGTAATTAGAACCATATGATTTCATGAAGTATATGTAAAAACAAGGAATTGAATCCAAATCATCCCCATGAAGCTTAAAGAGAAGAACGTTCCTCACATCACAAAAAGGTGATACCTTCCCCATGGTCATTAAATATGTCATAAAGTTAGTACCATTAAAAGAAACGAGGCATACTTTTTCTTCATTCTCATTTCCGAAGCACATTAAAATTTGTGATCCTAAAGCATGCAGAGATTATATTTGTGGAAAACGCACATGGACCTCAAGTAGTTTTGCCGTGGTTTCTCCGAGGTCCAGTTTTCACTAGGGAAAATAAAACTAATCCTTGTGATATACATAATCAAATACAACCACTGGGTGTCACTAGCATTCCATTAAAAAAAAGCCAGCAACTCACTAGCATTTGCCTATATTTCAGTCAGAAATATTTCAGTATGATTGGACAGTACTCAATTTCTAAACCTTCATAAAATACCCACGTTTTTAGGACCAGCACTAAATTTAGGCAAAATAATAAATGGGAGTGCACACAGAACTCGTGAGATTCTGCTTCTTCAAAGATTCTGTACTATTCCTGACTCAACTTGAACTAAGATTTCAATTTAACGAGCAAGGAAATCCTGCCATTGAATAATAATACATGAAAACAGTTACTTCTCTGCTGTTATTCAGAGAACAGACCAACATAATTAGTTGATGTCAAACAGAACAAAAAGGTAAGCCTGCTCTTAACACTGGGGGGGAAGAGAACAGATCTTTCATTATCACTGCCATCATTGATATTGAAATCCAGCACTGACAAGAACTTCTCAGTGTCCTTTTTATTACTATACGGTTGATCTACAAGTGAGGTGTAAAGACAAGATTCTATAAACCAGTTCTCTCTTTTTGCCATCAGTGAATTATCCTTCCATAAGCAATGCTCACTCTACTTCAGCCTGAAATGAATTAGAAGGATATTCTTTCATCAGAGGGGTGTCAAGTGTTCAGCTGATATTTTTCTAATTACTTCTTAGCAAAAGGTGCACAAACAATCATCTATGACAAAAAAAAAAAAAAAAAACCTTATTAAAGCATTTCCTCTGTTTCCAACAGAACAGAACAGAAAAGAATATTTCTGTATGCAAGATTTCTAGGTGCACCAAATAGTCCTTTCAGCTTTGTACTGGAAGTATCAGCTATAAAAATATTGCTTCAAATTTTAAACTACTGAATCAAGTTCATCCTTGCAATTCAAGCACTTTCTTTCCTTATTAGTAATTCTATTTTTTTCTTTTATAAGAAATAAATACATACATATGCATTAAGGAGTTATATATTTGAATGGCATTTTAATGAGATGGAAAGTGATTCTCAAAAGACACAAGCACACACAGGTCTTCTCAAAGACAGCAGGCTAGGACTGATTTACATTAAACAGGGTCCAAGAAGTCTCTTTGGCAAAGGTCCCTTCTAACTACACTTTTCATGATCGCAGTACAAAGAAAGATTTGTGAGTAGAAAAATGGTTTTATAACCAAAGATTCTCTGATGTCTGTCAACCCCACAACAAGCAGACATATTTCTGGAAATTCAAAGCAAACTTAAAAGTCTGATTTGCACTAAAAGACAAAGCTGAAGATCTTAGCTCTCCTTTGAGACTAAGAAGAAGAAAGAATGTGTCCACGGTCCAGGACAAGTTATAGTTACAGGAGGCACTATTCCTAAGGGGTGTTTTTTTGACTACATACATTGGGTATTCTATATTTTTTGTTATCATTCAGTTTTCCTGGGAGAAAAGGGAGCTGGTTTGGGACCATTCATGTCCCTGGAGATATTTTCTTTAACTTATAAAATCTTATTAAAGTGTCTGAAAGGCTTCTGTTGTCTCTCTCTAGACATCCTTTCTGCCAGTATATGTTCTTCCTGGAACATAAAGTGTTGTGTGATGTGGCCTTTGAGGATGCTTAGTCATTTTTCCAAGGCAGCTAAGAGTATTGCTCTGGCAATTATTCTAATCTATTTCATAGTATTGCTACTCACTAATTACTAGCAAAGAGGGACAGATTCGCACTTTGGGACAATAAACTGGAAACCAAACAGCAAATGTTTAAGAGCAACATAGCTGAGAACAATGTTATACAAATGAATATTTGTTTGGCTAGCATAAATCACCCGAAAATAACTTTGCAGGAAACACTTTTTCCCAAAAATATTACATACAAATAAGAATGCAGCACTGTTCCCAGCCTCCTCCCTTCTGTTTGATTCTTCCACTATCTCTGTGCTGATCTTCCTGCTACACACTGCAAAAACTGGAGGAGAAAATTTAAGGGGATTGAAAATTAATTTCCTCCATTTATCAAGCTAGGGTAAGCACAAGATAAAGGAAAATTCTGTGAATCATTCTGATATTTTTAAGTAGGTGCTTCTGTTTTTTCAAAATAGCAAATTTAAGGTCTACTGAACTCCAAAACGAACCTAAAGGCAAAAAAAAGAAATTACAACTGTACCTCACTGGTGAAAGTAACTACGCTGGAAATTAATGCCAAGAGAAGTTCCCTTTATGTCCAGACCCACATCTGGTGAAACCAATGGTAGATTCTACTGCTGACAGGACCAACAACTCTAAAGCACATCAGTTGCCATGACAAACATTTTATCAAATGAATCACAGAACTTTCTCACAGCTAACGCCATCTGGCAGAGATCTGAAGTGCTAGCATTGGTATTGCCTAAAGCATGCAACTCCTATCTATAGCAGCACAGACTATTTCCCCACCTACCACATCCAGGGAACAACAAGCAGTGTTTGACACATGGACAAACAATATTCAAAAGGTACTTAGATGTTTTTACTGCTTTTCCTGCACTAAATATGTTGTTTTCCAAATTCAAAATAAATAATTTTTTTTTTTAAAAAAGAGAATCTCACTGGCTGTGCTGGCTTGTCATTTTATCTCCCACTCCCATCTGTTCAGTTGCTCTCAGCTGGAAACAAGAGAAAAAGCCAGCAACATTCAACTGCTGTTTACTGAAAGATGAAGCAGTAAACAAACCGAAGTTTAGAAAAAGACTCGTATTATAGAGGTTTTTTTTGGTTTTTTTTTTTAATGCACTGGCAACTTTTTGTATACTCTCTATATATTTATTTTACTGTGAAACAAATACAAATTATACAGCCAAGTCAGCCTAACTACAAAGCAACTATACAAAAGTGCAGTTACCAGAATAACTTCTACACTTAAACTCCACAGAACAAAATGCATTAATCCTGTCTCTTGTCTTCCCCCTTAGAAAAATAGTCACTTTCTGTTTCTACATTTGGAATTCTTTACATCATTAGGACAACTGCACAGATGGAGACCTCACAATGGGGCTAAGCACCCAAGCACCAAATTAAGCTGTATAAACCACAATAAATGACAGTATAGCTAGACTGCAAAGAAGCTGATTTGTATCTACTGCATTTCTTAATCATGGCAGGAGCAAATAATCAAGCCAATTGTAACATGCAGCCATCTCTCCTAGGCAGCTCTTCTTTCCTTTCCAAAGTCGATTTTATTTCTTTCTTTCTCCCATTTTAAGGACAGATACACAATGGGAATAATTAATCTTCGTGCTGGCACTGAGCCCAGTTCAAGAAACAAATGGCAAGCACTTGGCTGTTCTTGAGTCTGCCGAGGTTACTTTGGATCTTTGACACAAAGCAGAACAAATCCAAGGCTGATCTAACCCTCTACTTGCAAACACCCCAGCACAACTGTGCTGTTGCTATTGGCACATAGCAGCTGTGAACAAGAAATTCACCCTGGATATCTCCTGCTCTAGAGATCCCCAACGAGGAGAGGCAGAAGGTATGGGAACAGTAGCTGCTGTCTCTTCATTCTCCCATCCCAAGAATCTATCAGCAGAAGTGACAGATTCTTCAGCCAAGTGAAAGCTGGTGACACCAAAATAGGTGAACATGTCAGAATGAGGTGCTGGGACAGAAAACTGGAGAGCATTTGAACATCAGAATACAGTTTATACACACGATACGTTGTACTTCAGATCTTCCAGTAAGGTTCAGTACTGCAGCACAGCTGCCTGAAGAGCTATTTCCAGATGGGAAAACAGCTACCCATGATGCTGAATACATGGCCCTACTCACACATGCTATTACATTGCTGGTCCCCTGAGAAAAAATTGTATTTAAAGACCAGTCAGCCTTAATGTTTACTATCAGATACCAAAGGCTGGCAGCCTAAGGCCTATACAGATGGGCCACTGCACCACCTTTGTTGGCTATAAAGTTATAACAGTGTTAAAACTGTTTTGAAGAGGTTATTTGGCCAGGAATTATGGCAAATACCCATCAATAACAAATACAGCAGCAATGGCAATCATTTTAATTGATCTGCTGAACTCTGAAAAATCAAAATATAGACACTCTGAAAACTATAACTACAAGTTCATCATGAAATCAATCCTTCTGGGTTCAATTATTATAAGTGAGATATAAAAAATACCATATGATCCAAATAACAGACTGTTTGTCCTACTACATTAATTACTGGGATTCTGTATTTGCCAGAATAGCAAATCAAAGAAAAAAAAGGCAACGTTGATCAGATATACAGGAAAATAGCGTTTACAAACTTAAGTAAAGGAGCCTTATGTTTCTAACATCCATGGAAATTTCAGAATATTAAAGACAAAGAGACTTGACTTGGATTTCGGAAGAAATAAATTTCCATGGAGAGAAAAGAAAAGCAAATTTTGCCACAAGTTTAACATATGGAAAATTATACAATTTTCTGCTCCTCTTTAACACAGCAAACCTTTGTGAACAGATGGCAGCAGATCTGCGTGATGCAGTGGGCAGCATTTCCACATCACGCTGCTGGCAAATATCACTGACATTTATTCCTGTGCACACCCCCAAAATACACACGTGCATTACTGCTCTGGTAGAGGTGTATGGCACATACCACACAAACCAATGGGAAAGAGTGCTCACTACTGACTTCTTGTATTGCACAAAGAACAGCTGAACTGTGTTTCCTCACCACTCCTCCGTGGTGACAAAATTACTATTTTCCTCTAATTCTCAAGCAAAAGCAGATAACACCAATTCACCCATTCTAATTTAATCAAAAGCAAAGTCATAACAGGTTAAGAAAAAACCAGCCACCACATTCATGTGGTAGTATTAGAAGGCTTCTACTGAGGCATAAGCTGTTACTTAACCAGTGGTTAAAACGAAGCCTGCCACGTTCTTAGTCACCTTTTATTGCCCTTTCCTGTTCCACATGACATCAGCACTCTTTTTAATGCTGTCTCGTCTTCTCTATCCAATGGCAATAACACCAGTTTTCTCCTGTGCCAAGTGAGACAGATCAGGCCCTCACTGAAGCCTTACCATCAGTGGAAGTCTAATTACAGTTCTTGTCTCTACGCTGCCATGAAATTACCCTAATATTCTTAAGGGACTTTTAATTTGATTAAACTGAGAGGGAATTCAAGATCGTGGTGAAATGGAGGAGGAAAAAAGGGACAGGAAAGCAGAAAACACAGTACAAGGGGGTAGAACAAGCTAATAAAACACCACAAAGCCCCAAAGACACACACAAATTAAAGAAAACCTGAAACACTCTTCCCATCGTGTCACCAGTAAAAACTATCGGTTTAGTTAGGCCCAAGTTTCATCTTTTATCTCAGCTGGATTAAGGTGTGCAATGGATAGCCAGAATGTACTTCCAGAGAACACTTTGCACAATATGATTTACCATGGCTAGCACTCAGTTCATTTCTCATATCCTGTTCATGGTTGTAGGAACCAAGATGCTGTTTTTCGCATGCATACATCTTTATTACCATCTCAGAATTGTCTGCAAGATCAGAATACACAGTTCATGTCCTAGAATAATCATAGAAATTCTCAACCCTATATTAAGGATTCAAACAAATTTCATTGTAATATTTTTCTCCAGCACTGTACAGATCAGTTTGAAGACTTCAGCAAAATCCACAGGCTCCTTACCTGTATGTTGACTTAGCTATCAACAGTCCTTAAGCATGCCTGTCCTGTGAATCTCCACAGTTCAAAAAAAACCTACACAGACATCACATATGCAGGATAGAAGGCATGTAGAACTGAGCTGTTACATTTATAATCTCCTGGGAACTGTATTATCTGCTTATTATCATCAGTGAGTTGCTTTTTATTATTTTCTACAAATAACAGAAGAACAACAGTCACCAGTTTAAAACTCAAGTCTGTGGAGACAGATCACACACACCAACCTTGAACTTTCCTCTAAGAAACCTTATATGATGCAAGATTTATTTTAGCAACTGAATACAAAGCTAGCACTTTTCTCTTGAAGAATGTGCCTTAGATGCCAAGGCACATAGCTCATTTGCAAACATGCAGAACGCATACCTTAAGTATTAATAAAGTTCTCTATGTATTATGGCAAGAAAAAAAAAAAAACTGCAAATGCTTTTCTATGGAAAGAAAATTATGAACAGGTGCTAAATCAAGCAATCTGCTAAACTCTATTGCAGTTATGATTCACTAACTCCCACAGCCACAGAAAGACAAATTTCTGCCTTCCTGAAAGAGAGATTTGGATAGCAACAAAATACCCTACAAATAAACAGGGTTAGGCAGAAAGTGCATATAGAGAACTTGGTTGCACGGTGTAACACGATAGTAAGCACAACAACAACAGCAGACCAACAGGACCCCAGGCTGCAACAAGCGAGATTTGCTCAAACACAACAGCAGCAGGCATGGAAATAAGGAAAAGCAACTGCTTACCTTCAGAAGGCCTCGTGGTACGCAGAGATCCCCAGCAAGATGGTCTTGCTTCCACTGCCAACCCCTACAAGAGGTCTGGAAAGGGGTGGATCCTGGCTCCTCCTACCCTGGTTACTCAGGTGCATTGCATTGAATTGAGCACCCAACAGGTGCTCAATCACTGCTTCAAGCCATGACTTAGCATTTCAGCTGCATGTTGCTTTTTAGTACTTAGAAAACAACAAATCATAGAAAAAATACAAGACAAAATACCAACTTCAACTGCAAGCTCCATAATGTATACAATAAAGATCTTACACGTTCACTGTGATTAAAGAGCAAAGAAAGTCAGAATCCCCATTAATTTTTCTGTTTGAGTCTCTAAGGACTCAAAGTAAACTATCCACTTGCAGTTTTAGCTACTGGCACTTATACAGAAAATTTTTTTTTAAAAAAAAAAAAAACATCTAGAAGTGCCAGCCATCCGAAATCATTGGGTCAGACATCAAGCTCATACCTAACAGTTATTCCATGTCCTAGTAAGTCAATTTGCTCTTGACAATGGTCACAGGATTCTGTGCAACTAAAATGTTCTTTATTTTAAGCAAAATAAAATCGTTAAGAAGACACCAGTAACTCAGATTTACCTCACTAAAAGACTGTTCAACAGCCTTACCATTGCTTTCCACCTCCTGAAGAGCACTTCACTAAGAATGTTTTAGAATGGATAAGAGCAGCTGAATAATATTTAGTGCAACTGATTCCAATGAATTTAGTCTGCACTTAGATAAGCAGAACAGTTGTTTGCCTCTTCTGGACAGAAAGCGGATAGATTGGACGTGTCTGGGGGAAGGCAAGAGATGGGTGGGGGAAAGCAGCCTTAAAAATAATTTTCAACTTTTCATTTCTCAGGAAAATTCAACTTTTCAACTTTTTACTCTGATTGATAGGGGGGAGAACCTCAGACTATTGTACTGTTCCTGTTATTACTAAGTACATGCTCAATTCTATATTACTGTCTTTTAAAAAGTTAATTAGACAAAAGAAACTCCCTCAAGTTTCAAATACAAATTTCATCACAGAGATTCCTCAGAGTTATGTTAGGAAAGAATATTGATTTACTTCATTTCAAATGATTCATAACTGTCCTAGCAGGCTCACTGGGAATGCATGAAGCCACAAAATACTTGCGATCACCAAATTACCCACAGCAAACACACTTGTATTACCTAAGCCACACCCTATAGATATATATGTATGTGTGTGTGTGTGTGTATATATATATATATATATATATATATATATATATATATAGGCACGCTGCACTGTACTCAACACAAGAAAATGCCACTGAGTTAATTAGCAATGGTTTAGAACTTCAGCATCAACAAGGTCACAGCATTTATGCTACTAACTTGAGTACTGAAGAGTTAATGGTTAAACTCTCAACGCATTACCAACCCAAATTAAAACCCAGCAGCTTGCATACAGATTAATTACATTGACCCATGACTTGTTGCACAATGAACTAGTTCACGTATCAATTTGCACATCTCTTTTTGTGGCGTATTTCCTGTGTAGTCAAGAAACTAGTTAGTTCTTCTAGAGCAGTTTGAAAAAGCTAGCTAGGTACTCTACATGAATTGTTCCCCATATACACTTGGTTGAAGAACAAAATTAAAAGAAAGAACAAAAATTAAACTATATACAACTTTTCCTCACACAATGCTGACATGACTGCATCTAGAAAGACGGTATGTAATGTTTACATATTGAAAACATAGAAGATGTTCATAATGGCTTTCAACAGCTAAATACATAAATAATTTCATGTTTTATATTCATCTGCGGTTCAAAGCAACAACTATAATGTTAAGAGTTTGGTTGTTTTTTTTGCTTGCAGCTTAAAAACTTGCATCACAATAATTTGAAATGTAGATAAAATTACGGTAGGCTCAAGGTCTTACCAAAAGCCATTGAGTCCTAAGAATCTGTTGTTTTAAGATACACTCAGATACATGTAAAAAATGAACTGGGCAGAATGACGCTGCAAGCAAATTATAGATTTTTATGTTACTTTAAAAAAACCATAGATAAGTGTTGGCAAAATTCAAGAAGGGTACCAAGAGGAAATCAGAACAAAGAAAAGAAAAAAAGTTCATCCCTTATAGAATCTCATTCTTATTGGATAAATAACAGTTTTCTTGTTAGGTTAGGATGCATTAGTAACAACAAATACCAAATTTAAGAAATACACAGAAAAGTACAAAGCATCATTCTGCCATCTGATGAAAAATATTTACATTAAAACAGTTCCTCCTACTGTCCATTAATATTTAGACTCACAGGAAATGATTCCAAACATCCACTAAAAATTTCTCTATCGCAGAAGCATTTAGGAGAGAGCACAAAGAACAAACTCAGCCAGTGGGACGAGTTAATCTCATATCATTAATGTTCAATGTCAAGCTGCATATCACTGCTCAGACTAGTTCACATTAACACTGTCTCTGTTTTCTTAGCATTTAGTTATTTACAACAGAAAAATAAACTCAACTATTTCTTGGAAAAATCCAATGAACTGTCCTGCAAAATTCCACACACGTGGAGCTGGCATCATGATTAGACAGACTGGCAAGACAAGCCTTGAACCTTCTGGAGGGTATTAAAGGAGAGAACTCCTAGAGATCACCTGCCTTTGACATGGAACATGTCAGCACCTTTAAATAAGTGCCTCAAAGCCTCTGTGTGCTTTCAAATGTACAGCCTTCTCCCTACCCCACAACTCAACTGGACTGCACTTTTAATCACTAGTTCTTTCCCTCCACAAGTTTCTTGTTGTGCTTTAAAGAATTCCTGAAAAATTACTATTTTGGTGCAGTTTTTCATACAGCAAATTTTTATTTCACTCAGTTTCATTCTTTAGAATGAAGGTTGGTGAATACAGGAAAGAAATGGCCCACATTGGGGGACATATTGAGACACCCATCTACTGCAGAAAGCATTCAACACTTCTGCACCCCGGAGGAAGGCTTTTCATTTCCAGAAATATAATTTTTAAAAGTAACCAAGTAAACAACAGTGCTGTAACTGGGTGTTTTCAGGAGTATTAAAATGACCATCCTTCATGGATTTACGTCTTCTACAAAAACACAGTGAGCAACAGTTCACAAATAAAGATACTTAAGGAGGCAATCTTGTTCTATCAGTAATAACAATGATACAGCAACAAAAACACATTCCAGTTTAGAAATTAATAGCAAGTGTTGCAAATTGTGGGTTGAAGTGCACGATTTTCTCCAAGTGAAGTCAACAGCTGAATTTTGGTTTCTAGAGAAAAAACAGACGAGTAATTTTTCTTCAGGGAAAAGGGCCATTTTTTCAAGAGCACTGTGAGGGTGTGAGGCAGTCATCACGAATCATGATGAAAACACTCACAGAATCATAAAAACACAGTGCTG
This sequence comes from Lagopus leucura, assembly GCF_019238085.1. NCBI lineage: Eukaryota > Metazoa > Chordata > Aves > Galliformes > Phasianidae > Lagopus > Lagopus leucura. The sequence goes on along the minus strand of NW_024962269.1, from coordinate 6,642,991 downwards.
AAATGTTCTTCTCTTCTGAACAGGTAGAGGCCTTCAGCAGCACAGAAAACGGACAGAGTAGTGCAAATAGGGTGTGTTCTTCACATTTAAAAATACCAAGGCTATCATGCTGCATTTCACCTTTGAAATAAAGGCAATCCACCTGAGCTATTTACCTTGCATAATCTCTTCACATACTTGTTTTTTTTCCTCCTTAGGCTGTGCTTAGCACATTCCTCTCACATGCCCTTTAGGATTTCTTCCTGCACAAATTCCACAGTAGCCTCTTGAACCACTTTGAACCTTCCTGTAAAACACCTCACCTTTTGCAGAAAGGTGGATTATTCTCATCCTACTGCTATGCACAGTGAGCAAACCCAGAAGAAAAGCTTTCTGTTGGTTTGGTTTACTTAGTTCTGTTTTGATTTTTAAATAACCATGGTTTCTTTATCTATACATGTATCCTTCTGATTATTTATAGACCATCTTCTTTTGATGAGTGAAAATATCCCTTCCTACAACAAATAGAAAGAAGTTATTTCTCCACAGCATCTGTGCAGTTCTGTTCCTGTTTTCTAAATTTGAGTTTTTCATTCACCTCCCTCTCATTCTTTTTGGAAAAGCAGAAAGGAAGTCGAAAATCCCAACATTTGAATACCTCGACTTTTCTTTTTCCTGTGCAGTTTGGAAAAGCAGAAAAGAAATAAACAGCCATCCTCGGATACTATGCAAACAGTCTTCAGAGGTCATCTAATCCATCTTGCTAGATATAACCAGGAGCTAAATTACCCTCCACATTTCTAACACATGCTTTGATCTCCACCTGCTCCAGATGCTGCTCCAACTGAGAAGTTTTAGCAGGTGTTAAATGGATTTTTGGCACACTTCTGCTCTCCTGCTGCAATATGGCCTCCCCTCCCACAACTCCAAAAAATTTCAGACAAAACAGGGAACTCTTGGGTAAGCAGCTTACAGCAGAAGTATTGCAGACTCCTTTCTCTGTAACTCTAAGAAAAAGTAATTGAACAAGGCAACAAGCTAATCAGAAGAAGAAGAAAAAAAAGTCCTATATGTTTTGTTTTGTTTTTAAATATATTCTTATTTCTCAGTTGGAAGCAGTAGGAGGGAATGTAAAAAGACTGCTTCGTGCTCGTGAGCATAGAGATCGCTGCTATATGCATTGGAAATTACTCCAACATGACGGATTTAAATCATGAATAAGGATGAATCAACAAAGGTAAATAAAACTTGATTTGTCAGCAAAACTCAAATGAAAACACTTGTTTTCAGGAAGAATGTGAAGGCCTTATCTGCAGGTACTAGCAGAACAATTCTTGCTCAAGAGTCTGTGTACAGAGCTGACCATAAATATAGGTTTCCACAACCACAAATACAGTACTAGGAAAACCTTAATCTGGTGTTATTTCCACTTTAAAGAGGAATCTTTAAGATTCAGAGTAACGTATGTTATCAGTCCCAGAACAAACAAAGTCCCACTGTTACTTGAGAACCATGTAAGTCAAACACGAAAAAGTTTCTCAACAACCCAAGTAAGATAGAAGTCCTTCTCACATTTAGTGTGGAGAAAGGCTACCTGTACTGTTAGTCTGATTCGGTAGCAGAAGACTGGGCTGAAAACCAAAGCTCTCACCAATCGTATCTGTCACCTAGGAAGACTGAGGTGATCCTGCAGGTACTGTGCTTTCACTTAAGACTCTATGCCAACAAAAATCAGACGGGGCTCCTACACACAGGAGAGGACAAGCTTTCCTCAAGATCACACTGTTTTCTCCCATACAACTTAATATCAGTTAGCAGAGGTAGCCATATCTGTTCAAAAGCTACATATTTTTCCACTATTAGTTGGATTGTGTTCCATCAGTTTCCAAAAATACTCTGGTTTTGCCTCTAAGTCCTGCTGCGTTCATCTGAAATATCTTATCAAAATAAAAAGCAGTTGTAAGTTAGTGTACATTTTATGTAGAAGATTGATCAGAAACACTATGGAATAGTGTCAGTGGAAGTTTCCATAGTAGCTGCATACGTAACCTGTGAAGATTAAAATGGCTTTCTTTCCTTTTCATCCCAGTTTGAGACACTACTCCCTTTGGATAGGGATTGCCATTAACTGGCATGGAAACAGATCTAATGTTATGCTTATTTTCCACTGGAAGATAACTTGATAGAATCAGAGAATCACCATGGTTGGAAAAGACCTCCAAGCCCATCTAGTCCACCTACCAGCAGTATTTCTTTATTAAACCACATTCCTCAGTACAACATCTAACATGTGATGAACACCTCCAGGACGGTGACCCCACCACCTGCTGTTCCAGCACCTGACCACTCGTTACCCCTACATTCAACACAAGCTCACTTCCTCAGAAAAAGACAGGATTTCAAGATGCAATATAAGGCAAGAAGAACCACGCGGTCCTCACCACCATCAGCTCAGACACTGAACTCCAGTCACCACCAGCACAACTGAGGTGGAACCACACCGACAGGGTTCCAAACACTGCAGGATGTTCCTTACACGATGAGGCAGTGCATTTAGATTGCTTTTATTCCCATCAGAGCTTGGAACCCCTCCCAGCCAACGCTCAGCACTCAGCCTTTTGCACATCCCTGAGACAAGCACGTTGACCAGCAGCTTCCAGCGCCGTGCGGCTCTGACAAACACCAGCCGCGGTATTCTTAGTGAGGTTGTAACTACATTCACAAAGCAACGCAGCTGCCACACACCTCGTGTAGTTGTTACAGTATCCAGCAGCGTTCTCACCACGACAAGTGGATGTTCGCGAGTCGGGAACACCTACTTCTCGCTAGCACAAAGCGGTCCTTTCGGCTCACGGACGGGGCGAAGAGTTTGCCTCGCACTTCCCGCCGCTGAGGCGGCACTCTGCAGACCCTCGCGCCGCACCCAGCGCTCCCCGCTCCCCCCCGCTCTGCATTCAGGCGCCCCGCGCGCGCCTCCCCCGCCCCCCCAATCCGATCCATCTGCCCGCAGGCGCGCGCACGAGGGCCGTCCCAACGGCTGCCGCTCGTGCTCCTGCGCGCGCCTCACCTGATGCAGGCGCTGCCCGGCGCGTGCGCCGCCTCTTCTCCCTCCCCCCCACCCCCTGCCTTTCCCGACTCCCTCGCGCGCGCGCGCGCTCGCGGCGGTGGCGGCGGGCAGGGCTTGGGCCCGTGCGGGAGCGCGGCACCATCCGGGTCTCGTTTGGTCGTCCCCGGGCGAGCGGCCGCGATGCATCTCCACCAGGTGCTCACCGGCGCCGTCAACCCCGGGGACAACTGCTATTCGGTGGGCAGCGTCGAGGACGTCCCCTTCACGGTGAGGTTGGGGGGGGTGGGGAGGGCGTTTTGTAGGCCCGCGGGAGGGGCCGGAGGGGATTAACCTGCAGGGGCGGCCTGCGGGGTCGGGGCCGCGGCCGCGCGAGGGCGGAGGAGGGGCGGCTCTCCGTGCGGCGCTGCGGGCCGGGAGCTGCGCGCCCCCCTCCTGCGAGGCGGCTCGGGCGGTGCGCGGCTGGGGGGGCCGCCCGCCGCTGCTCAGACACGGCTGGCTCCGCGTGGTGCTCCCTTTAAGGAGGGAAAGAAAGAAGCGAAGCGGATTTCAGGAGTCTGCCAAGTTGCGTAATAAACGCGTCCATCAGCCGCGGGCCGGTCGTTCTGTCGATGGTCAAGTCGGTTTTCCCGTCTTTAGTTTACGGTGTGCTGGGCGGATTGTAGCGAGCCATCAGCCGCAGCGCTCGGCGCGCCGCATCCCAGCAGTGCGCGGTGGCTGTGGATACATTGTCTCGCTAGATTGCCTGCTAACGTTCGCAAGATACTAACTACAAACCGGATAGATGATGCAGAGCGCCATTTCTTGCCCAAGACAACCATCAGCTGACTTGTCCAGCATTTAAAGCCTGCTTCGGGTTAACACACAGGTCTAATTTTGGTATAGAGTGCTGAAATTCATAAGGAATAAGAGGTGCCATCTTTCTCTTTCTTTCCTTGTCTTGCTGCTGTGCAGCCATGCTGATATTAGAGGGCCTCTTTTGGTATTTACACAATAACATAGCCATACATGTCATATATATAAACATATGTCATATATGAGCGTGTTTCCTTTGGCTCTAACAATCTGAAAAGTCTGCACTATAAAAGTCAACTTTGTGCTATTTCTCATGATAATAATATCATCAAACATGATGAAACAGCAACATAAATTACAGCTCACGTAACACTTTTACAAGAACAATTTGTTTGGGTTCTTTGTTTGTTTGTTTGTGGGTTGTTTGGTTTTTGTTGTTGTTTTTTGTAGTCATTGTATTTTGTTATTCCATTAAAAAAAAAAAGAGAAAAAAGAAAAAGAATCATGTAGTAGCATGTTTTAACTGTAGAGCTGCATATAACAGACCTCACTTGCTCATCTGGCTGCTGTGTCTGAGAAGGAACTGTTACAGAAGGAACTACAGGGATGGGCGTGACATTGAATGCACTTCCTGGACATCCACAGCTATAACTTTTCTCTTTGCTTTTTCTCCCTTCTGTTTTTGATGTAGGCTTTTAAATTCCAGGCCAGCTTAGCTGGAGCTCAGATGATACATTCCACCTAATAAGTGTACTTGTTTAGGGCTTTAGGTGAATGGCATCTAGTTATTCTGAGCATAAGAAAGGAAAAATAAAAAATTTTGCTATTAAACTTTTTAAAACTTAATTTGCTAAAAAGAAACAGGTCATAGTGACTCCATAAAGTGAAACAAATCCAAAGAAATAGGTGCTGGGACCACGTAGCTAGTAGTTTTTTTGTTATTTATGTTTTAGTGTTAAATGACAGCTTTCTGTTTGTCATTCTGGTATAATTCAGCATGCTTTCCAACCTGCTGTGAGCAGGGCTTCTTGTCCTCCTTTCAGCAGTTACCACTAACTGTGTTTCACAAAGGAGCATGCAGAAGTTACGGGTGGTCAGAGCTGATTGCTGTGCAAAGGAGTCTTTCAACACACACACCCCAACTAACCAGAAAAGGTATTCATTGTCTGCACCTTGTGGAGTAACTTGCAGCCAGTATGTTTTTCAAAGATTATAAACTACCTCCATTTTTCAAACCCTGTTTGGTTTCACTCAGCTCAGTACAGTGTCCTACTGTATCAGAGCCTAAGCCTGGTACTCCTGCATTCAATTAGAGCTTTGACATTGCTCATTTCAATGGGCTCAGATCTCAAGCAAACATTGGCAGACCACAGCTTATTAGCTGCTTGTGGATCCTGCAAGTCATCTTGGCGTTCTGGCAGTTTTGCAAATCCATTTAATTTTAAAGTTACCAGTGACATTGGAAATGGAGGTTGGCAGGTATTCCATGTGGGTGGTTTTGCTGCACTGGTTTCATTCAGTGACAGCTTACAACTGTTTATCTAAGGCCTCTGCACTGTGATCCATTACAGTATCTCAGCATTTCTTCCCCATCTTTCCTTTTTGCTTGGCTTACCAGTTTTCCATTCCTTCCATCAGGCTGTGCAGACGATTAGTCTATTGCCTTGAATTCTATGGCCACTCTTCTTCTGGCAGGAGAGATCTGTGCTGACACAAAAGATCTCCTTGAAGATGTTGTCAGCTGAGTCCCTCAGAAGGAACTACTGTTAAATATTATAACTATTATGGCACTTTCCTATTCTTTGTTGGTGTAGTGGGGCTACCAGTGAAGCACCTTTAAGGAATGAAAGAAGAATTTAAAAAGAGGATTTGACTGAAACATGTTCTGTTCTGGTGTGAGCATGATAATATATTGAGATAATTAGAAATACAATAGAAATAAAAGTAATCAAATGGGAAGCTTGTACTTAGACAATACAAGGTGATTATGTAGAAATACCTTTCAGTACAGGAAAATATATGGATCTCTTCTGTTTTGAAAAATGTGGACAGTGTAAATGTGAAAAAGTGAACACATTTTCAAATGAGGGTGTGCCTTTCCTTCAAAGTGCTGATACTGCTGGTACTGCTGAAGTTTTATAGCAAATACGCTTCTAAAGAACTTCAAGAAACAAGAGACTTTCTCAAAATAAATACTGACACTAAAAAAAATGACCTCAGAACCAAAAGTGCTTCCTCAAAGAACCCGGAGCTGCAGGCTGATACCTGCAGGGAAAGTGCTCTGGCTGAGGTCTTCCATGGACTGACATAGGACACTTAGGTGCTGTGCCACATGTAGGCAAAGAGGAGAAACAGAAGAAAGAATAGTAAGATTTCACTTAGGAAACAGATCTCTACGTCTTGATGATTCCTTAAGAAAAATAAAAGAACCTTCTGTAGAACAGAACCCTTTTGCTTACTAACCAACTTTTTTAGTTAATTTCATAAAAATGGTAAATGCTAAAATTAACCAGCAAAATGTTCTTTTGTTGCAATGATAACAGCTGGGGAGAGGGGATTGGAGGGGGGAAACTAAAACATTTTAAAAAACAACCTACTACCTTGCCCTTCACAGGGCAAACAGACATACACAAGCATTAACACTTTTTCTGGTTTGTCCACTATCAACTATACACACACAGGCATACATATTTAACAACAGTAAGCATAACTGAAGTTGAGAAGTGTTTTCCCTTCCCTGTGTTATTTCTGAGGCTTGAGTCTGTACCTCTTTCAAGTCAAATTATCAATACCAACAATGAAAAAAAAATAGGGTATTTCCATAGTTTAAGATCTTATTTTAAGTGGACCAATGCCTTTTCTTTCTTAATGTATCAAACAACATTTTAAATCTTGTCCCTTAGTTTGTTGGTATTAGTAATTAGAAGGCAGACTGAGGGACAAAAAACTGAAAATGAATCTCTGTCGTTTTCATTGCTTACCCTTTGAAGTAGGTGAATAAAATATTGGAACTCCAGGACCTGCTTCTGTTCTCCTGTCTTTCTGTGGGCATTCACAGCACAGTCTCCATCTTCTTCACCCTAAATGTGAATGTTTGCTGAACTGTCCAGCTTTCCACACCACTCGTGGAGTTTGTTTTGCAACAAAATCCAATATGAGAAGCTGAGCAACAATAAAGCAGGAAGATTTTCTGTTCAGTGCCAGAAGTTACTTCAGTATCTCAAGTCTCTCTCACTCCCACTTTCTGGAAATAATTGTATTCAACTTCTGTAATAATTTGTTCCCTTCCAGCCAGGGTGTAATAATGCATGGCCTAGTCACAAAGGAGCTTAAGGTATTTTCTTACAGACAATCTCCCTCTAACCACCTTTTAGCAGTTGGTTCCCCCCTCCTCCCTGCTTGCAGTATACTGATACCTCAGTATCAGTTCCTCAGAGCTTCCCAGAACAACAGCTGTAGGTTTGAGGACTCAGAAAGACAACCTGCATTACCTCATTTTTGTGCCATGGCCTTGGAGATCTTTCAGTCTAGGCTTTGTGTACCCAGTTCTAATTTTGACATGCAACTACACAGTCGCAGGACTACTCTGGACATTTAATTGCTGCATCTACAGATAAAATGTGTATTCTCGTGTTCAGGTAGGTATTTAGCGAGGGGACCACATTATATAAGGCCATATCAAAAGCTTGTATTTAGAGCAGTGACAATAGTACTCACAAAACCAGGTGTTTGCAAGCAGTGCAGTTACTGACCTGAACTATCTTCAGATTGTAAAATCCATAAACATACTCTCAGTTAATGACTGTGCTGGTAGACGTCCTGTGGAGTGGTAAATTGTAGATGCTTAAAAAAAAAAGAAGAACCTGGAATTATCATTTCATTAATAGTTTCTTTCCAAGGACATGCATAAACACTTACTTTAAATATTGTGGTAGCAGAAAGGTCGTTTATAGAAACAATGATTTTCTGGACTTCAGAAAAACTAATAGTAAAATATTTTATCACAGTTCCACTTCTCAAGTTGTGACATTTTTCTTTGTATATTTGCCAGTTCTCAAGCTGGGAGACATAATAATTCTCAGATGAAATCCCACAATCCTTTCCCTTAGAAACAACCATCCAGAATTCCACAAGTCTGAAGAGCCATGTGTTAAGATTCTTTAGCAGGCCCAACTGTTTGACAGCTGGAGGAGCAAATTTTTTCAGAGCTCTCACTGAAAAAAAAAGTAAAAACTAAATCTTTTTCATATTGCAAGCAACACAAGGTTTGAGGGAATGTTAGCACAAGAAAAAGTTTAAAGGCCTGTAAATCAGATAGAGATTAACATGAGGTAGATTAAAAATTTCTACAGTCTGAGTACCTGCTTTTTCTACTTATGTTGCTGTTCCCTTCCTGTCTTTGCAGTGACTGTGCTTTCATTAAATTCAGCCTTTTTTCTTCATATCTTCACTGTTCCTTCCCAGGAAGATCAGAAGTAAACATGAGACTGAGATCTTGTAGACTTGTCTAGTTCCAGTGGTTTTCCTACACCATTACCACACAGTGACCAGCAACAGGCATTAATCTTGGACACCTATAGAAATACTCACCTAGATAGCCTTTAAAATGACTGACCTCAAAAGTGAGGGTAGGACTCAGTAATCTAGAAATTATAGTGAGAAAAGCAAGAGGCAAAGTGATTTTATGGCATCTGGCACTGACTGCTGAGAGCAGGCACATTCCTGCTTAATTCAACTGCTGTAAAATGTGTTCTGCTGTATTAAAATCAGTGGAAAACTTCCTTTAAGGAAAGAAGCCTCCTACTATGACTTTTATTTACTTTGAAACAGCTTGTTAGTAGATTTATGAAAGAAAGGGATTTCTGTGCTTGAATGTGGGACTTCAGTACAACAGATCATCTGCGATTATGGGGCTTAGAGTATTCTAGTGCACAGGAGCAGGTGAAAGGTTGGCAGACACACGTGTTTATTCTGCCAAAAACAAGTGCTGCAAGCTATCACTATACTATAAATTATTCTTGCATTGTTTATACTGCAGTTTGTCTATGAGATACTATGAGATACCGTGTTTATCTATGAGATACAACTTACCCAGGACAAATCTTTGCTTTGCAGTATTGTAACAAGCATATTTTAAAACCCAGAGAAGTACAGAAATGGGATCCTTGTGGAAAAGCGACATTTGATGTTCTTTTTAAAGGGGGTGGAATGGTGACAGCAGGATGAACTTCTACTTGACATTTTTTATCACTGCACATTATACTCCTCTATCCAACAAATGCAAAAGCATAGAACTCTAAAGCAAAAGACAGTACTACTGTATTGCACACTTTGTGCGTAGAGCAGTCAAACCTCAATACATTCACATCTGCTTGTAGAAGGACGTAACCATCCCAGCTGTAAATTCTTCAGATATTGGCATTGGCTGCTCAGATTCCTTTTCCCTCCTGATAATCGTTCCTAGTCTGAAAGGCAGAGTAACTCCTAGGAGTCGATTTGTACTTCTTGATTATCCTGCTCTTGCTACCAAGTTGATGAGGAATGAACTCTCTACATAGCAACATAAGATCCATTACTTGTTTAAATTGAGATTTTTACGTTTTTCAGAACATAATTCTAATAATGATTTAGTTGACTTTTTTAATGATTTAGTTGCTTGCGCGTTTGTTTCTTAATAAATTTTAATTTGTATTCCTTTTAAAAATCATTTCAGGCATATGGTTCTGGTTGTGACATTGTTATTCTGGCAAATGACTTTGAATGTGTACAAATTATTCCTGGTGCTAAACATGGAAACATTCAGGTCAGTTGTGTGGAGTGCTCCCAGCGACAAGGCAGGGTAAGGATTGGGTTTTTTATTTTTCGTTTTTATATAGGCCTAAAGAAAAAGGATACTGAAACAATTCAACACAAAACATTAACGTGATTACTGAGTTAATTAAATGGCAAAGATTTTTACTGATCTGTGGTTTTCAGCGCCATTCAGAGGATTGCTTTAGTACAGTCCATTTTTGAAAATTTTAGGTTGTGGTGCAGGGAGAAGGCAGGAGTTACATTTTAAGAATGGATTTTATGCCTTTCCAACATATGCAGTAACAAACCTCTCAAAATGTGGAAAGATATATTAGTTGCAGTATGGCAATGGTATAAAATTTCCTGCTTCTGTGATTCCAGTAATTTTCTGCTTGCATATAGTAAAACATGGCAGGGATAAATAATTTATGTAAACATAAATAAATTAAAGGTTCTTTATTTTTTCAGAAAAGCTCAGGCACGTTTACAGTGTTTCACAGTGCTGCAATATGAGCTGTCATAACTGTGTGGCCCTTGACTGGCTATGTGGCTTTATTTTAAATCCCCACTTAATGCTGAACAGACAGTCTAGATTGCCATGAAAAAAAACCAAAACCTTTCTATGAAGTATTGCAGAGCACTGAGCACAAATTTTGCTTATCAGTTCTGTTTGCCTACCATGGAGGCCCAGTGGGAAGAGAGATTCCATCTTGCACAGGTGGCTTCTGCAAGACCACTGTGAACCTCTGCAGGGTTCTGCATTCAGGACTCTGAACTCAAAGTCCATTCTTTTTTGGTTTGGTGTTTATTTTAATTTTCTCCCCACCGTGTGAAGAGGAAGTAAGATTTCATAATGTGGTGAAACTCTTATTTCACTTCTGTGTCGAAGAGAATGGGAGGAACTTTAAACAGTTGTTTTAAAAATCTTTTATACAAGAAAACAGTTAAATGGTTGTCAAAAGTACTTACAAGCATTTGAGTATTGGGAATATTACTAGATAAATTCATGATAAAGGCCATCTTGTACATGAAGGGTTTCTGTAAAACAAGTAGATGAAGGAAATTGAGTGGTACAAGAATTTCAGTTTTTCCATTACTATTTATCTTCCCTGACAATGTAATTTAACTATTCAAAATGGAATCCAATTTCTTCCCCTTTTCTAGTAATTATTATTTAGTGGTACAAAATGGAACGTGGGGTCACACTGAGACCCAGACACTAATAATTAATTCATTAGTTAGTTGTAAAGTAGGGAAAACGAGCAGAAGTAGTAAGATATCAGCTTTCCCTTACGCATTAACAATAGTTGCCTTAGAAGTATGTATTAGATCTGATTGACAGTGTTCATCCCACTGAATGAAATATCTTCCATACTTACAGTTAAAATCTTAAAGATGGGCTAGTTCAAAGGTATGCATTTCTGATCTTCCTATAGAAAGTATTTGTATAATACTCTGAATAACATTTGTTTTCATTTTACTTGCTGAATATCTGTACATTGCAGTAGTACTGTGGAAATTCTTTAGATTCTTTCAAAGATTTTGGAGCAGTTAGGCTTCTCTCCTAACCTTATATCTTGAATCTTTGGGGTTTTTTTTCCAGATTGCAGCATCATATGGAAATGCTGTTTGCATTTTTGAACCGCTTGGTGTAAATTCTCATAAAAGAAACAGTGTAAGTATATATTTTATGATTGTAATTCATTTTAGGTTCTGAAGGAAAAGTATGTCTGTCGGTTATTAAATTGGCACCCAAAAGACTACTGGATACACATTTCACAGCATCCATAGTAATGGATAATAATAATAAAAGATAAAATAATGGATGAGAAGGATCTTCCACTGTACAGAGCTGGGGATTGCAGTGTTCTCAAGTTCACACCAAGATTTGATGCAAGAGTGACATAGCAGTCAGCTCATATTTCTTTAAATTGACATGCCAGGTCTGTAATACAGAAATAGGCCTTGGACTTGTGTATCCACGCTAGTTTAAACAGCACAGTCATGGCCAAACGTCGTGTTGATTGTGTTCACAAGTGGGTTTTGTGATCTGTTGCATTTGTGCTGCCATTCCTTACGTTGTTACAAATGTGTGATGCAACCAGCTTATAGCAATCTACAGATTCATTTGTATCTGATGTGACTCTGATGTGTTTAATTTTTATTAAACAATTGAAATTATTCAAGCTAGACTACAGAGTCTGCCACTGGGTCCTGACTTCGTTTGTAACAACTTAGTGAGAAATAAATACAAACGCCATTGCCGCTGATGTTAAAATTAATTTTTACTCTTCTTTAAACTGCAGCAGCTGAAGTGTCAGTGGCTTAAAACGGGGCAGTTTTTTCTCAGTTCTATGACTTACAACTTAGCCTGGGATCCTCAAGGTAATGTGAAATTTGTGATGCATTTGTTTAATGTTTATAGTTAGAAAACTTGAACATAAATTATTTTTATTGAAATGAAGTGGAAGCATGAATACAGACATTTTAGCTGATCCATTCTTGGCAGCGTAGCATCGGATAAAATGCATTTGTGAAGATGCTATGCCAAGTATTTTGAGTGCTTTATGTAAGATTTTAGTTTGGGAATCACGGTGTTAAGTTGATAACTGCCTTAAATTACTACTAATAATCATTTAAATATATTGCTGACTTATAATAAAACTCTACCAAGAGAGAGATATTGATAAGATATCTAACAGTGTGCATTATCTGAGACATTAATGGCTGTTCAGCATCTTCAGAGGTCATTATTAAAAAGTATCTGTCATTCAAAGTGATCTTAAAAACATCAAAACCCTAAAAGTTTTTCTTGAAAGGCATTATAAATTCAAAATGTTTTGATAAAAACAGATGTATAGTATGATTGAATACTCTTTCCTATTTAAAATGGACTTTATAAAGTTGATTGTTCAACCTGTTTTTAATTATTTTCATCAAAATATGATGACAGACATTAAACATCATTATGCATGTATCAGTTTGGTTTCACATCTTCAACATTACTCACATTCAGGTAACAGGCTGCTGACAGCAACTGACTATTTGCAACTGTGGGCTCCACCGTCCAGTGACATTCTAGAAGAAGATGAAGATGATCCTGATAATCAGATAAAAGATGATAAAGTTCTCCCAGTTCTGAATGACTGGAAATGTGTCTGGCAGTGCAAGTGAGTGAGACAGTTCTCATTTCAAGACAGATTGTGATGCCAACTCATATATCAACCCTATCTTCTCTCCAAAAATGTATTTTAAAATACTCTTTTAAATAAGCTTAAACTATCATAAAATTCAAACAATGGAAGTTACTCCAAAAAAAAAAAACCTCATTTTTTCAGGTGACCTTCAGTCACCCAGTAACATATCAAAGGCTTAACTATAGCCCTGGCAATATGTATAAATTGTCCCTGTCTTCTCATCCTTTGAAAGTAGTGCTGAGATATTGGATGTGACAGAGGAGCAGCAGCAAGCAGACATACAATGCTGATCAAGATGAGAGCTGTTTGATGCCTTCCTATCATTTGTCTTGGCCTCTGGGAGTAGAAAAGCAAGTGGACCAAACTTCACTTCCATGATCTCATTAGATCTAGCCTAGGCTTACCATATTTAAAACTACTGATTTTTTAATGTGCTGTTTTTCTTTAAAGAAAGCTATATGAAAATACTAAATACTATGTTTTTCTTGTAGCAAACACTTCTTACGCTTCTGCCATATCTAAAGTATGCTTAAAACAACAACTATAAAATACAAATATAGTTTAATTAAATAATGAAATTAACATTGAATTAACTAAATATACTTGGAGTAATACTGTACAATAAATAGACTTTACTTACATTTTAAAACTTTACTCTTGTGTTCTTTAGGACTGCAGTATCAGTACATTTGATGGCCTGGTCTCCTGATGGTGAATACTTTGCAACAGCTGGGAAGGTAAGGATAACAAAAACAACAAGATAAGCTCTTCAGTTGTGTTCCTTTTTATGACAGAAGAAAATAAGTAATATAGAATGGTCCTACAGCCATGTATTCTACTGTAGTCTGAGCTAAGTAATCATCTTCTGTATAATGCTCTATTTTCACGTAATTCCACGAATTTCAACAACAAGAAATTTGATTTAGCTGTTTACTGTTACTGAATACTTCAGAATTGTCCTGAAATTACAGTGACAGTAATACAGACTCAGTTATATTTTAGATAAAGTATACTTAGATGAACTTTCAGATATGCGTAAACAATTTTTTCATCCTCTATTTGAAATAATTAAGATAAATTTTAGATCGTGAAAAACATATGCATTTAAGCAAGTGTAACGTGCATATCAGTGTACAAACAGAAAGATTTTCTGTTTGCAGTGAAGTCTGAGTTTGCTATCAGTTCTTAACTTCTAATTCCATTTGTCATATTTTTTGTCAAATTGCTATTCAAACTAAGTTTTCAACTAATAATTCTCTTTAATGTTACCCTCTCATTTGAGTTCTGAGAGTCTGGATAGTTGGGCATTTATTGCTTGTGCTAATGTTGGTCAAACGATATAGGAATTTAGAAACCTTTATCTTCTTAGACTTATTAAAGAGGACAAGGAATCACAAGCTGTCATTACTTTATGACTAAAAATCTAATAATGACACCTCAAAAATATTACATTTAAAGTCACTGTAGTTAGAAAAATAACAAAACTTTTGCTTTGTTCCATGCTTCTGTTTTCCATGAATTTAGTTTCATACAGTTAAGAATTTGGCTAAGCGTGTGAGGCAGATGGTTCCAGTAGTTATTTCCTGTTTGTAGGACAGATCCATCTTAGTTCCTTCACAATTTCATCATAATTTTTAACAGTGCTGTCTCTCAACCTTTCTTCTTGCAGAGTCTGGTCAGATACTGCCTTTTACATGTTTGACAGGAAATAAATAAGAGCTCCCAGAGATTTGTAATTTATTTGTTTATTGTGCATCTACACTCCTTTTCCAGTGCTGAAATCCAAGGATGTATTGCACAAATATATGCAGTGTATTGTGGTCATCCTAGTAATGTTGCCTTAGTTCACATCAGTGCAGTCACGCTCCAGTCCCACTTGACAGCATTTGGAGTATTGCTGTGTCAGCAATTCACCTCTGTTTCACTTAACCAGATCAGTAGTACCCAGCCATTCAAATAGGAAAGGTAGCACATGTTCTGCTGGTGGAGGGAAGGGTTGTACTATGCAGCCATTTGTCATTCATGGGCCTATTGGCAGCAGATACAGTGCTTCCCACAAAAATCAGGCTTCCTGTGCATGGGAACCCCCAGGGACTTAAAGCACAAATTTTCCTAAGGGAGAAATTGACTGGTAATAAGTTTAATATTGAGCTAGGAGTGGCAGCCTGTTTCTGGCTTTCATTTTTGCAGAGGAATGGATGTGGGATTGAAGCACACATATATAATACGCAGAAAATGCAAAGAGAACCAAGAGGAATGTAGGGGGACAAACGGACTGCAAGAAAAATTACTTCTGGGAGTGGTGTGTTCCTAGCAGAATATTTATTCAGTCCTGCAACTCATTTCAGGATTACTATCAGTGAAATTTCTGGTCCCAGGAATGGGCTGTCTGCAAAACTGCAAATAGTTCCGGGGCATAGATTGAGTATTCATGAAAGGTACTGAACAGCAGTCTTGTATACCATTTTAGTATTTTCTTTTTCTGACTTTTTTCACTTGTAGCTAGCTAATCCCATGTTATTTTGCTGCTTTACCTAGGATGATTGCCTCTTAAAGGTTTGGTATCCTATAACTGGTTGGAAGTCATCTCTTCTGCCCCAAGAGAATGAAGAGAAGAAGAAATGCTCAGGGGTTGTCAACTTCTCATTTGCCTATTTAGCTCATCCTCGAGCAGTGACAGGATTTTCATGGCGTAATATTAGCAAGTACATGCCCAGGTTTGAAAGATTTAATTTTTAAGACAAGCAACAAACCAGCAAGCAAATATTTGACCAAACTGTTACGGCTTTTTGTATTGTTTTGTTTTTTAACACACTGCTTAAAGTTTGGCCATGAGCATGGTTCAGTTTCACTACTTATGCTTTGAAGAAATTGAACATATCCAGCATATACGAAGACATCCGTTCCTTATTACAACAATTATAGTCATGTTAATAGGAGAGATTCATTCTAAAATATGGTCTGAGCTTCTCAAGTTCTGCCAGACATTGTGACATTGGAAATAAAACTTATTCTTTGAACAGTTAGCACTGAGTAAGATTTTTTCTGAACCTTGTTGTATATGCTGCTGTTTAATTCATTGTTTGATTCGCTTGTCAGGATTTAGTAAAAATGTATGTATTCTTCACATTATCCAGCAAAAAAATAACTTCAACAGTTCCATAACTGCAGTTTTATAATAACTGTTGCATTTATCAAATAATAACCACCCCATGTTCACATGCACTTTTGCTAATAATTTATGAGTTTATCTGTCAGCATGTTGAAAATCCCTACTGTTATAAAACCTTTAGTTTTATAACATACAAACCTTTGTAATATATAAACCTTTAGTTTAGAGGGAGAGGTAGGAATTCGGAGGAAGTAGCAATGACTGCTAAATATTTGTGTGTTCTTCTGATTTTTGTTGTGTCTTTAATCACAATTTATCTATGTTGAGTAATATTTTTGATATGCTTCTCTTTAGGGGTTTAGTCTGCAATGTGTTACTCACATCATGTCTCGATGGCATCTGTCGACTGTGGGCAGAGACACTGTTACCAGAAGATACTCTTCTGGGTGAGCAGATATGTGAAACTAGCACTTCCAGCATTAGCAGCACCATTTCTCAATCTGGAAAGCACAAAGACAGAATACAGCATGCACTAGAGGTACAATACTTGTCAATTTTGTATTTCAGAATTGTTAAAACTTGTAAACATTTATTAGAAAATTTAAACTATGCAGAACTCTAAGACTGTGTATTATTTAATTCTTGCAAGTGTAGCAGAATAGTCTGCATTATTTATAGATGTATATTATTAATCACTGAAGAAATAAGGTTCTGTTCTGCACCTAAACTACATCTTCTTAAATTTCAGTCTACTTTTTCCATAGCTAACTAAAAGGGTTGAGGAGAGAGCATGACTAATATGGAATAGTAAGAAGGTTTCATTTTGACTGCGTCTGAAAGTGTGTAGATAAAAATAAACAGTAGAAGCAGTAAATACACTTTACTTTAGGCATCTGAGTAGATAATTGCATTTCCAGAATTATAAAAATGTGAGGCTCTAAGTTTCAGTAGCAGTCACATGCAGTATATTATGTTTACAGGAAAAGAAAACCTGTCAGTGTGAAAACAAAACCAAACAAAAGCACCACTCTTTTGTAGAATAGAACAATCAGGTGAAGTTCTTACTTCTTACATATCATGACTGACAATACCCAGAGAGGGTGGAACCAGCTATGTTTCAGGCTATTGAATAAGCTGCAGTCTCCATGTACTCTCACTAATTTTTAGTTGCATAAAAGTAATTCATTATAAAATTGCTTTATAACTGTTTCTGCTTTTAGACTGTAATAATCTTTTTCATGATTGTTACACAAAATAGTTGGATTTTTTTTTGTCTTTGAAGCAGATAATGTAAGGACCTTTCTGGAGACTGCTAAAAGAACTCCGTCTTCAGTCAGAACTGATACACATGAGCTTGATTAATCTCCTTTGAAATGAACTTCAAGTAATCTTTTTGAAATTAGTCTTCACTTCTTAGGGAGAAGGAAATTTTACAGCTTCACGTTTTACATAAATATTTATATCTTAATTTTCTTATTGTTTCTTAAATTGTTTTTTCTAACTGTACCAGACAATTCACCACTTGAAAAATATGAGAAAAGGACAAAGGAGGTCTTCCGTTCTTGTTACCCACACAGATGTGTTGCCAGATCAGCAGGGTACTCATGAAGTTCAGCGTCACATTTCACATCACGCAAATGCACTCGGTCACTTCCACATAGCAGCAAGCATCAACCCTAATACAGGTAAAATGCAACCATTTATCAAATTGTTAATAGTAGATTTGAACAAAATGGAAGAAATAAACAGAGGGGTCTGAGGTCCGTGTTCTTTGCTATGCATCTTTGAATACAAGGTATTCATAGAGAGAATATTATTTCATAACTGGTTTTTTTTTTTTTTTGCATAGAATTATGTAAACAAATCGGTCTGAATATTTTAATTACTTATTAATTTTTTCCTAAAAAAATCAGACAGACAGAATGGTTGTGGTTGAAAGAGACCTCTGGAGATAATCTTGTCCAATGCCTCTGCTTAAGCAGGGTCATCTACAGCCAGTTGCCCAAAACTTTCAGCATTCTTAAAATCCAAATTAAATTTATTTTTGCATATCAGAAGTAAAAGAAATTTCACAATCTAAATTTCAAGCCTGCTTCATGCTTGATTGTTGGATTTAGGGAGGCAACAGTATATGAAGGAAGTATTTTAACTACAGAATATACAGAATGAAGAAAAGTTGTACAATATTTTTTTAAGGATAAAACCACTTTGTTTTTTGTAGAAGAAAAAGATTAAAGATACTACTTTACCTAAAGTCCATAGGTGAAGTGACAGCACTGCAACTTATGAAACAATTAAGCAATTAGAGCTAGTAAATACCATTTACTATTCTCATCACAATTTGTTAGTTCATTAATGATAAACTGTATTTTTATTGTTTTTAATTCATATGTAGGAACTTGACCTGAATCTTACTTTTCCTAAACTTAGAGGCAAAATTATGTTCTACCAAGAATGAATTAAATGTTCAATCAAGAAATCTGTTTATAATATAAGTATATATACATTTATATAGATTTAAGATACAGCTTTTTGATTTATTTACAACAATCCACAGATATTCCATCTGTTTTGGCTGGAACAGCTTTTAATACAGATGAAGGCAATGGAGGTTTCGTCGTTCACTGGTTGAATAATAAGGAATTTAATTTTACATCATCTATTGAAGTATTTATGCAGCATCTAAGAAAACTTTCTGAACAACAACTAGAAGAAGATTTTGATAATGCTGAGGTTGAAGACCAAGAAGAAATAGAAGAAAAAGAGAGAGGTTTGCGCATGAAATTGGATCACGGTTAGTAGCCTTGAGATCTATAGCACAAGAATAATTTTGAAACACATTTATTTAGTGCAGTAATTGATGCAAATATTTAGCACGAGAATCAGAAGTTATATTTTGTTATTAACCTAAAATAAATAGATAGAGCTACAATTTTGCCTCCTCAAATAATCAGGTGGCATGAAAAACTTAATGATATATTCCCTATTGGAAGACAATAATGATTTATTCAGTGAAAAAAAAAGGTTGCTTTGTTTTTCATATCTGTTTTGGAAATGCTTTATGGTTAGGAAATAAAGACTAAGACTTGCTCTTGATTTACCATACAGTCTGATTGTCAGTAATGAATAATGATTTGATGGCAAGCTTTAAGGAGGGTTGGACATTGTTCCACTTGAATGAAACTGCACTCTATCCAGTGTAAGCTTTGTGTCTTACACCTTACAGCATCCAGTGATCCCAGTTGTAGCTGTTCACAAAGGAACAGAGGGACATATTGTGAAATTAATTTTTGAAAACATGTCCTGCTGGAAAGACTTCACATTGCTGAGAGAATGTCACTTTTCCAGGAAATGTATTCCTTCAATTTTATTAAAGATTACAAACCCTATTTCATTTAAAATTCCAAAAATTTATTTTCCCTTGTTTCCTCACAGTTAAGAATAACGAATTACCTGACTAATAATGTACTAATAAAAACTTTTCTGCCTAAACAAGTAAGAGTTAATACTGAGGGTATTAACTAATGGGTATACTGAGGGTATAAACTAATAATGAAATATTGTCATTTATAATTCTTGGGTTCTTAAAATCTAGGTTAGTGCAATTTATTTTGTCATAATTCTGACTGCACATGCTACTTCATCAATGATCATATACCACATAGTTCATGATAACATTTTAAACAGAAATAAATATACTAAACCAGCATTAATACTAAATATCTGTTTTTATGTAATTGAACAGAATAATCGTAGTCAGGATAAGATTCTAAGTATCTCAATTTTGATGACTGTGTTCATTATTACTAATTAGGAGCAATAAATGGAGAGTTCTACAGACAGATATTTCTACCCTCAGTTTGCATGAATATTCTTATGAGGTAGTGCTGTCAACAGATTTTAAAATGTTTTCTTGTTTGGAATAGAAACAATGGTAGGAAAATATTTGAAATGGATAAAACACATTTCTGTTGCAGACTTGTCTATAGATAGAGAATCAGAGACAGGGACTGGTACAGGCTCTTCAGAACATGAAGATGGAGAACGAGAGGGAAGCCCCAAAACATCTCTAGGAGGAAGCCTGCGGATGCCTCTTCCAACAGTTTTGTTAGATCGGAAAATTGAGTTGCTGCTGACTGAATGGAACAGAAATCCAGATATGCTTTTTACCATTCATCCTGTCGATGGTACCTTTCTGCTATGGCACGTGAAGTATTTAGATGAATACACGCCAGGCATCTTTCGCCAAGTTCAGGTGTTGTATATTTGAAATTGGTTTATTACTTATGATCCTAATGAAGTCATTGTGTTCCTGCTATTTAAATCTGGTCATCAGAATGAACTTATAAGCATTTCCTGTGACATCTAACATGTATTTGGACTTGCACTGTGTTGTTATATTCTAATATTTTATTTTTTTTTCCCTTCCAGGTTTCATTTTCTTCTAGGATTCCTGTTGCATTTCCATCAGGAGATGCTAGTTCCCTTAGCAAAAATATTATGATGTATGCTTGCCCTGTCTTATTAAAAGATACCAGTAATGCTGTACATCAGAAGACAATGGACTTTTCAGATAAAACTCTAGAGAATAGAGGACCAGGCTTTACCCAGAGCAGTACAAACGTGAATATAATTTCTCCCATAGTAATGATGATTTCCAAGCATATAGATGGCTCTCTAAATCAGTGGGCAGTTACTTTTGCTGATAAATCAGCTTTCACTACTGTGCTAACTGTATCACATAAATTTAGGTACTGTGGGCACCGTTTTCATCTTAATGATCTAGCTTGCCATTCTGTTTTACCATTACTGTTAACATCTTCTCATCATAATGCTCTATTAACTCCGGAATCAGACAGTTCTCACGGCTCTGACAGAATAAGCAGAGTAATGGATCCTAGTAAACATCTGAAAGGTTCTTCTCGGCAACAGCTTAAAAATGCAGCAACTCGTACATTTCATGACCCAAATGCAATCTACAGCGAGCTGATTCTGTGGCGCGTAGACCCAATAGGACCTTTGTCATACACTGGAGGAGTGTCTGAGTTGGCCCGAATTAACTCTCTTCATACTTCTGCTTTCTCCAATGTAGCCTGGCTTCCCACACTCATTCCCAGCTATTGCCTTGGTAAGTACTCTTAGCATGATGCCATGTAAAATTAACACCAGTAGCCTTAGAATTTATTTTTAAAAATAAGTTACTGTTATATTTGGAATTTTGTACTTCTCAGCAGTTTCCTTGTATTGTGCCATGGGCATTCTTACTCCATTTGAGGCTAAGCTACTTCAAATTAGCGTAGTTTGTGTGGGCTAAGAGTTTGTAGTTACTATGGATCAGCTGATAGGCAGCAATTTCTTTGTTAGACTTAATAATAACTCTCATAACAGGACAAGGTGATCCCACTGCTCAGTATGTTAGGCAACCTTAAATCAACTACACTTTACAAAACTGCAAACGCTATTTTTTCAGAGGTCAGGATGTACAACATCAGATGCAATGCCCTGGGGGAAGTTTTTGTATAAAATTTTGATGCTCTCTGTTACATTTAAGAAAATTGTTGCTAGAAATGTTAATCTACTCTGTCACTTAGATGTTTATTTTTAATTATAAAAATGCTGTTGTAATAGTGGTTGTCTTTGTGGACAGTACTAAAAAATGTAAATTGTGAATGTAACATTATTCAAGTTTAAACTAATAACACTAGGATACTTTATTACAGTAAGGCCAGACTGACCTTGGCAATTCTTAAATGGGTATCAAAGGCACTGAACAACCTCAAAAATACTAAGTATGCTTAATAAATGCATAACTTTTCTTTGATTTAAAAAAAAAAAAAACTTTAATCACATAGTACAGTTTTTTGCTGTCTCGGTCTGCAAAGCTGCTATTCTGAACAGTTTACCTTAGACTACTTTAAATCATCTCCAATAACCTAGGGAAGGTAGAGTTCCAAGCACCTCCTCAGAGGTTCTCTTTGACAGCGAAGAGAACACAATCATTTTAAGGAATGGCAGTATTCTGTTAGGCAAACTATGAATTATGTTTATATACAAAAGTGAATCTCACTTAAATATTTCAACTTTTATGAGAAATCTTGGTTAAATAAATGAGCAGAAACTTACCCTGAAGACTTAATATTGGTGTTTTAATCCACATAATTACTTGGGTTTGTTTCACTTCAATATTTTATAACAGTTATTGTTAAAAACATTCAGATATTGTGAAGTGGAATATAAATGACTACCTGAGACTATTTGATGCCCTTTTTTTTCTTTAACTCTACAATTTCTTTTTTTCTACTAGGTACGTATTGCAACTCTGCCAGCGCTTGTTTTGTTGCATCTGATGGCAAAAACCTGAGGCTCTACCAAGCTGTTGTAGATGCAAGAAAGCTTCTGGATGAGCTATCTGACCCAGAATCATCTGTAAGTTTTATGTAGTGATGGCTTGAAATGTTAAAAATAGAAGTAGTTAAGGTAACATTTTTTTCCCCTCCAGTGGTTTGTCTTCATTTATTTGTGCGCATCAAGTTTCGTGTTGTTGCACATATAAGGCCTTAATTTTTAGTTTGTGTAATTACATATGTTTTGTAAATGTCTATAAACATTAGCAGACAGCAATTTTATGCATTACTACTAAAAATGGTTAACAGGGAAATTTTAGCAAGAGAGGGAAAGAAAAATGGGATTTCTTTCTTTGTCTTCTCAGAAGAGGGGAGTCAGGAGCAGCTAGGCAGGTAAAGAGGGAAGAGCAAGACCTACATGCACACACTTAATGTTGATATAGGAGGGAATCAGGGCAAGTTATTGTTAATAATTAATAACTCATATTTTTTGTTCTTTTATCTTTCTTTCCTATGACTTCAAGCAAAGTAAAAACTGCCCTTCTCATTGTTACTGAATAAACAAGCACATTTTTCCTGTTTCCATTTTTCTGTTATTTTATAAGCTATCCTGTAAAAATATCAGCTGTCAGTATTCTGATCAGTCTGACCAACCTGTTGGAGGAGTAATGAATGTGAATGCTCCAGCAACGACCTAGAGTGCATTCAGTTTATATATAGCCTGAATTGATTGATTTTTTTTTCTTTTAAATTTCATTGTTGTGACAAAACCTGAAGCTTTAAACAAAAGTGAAATGGTATATTTGAGTTCTCTGTGTTACAGATACTGAGTTATGTTATTATGAAAGGATAAATCTTAAAATAAACAACATTTTCTTTCCATATAAATTGGTATGTTATCCCCGTGAACAGTTTCAGACTCAAAGTGCAAATGTTCTGATAAGCACATTATTCATAACTGCCAAAATGAAAACAGGAAGAAGCCTAAGAAGCCTATTAACTATTCATGGCAACAACAACAACAAAAACAACAATCATTTTATTGTAAATGGTTGCAATTTCCTTTGTCTGAAGAGAAAATCTACTAACTCATCTCATTTTGCTTTGTTTCAGAAACTGATCGGGGAAGTGTTTAACATTGTGAGCCAACAATCTACTGCTCGACCTGGATGCATTATTGAACTTGATGCAATAACTAACAAAGTAAATAATTCATTAATTCCGTAGGATATCACATGAAGGTGTTTGATAGCTTTGTACGCTAATTAACCTAACATATTGAAAAGACACAAAAGAAATGACATTTCTCTATGGTGATAATGGCAGTGATGAATTTCCATGAATGTTGAGACACCTTTCAGGACCTTTCAGAACACTTTCAGGAGACAACTTTTAGCTGCTTGGATCTCAAAGTCCATTGCCATAGAGTGTAACAATATTTTCTAGGCACGAATCTTGTTTAAAATAAACTTGACCGAAGACTGGTTTATCTCCATCATGATTTAAAGGAAAAAAATAACAGTCACTGTCAGAAACTCAGCATAACATAGGGACAAATAACAACATCGAAAGATTAAAAATAGAGCTTAAGTCTTTTAAAATGTAGGAATCATATAGGACATAGTTGGTACTCACAGAAGTTACTGTGCTGGTTTCTTTAGGTAGTAGCCTTTTTAGGTAGTGACTTTTTTTTTATTTTTATTTTTTATCATGTTTTACTTAGAGATATAGGTATATTTGACAAATGTGAACAAGCATTTATCTGTTCTTCAATATTTCTTTCTCTATTCTTCTATGTCTTTTAACTATTAATCATATGGGACCTTTAACTCAGGTGTACAAAATATTTTTTCTAATATTTTTGTCGATTTTTTTATGAAATGATATGTGGAACACAGGAAAGGACTGTGAACCATCTTTATGATATAAGAAACAGTTTTTCTCAAGACTTCTGTTGAAAGACAATATCAAGACATCCTGGTTACCTTTAATGTTTTCTATTTCTCTTAGCTCCTTAGCTTCTAACCTCCCTTGTCACCTGAGCAGTATAAAGCTTAACTAGCATTCTTGGATCTTATCAATACCTACAGAAATAGTAAATAGGATAATTAGGTTTTCATTTGTCACTTTGCTAGTTTTTAAAAAATGAATGTAAACATCAGTACATCTGTTCAAGAGAAAGGTGAGGCTGGAACTAGGAAGAACTTTAGAATTGAAAAGGCAGCAACAAGCTCTGGAGAGAGAGGTCCTCTTCTATGAAAAGACATTGAATCCAGGTTTCTTAGAGAGCATCCTGATCACAATGGTGACTGCAGGCTTTCCCATAACACAAATGTTGTGTAACCTCTCACTACCTCCTTTGTTCCTAGCCACCGTTGTAATGGCATCTGATGAAGCTCTAAGAAAAACACCTTTTATATTGAGTGACTTAGCTCTTGCTAATTTCATCTAGTAGGATTTTAAGAATACCTGTATGGAGGAAGATGCCATTCCGTAGTTCTCTGGAAAAAGAAGATATTCAGGAATGTGAAAATTTTGCCATCGTTGTCTGGCAGACACATTTTCTTTGTCTGCAGGAAATGTTTTCAGTCCCAGCAGCCTCCCTTGTAGAGGGGTAGAGGTACTGCAAAGAAATATCTTACTGTCAGGAACAACAGCTATTGAGATATGAGAGGAGGAGTATCTGAGGTTCTTTCCCTTTTTTAGCAGATTTCTTAATTCATTGCAGTCATCTTCCCACTGAAGAGGAGTAGTAGAAGTCTCAGATATTTTACTATGGTCATTTATTCATCATCTAAAGAAATAAAAATCATCTTTAAATAGTTGCAGTAAAAATATTATTACAGAATTAGTCTAGCATGGTAGATCTCAGTAAAATTGTTTGAATATGCAAACAATAGGTTCTAGAACATGCAAGTTTCAATGTACAGATGAAAATGTTTTTCTAATAGAAAATGATTTTCATCATTATTATTTTTCATCATTTTGTATAATCTGAGTATTGATAAGGAGGGATCACTTTATAATGATGAAAATCATTTTCTACTAGAAAAACATTTTCATCTTTATAAAGTGATCCCTCCTTATCAATACTCAGATTATACAAAATAAGTATTTTAGTACAAAATGTTGTTAAACATTAATTCTGAAAGCATTACTACTGCTCAATATTTCAGTGTGGCTCAAATACTCAATTGCTTCATGTCTTTCAAGAAGACTTCATTTTGGGATACAAACCACAAAAGGAAGATGTGGAAGAGAAGGAAACAGAGATATTTTTCCAGCCATCACAAGGTATAGCATAAAAATAAGTACTACGAAGTAGGTACCAAAACTGTTCTTGAACAGTATTAAAATTTAGCAGGCATATGCTAGATTCAATTTAAGGAGAATCTGTTGAATTCAGTGAAATGTGTGAACTGATGCTGCTTATATAAATCATTGCCTACATGGTAACAGTATTAAGTAAAATTATTCTATTTGCTTAGAGTAAAATGTTTTAACTTGTATGACAAGGTCCATTTTTCAAAATGCTGTATCTTTTAAAATCCATACGAAGTAGAACAGAAGTCTGTTTCCTGAATTAATATGTAGTTACAAGTGATAAGATGAACATACCTATCTTCATAGTTAATCCTATAGAAAATAACTGGGAATTTAGTAGTAGATTTAAAAGAAAAAAAGTTAGAATGCAGGCTTGTAGGGAAAAGAGCTTTTATAATATAGCAGAGTAGTTCAAACTGACTGAGAAGGCAAATGCATTTAATTAATCAAAAATATTCAGGCTGGCTGCAAGTTAGTCTCTCCATTTCTTCTATAAATCTGAGCAAACAAAATACTGATTTAAATGTTGTTACTAGTATTGAGCATTTTATAATCAATTTCAAGGAGGAATTTTTTTTTTTTTTGTATCAGTGTTCTTTTATCAATTGTAAATTTCATGACAGTTCATCAATGTTTTTAAATTACAGGATATCGTCCACCGCCTTTTTCAGAGAAGTTCTACTTGGTAGTAATTGAAAAAGACAGCACTGGCTGTTCTGTTCTTCAGATGTGGCATCTTCATCTCAAATCTGTGCAAGCTTGTTTAGGCGAGTATTTTCTTATAGGTGAATGTTTTAAATATCATGACGTGTCATGAATTTGAAGCTTGTCATTTTAGAAGCAGTAGGAGTAAGATTCCATGCAAACACTGGTTGTGTTCTGTACTACTGACAATATAAAAATATGTTGAAATAATAAGTAACGTATCATTGAATTCTTTATTTTAAATTGCCAGTATTTCAGAATGTTATGGATGTCTTATAATGAGCATAAAATTATTTGCAATAAAACTAAAGCAGCCAACATATAAAATTATTTTCTGCATAACCAAAGCACAACTAAGAAAAACGTGTGATTGTAACATATTCATGCTTTGTTCTAACATATAAACAGGTTTTTTTTAACTGTTTTCAATGACTTTTTTTTTTCCAATATAGCAAAACCAACTGAAACTGCTTTATCAGAGAACAAGCTTAGCATACCTGAGCAGAAGACTGTAGATTCTTCTCCAGATTTATCACCTGGCGTGAGTCCCATTCCACGATCTTCATCAATTGCTAATCTTCAGACTGCTAGTAAACTCATTCTGAGCTCCAGACTTGTGTACAGCCAACCACTGGATCTTCCTGTTGGCGTAGAAGTAATAAGAGCAACTCCTTCAGCAGGTAAATTTAACATTTTTTTTCTATTTAATTGATCTACTGTTTACCACCAGGTTTATAGGATAGTAACCCTAACCCTATCACTCTCTTAATTGAATGATAAAGGAAATGTAGAACTAAAAAGACTCTCTCACCTCTATGTCCATATCTCTCGAATCCAAAATGTCTTGTTTCTCATCATCTCTTCTTTAAATGTATCAAGTCCCCCAAATCAAAGCTACTTGTAAAACTTATTGTTCAAATGCTTGGAGATTTAACTCCTAGACTTAGTTTATTAATGAACAATTCATATCCACTTTGTCCCCTGTCAGCATTGATCTGATGAGTATTTTTTGGGGTTTTTTTGTAAACTTTGTGTACTTACCTCCTTTATTTGTCTCTCTCTTCTTCTTTTCAAGATACTTTTAAGTACTATTGTGCTCCCCATAGGTTTCATTTCTGAATGCTACACAAGCCTAATCTTAATGTCCTTCAACTCATCTTATTAAAGCTTTGTATTCCCCTCATTATTCTAGCAATCATTTTCTTAATTAGTTGAGTTAAATTTTATCATCTTTAAGTAGTCCTGCAACTGGCAGATGACAAGTAATGCCCAGGCTACTAACACTGTCACTGATCTTAAAACATTTGTTTTTATCTAACTCCAAATTAGAAAAATAAAACCAGATCAAAAAGTGCTTTGTTAGTAGTGACAACATTGTGGCTATCTTTTATAGTCATATGACTTTTGTTACTATTAGCAATTATGTCTGTTCTAATTTCAGGTCACTTGAGCTCTTCCTCAATATACCCAGTCTGCCTTGCACCTTATTTGATAGTAACATCGTGTTCAGACAACAGAGTGCGTTTCTGGAGGTGTACTGTAGAGATAGATCTAAACAGCAAAAATGAAGAAAGGGAAACATATCATTGGAGAAAATGGCCTTTAATGAATGATGAAGGAGAAGATAACAGCAGTACTGTCACCATAGTAGGAAGGCCAGTTGCTGTTAGTTGTTCTTACACAGGACGTCTTGCAGTAGCTTACAAACAGCCTGTACAGCATAATGGTTATGTTTCAAAAGAATTTTCCATGCATGTTTGTATACTTGAGTGTGAGTCTACAGGAGGATCGGAATGGGTTTTGGAACAGACAATTCATCTAGATGACTTAGTTAAAGTTGGAAGTGTGCTTGATTCAAGGGTCAGTGTAGATAGCAATTTGTTTGTTTACAGTAAATCAGACACATGTCTGAATAAAGACAAATACCTAGTGCCCAATATCAAGCATTTGGTGCATTTGGATTGGGTATCAAAAGAAGACGGTTCACATATATTGACAGTTGGAGTTGGTGCCAATATTTTCATGTATGGGAGACTTTCAGGAATTGTAACAGATCAAGCAAGCAGCAAAGAAGGTGTAGCTGTTATTACTTTACCGCTAGGTGGTAGCATAAAACAAGGTATAAAGTCAAAGTGGGTTTTGCTTAGATCAATTGATTTGGTATCATCTGTAGATGGCACTCCTTCACTGCCTGTTTCTCTCTCCTGGGTGAGAGATGGTATACTGGTGGTGGGCATGGACTGTGAAATGCACGTTTACGCACAGTGGAAACACACTGTCAAGTTTGGTGATGGTGAAAGTGATGTTTTTACTTCTGAAGATTTGGCAACTCAAGATCCACTCAAAACAAGCTTGATATCAAAGAAGACTAGTATAATTGATGGGGCAGGTATTGTGGATGACGTTTTCGGCACTCCAACTGTAATTCAAGATGGAGGCCTTTTTGAAGCTGCTCATGTACTTTCACCTACTCTCCCTCAGTATCATCCAACTCAGCTATTGGAACTTATGGATCTGGGTAAAGTTCGCCGAGCCAAAGCCATTCTATCACATTTAGTTAAATGTATTGCAGGAGAAGTTGCAATAGTAAAAGACACAGAAGCTGGAGAAGGCAGTGGTCCTAAACGCCATCTTTCTCGCACCATTAGTGTAAGTGGCAGTACTGCAAAGGATACCATCACAGCTGGAAAAGATGGCACTCGAGACTACACAGAGATAGACTCTATTCCTCCACTGCCACTTTACGCGCTTCTTGCTGCAGATCAAGATGCAACTTATGTTTCTGAAGAAACTTCTAAAATACCCCAGGGCTCTGAAGAAGACGCTAAAAAAAAAACAGAGGACCAGTACTCAGATCTGTTTCAGATTCAGCCTGTTACAACTGATGACTTCATTGATTTTGAGCCTGAAAAGAGGGAGAGTAAATCTAAAGTTATTAATCTCTCACAGTATGGTCCAACTTACTTTGGCCGAGAACACGCCAGCGTCCTTTCAAGCCACCTGATGCACTCAAGTCTGCCAGGCCTCACTCGTCTAGAGCAGATGTTCCTTGTAGCTTTGGCAGACACTGTGGCCACAACAAGCACCGAACTAGATGAGAACAGAGATAAGAATTACTCAGGTTAGTAACTGGCATATTATTGAATTAACATTCATGGTCTTCCTAGCTAAGGGAATTTTAGTCTTTGAGTATTTGGGGATTACAAAGCTGAAATCTAGTATCAGTTATTCAGATTTGATACGGCAAAGAAAGGAATACTTAAATACAAATCTCTATATTTCATGCACAATACTTTGTCTCATAGAGCAAATTTAGAAAGATGCATTCATTAGATACTGCACACAGTAAGTTATATGCATTCCTTTAAATCATATACATGCCCTGTGTAGTCAGTGCCATATTCAAAAGTCAGTGTTTTATGTTTTACAGGAAGAGATACCTTGGATGAATGTGGCTTACGATATTTGTTGGCTATGCGCTTGCACACCTGCCTTCTGACATCACTCCCACCACTATATCGAGTTCAGCTACTTCACCAAGGTAAGTTTTAGAATGTGGTATTACTTTCATTTGATCCAGCTGAGCTGACAGGATAACAGCTATTCTTTGAAGCCCCTTTATTTGCGAAGTGCATGTTCCCCTGCATGCACTGCACGTAGAGAAAATACAGAGCTCTAGAACAGAAGCCAGATTCTGTGCCATTCCATTTGAGCACGAACAATTTCTCCAAACAGATGATGTACTGATTGATTATATGTTGCTTTGTTTATGTTGGAGGAATGAAAGTATTGCTTTATGGAAGCATGGTTTTTATCTCCCCTATAAGATAATTTTATCATTTTCATCACAGGTGGTTTTTTTTCTTTGCTCAATCTGAGTAAGTGAAATACACAACAGGAAAGAAAAGCAGTTACCACCTCAACAGTGTACAGAAAGTTTTCTGGCCCAGAATGAGTCTGCCTCTGAGATAATGTTTTCCTGCTGTTTTACACCATATAAAACTGTAGTATGTATATGATTGGGGTGCTGGAAAAGAATAGAAGCATTGAAGAGAGGACATATACTGGGAGATGTTTTGACTTCACCTTGAACAGCTCTACTTCCTGTCAACAAACATCCCTCTCTACCAACACTCTTTGCAGAGGTTCCATTTTGCATCTCTGATGTATTCCATTTGTTTATTAATGACTATTAATCTTCTGAATCTTATTATCTTACTGTTTAGGCCTATCTACTTGTCATTTTGCATGGGCTTTTCATTCTGAGGCTGAGGAGGAGCTGATCAACATGATCCCTGCTATCCAGAAGGGAGACCCACAGTGGTCTGAATTAAGAGCTATGGGTATAGGTTGGTGGGTCAGGAATATCAACACTCTCCGAAGATGCATTGAAAAGGTAATCTAATTGCTTATAAATTATAATTATATGCTGTTAGATATGCCTTAACAAAAAAGGTAACTTGTGCAGACTCTCTTGTACTCCAGACCAGCTGGAAGGCTAACTGCTTTTTTTTTTACATAGCCCGCTTCCAAATAGCAGTACTGTCAGACCATGTTGGCAGTTCTGGCTTATAAATCAGCAGTATCATGCGATATGTTTGAGCTAGGAAAAAGCCATTTTTGAAGCATTTAATCTTTTCCCCTATATTTTATAGTATGTTTAACATGGCATTACTCTATTTTGTGGAGTCATTTCTTTTTAGATATATGGCAGCACATATCAGTAGATTAAACAAGGAATTGTATTTTGAGTTCAGATGTGGGTCTTATTTAAGAAATAACTATTTCTAACACAAAGTAGTGTCAGATCTCATTTTCATGCCGTTTTTATGGGAGCTCTAATAGTAGATAACATGCAGTATGTGCTTCAATATTATTTTATAATGTTTCCCGTAGGTACCAATGAGATTTAAATTCTTACTTTAATAAAAATTTCAGCTTTCTTACCAAGTTTGATGGATTTGATTTATTACTACTCCTTGCTTTGAATTACAACAAATAATGTAGCCTTTCAGATGTTTGTGCAACAGAAATATCCGATAGTTTACTGAATTTCTAAGTCATGTGTTGTGAAACTAAATTAGTCGTCCAAATCTGATGCGATTCCATCTCTTGAGTCCTACACAGAAAAACGCCCAGAATGGTCACTAAGGAAATATTTGTATTAGCTTGCAAATTTGGAAATAATTGGTCACAAGAAGAACTTCACCCAATACTATGAGCTACTGTAACTTTTGAGAAAAATATTTTTATTTGCACAGCTGTAACATCCTGCTGAGGAGGGGCATCAATATGTGCAGTAGTGCTGTTTTTTCTGAACCACAGGAACATTAACAGTGTAATGAGCTGTTGTCCCCTGTCAATAAATTAATTCCTGCAAGTCATTCAGAAAAAAATTACTGTTGCTTTCTATAAATAATGCAGTCACCCAGAGCATCCTCCCAGCAGAGAACATATGTTCTTAAGCTAAAAGCAAGCTTTCTATTTTCACTAGTAATAGTAGGTTTTGCTTACTACAGGTTGCAAAAGCTTCATTCCAGAGGAACAATGATGCCTTAGATGCTGCACTTTTTTACCTTGCTATGAAGAAAAAGGCAGTGGTGTGGGGTCTATTTAGGTGAGTTCTGACTATAAGTTTGATTAAATTATATTTGAAGCAGGAATGCAAAACAGAACTCATTCAGGATTAGAGTTTAATTGGTGCTGTTCAAGTGACTGTATCCTAAGTCTATGTAATAAAAACTTGTGTACCTTGCATTTCTTTATGCAGGTCTCAGCATGATGAAAAGATGACTGCTTTCTTCAGCCACAACTTCAGTGAAGACAGATGGCGAAAAGCTGCTTTAAAAAATGCTTTTGCTCTGTTGGGAAAACAGCGCTTTGAACAATCAGCTGCATTCTTCTTGCTAGCAGGTTCACTGAAAGATGCTATAGAGGTATTAATTTTTGAGAAATTAAATTTTAGTTTCTAGTCTAAACTACGGAACTACATCCTTAAAAGCTAATCAGCTGATCTTTTTGTAAAGTGTGGAAGCAGAAAGGGTATGTCTACACATGGAAGCCTGTAGACATGGCATTTACCTCCACACTACTGTGAAAAAAAAACTTGGAATCTGATCTGAAGACCAGAATGAATGTTCAGATACGAGTCCTCGGTGGAAGGACTCTTGAGAAAGCAATCATGACCCTGCTGGTGAAGCTTTGTTTTGCTTGTTGTA
Organism: Lagopus leucura; assembly: GCF_019238085.1. Classification (NCBI taxonomy): domain Eukaryota; kingdom Metazoa; phylum Chordata; class Aves; order Galliformes; family Phasianidae; genus Lagopus; species Lagopus leucura. Next base: position 6,610,460 of record NW_024962269.1, on the reverse strand, counting down.
GCACTCTGTTCAGCTTCTAGCTACTCTGCATTCCCTACTGTTAGAACATCAAGTAAAACACAAAGAATCAAAACAAACAAACAAAGATCTTCTGAAGGATCCATTTTTAGTGGAGTTGTGGTGTGGAACTGCCGAAAGGAAGGTGAAAGTTCTCAGCAAGGTCATAATTTTAGCAGCATATCTTAGGAGAGAAGGGAATTAGATAACTTTTACTTATCTTGCCTGTTTTATGCAGTGTGTCTTTACCTGAGAATGTAAAGGCTCAAAAACATTATTCTGCAGATGAGTCAGTGGATGAAAATCTTACCAGTTATGTACAAACATTAAAGTTGGAAGCTAGGTTTATTCCACTAGCTAAAACATCCTTATATTGCTATCTGATATATTGTTTTTTGACATGATGTACTGAGGCATACTATAATCGCTACAATAGAAGTACACCTCTTTCCAAACATGGAAGAAAATATGGCACTTATAAATATCTCAACATACTTTTGATTCAAAGATTAACATATACTTTAAAGATCAGATATCATGAGGAAAAAAATGTATTGTATAAAAAATTATTGTGTAAACATGTTGCTGTTCACTGTCATTTAAAAAAAAAAAAAAAAACATTCTCTCAAAAGAGACCTTTTCCCCCACTTATTATCACAGGTGTGCCTGGAGAAAATGGAAGACATCCAATTGGCTATGGTTATTGCTCGCTTATACGAATCAGAGTTTGAAACCTCTGTCACATACACCTCCATTCTTTATGAAAAGATTTTGGGTTGCCATAAGGATGGTACTGGGTTCAGCTGTACTAAATTGCATTCTGATCCCTTTCTGAGAAGTATTGCTTACTGGATAATGAAAGATTACACTAGAGCACTGGACACTTTGTTGGAGCAAACACCTAAAGATGATGATGAAAACCCAGGTAAGGAAAAAAAAATTGTCTGCTGGATCAAACTCTCTATGACATAGTAGAGAAGGGGTAAAGTTTTCTGTTTATGTATGCAGTCCCTTCTCTTGAGATGCTATGATGCTGAAATTATTAACAGGCTTATGTACTAGCCCACTCAATTTCTTATGGTAAAAATATTTTTTTCCAGTTTCTTCCACAGGCTTCTCTCCAGCGTCCAGTACTGAGCTTAGTTCTAATAAGCTCAGATAAAGTCTAATAAGTCAGATAAACTCTGGAGGGCCTAACTTTTTCTTACTTTTTCCTACAATACCTCTCTTCTTCTTAATGGTGGCTAATTTTTATTCTAATCAACTTCAGACTCGCATTCTTGCTTCTAGGAATTAGCAGTTCTCAAAAGCAGGGCTTCCTATGCAATCTCTTGCTAGATTAACGTTAAATGATGGAGAATTGGATGCACTGGTTTCTGTAGTATGTTCCCTGCATGAGTTAAATCTACCTGGCTGGTCTTCTCAGCTTATTTTAGGCTTAGCTGGTGAAACAGTAACAAAGCAGATGTGAGAGCTTCATGTTTCCACTCATCTGGCTTACATCTTTAATGTTTTTGTGGGGAATAAGTAATTCTTTTGCTTTGTTTTGGCAACTAGACTGTCTTTGTTTTTGCATTTTGAATCTTTGTAATGCAGGAAATGCTGCAAATCGGAGTAACACGTGAAATCCATTGTCAATAAACGTCTCATCTGTTTAATTCCCTAGTTATTGTCAAGTCATGCAATCCTGTGGTATTCAGTTTTTACAATTATCTTCGGACCCATCCTTTGCTGATCCGAAGATACTTCAGCTCACCAGAAGGGACTTTGGCCACCTTAGGTCTAAAAACTGAGAAAAGTTTTGTTGATAAAATTAATCTTATAGAAAGAAAATTATTCTTCACTACTGCAAATGCTCACTTTAAAGTGGGTTGTCCTGTGCTAGCTCTTGAAGTTCTTTCCAAAATCCCAAAAGTAAGAAAAAAATCTGCTGTAGCTACAGAGAAAGATGCATCTAGTCCTCCAATGCAGGCTGGTGTTTCAGATTCCAAAGCCTTAAGGGATGGTGCTGGAAGCGGTGATATAGACTGGTCAAAGCCAATTTCAGCTTCCTTTGCTTTGGAGGATACTGCTGAGTCTTCAACACAATTTGATTGGAGTCAACCAGCAGTAAAATTTGATGATGAGCCTCTTACTCTTGATTGGGGTGAAGACAAAAATGAATCAGATGAAGAAGACAAGGATGTTGGTATAATTATGAAAAATTCGAAATCTGCTTCCAAGAGTGAAGAACAAGATGAAACCCCAGACAGTAACGTCCCACAGACACTACATGGAGAGATTTCTGATGTTGGAGACACTGAGGTTGATGTTATTGCTGAACAACTGAAGTTCAGAGCCTGTTTGAAGATCCTAATGACTGAACTGAGGACTTTGGCTACAGGTTATGAAGTAGATGGAGGAAAGCTCAGGTTTCAGCTGTACAACTGGCTTGAAAAAGAGATTGCTGCCATGCATGAAATATGCAACCATGAAGCAGGTGGCAAAGACTACTGTAAAACATACACCAAAGTAAATGGGGATCTACTTGATCATGAGAATGTTATGGATAAGCCAGACATTGGTTCCTATGAACGGCACCAGATAGAAAGGCGTAGGTTACAGGCAAAACGAGAACACGCTGAAAGACGAAAGTGGTGGCTGCAGAAGAACCAAGCTCTTCTACGAGTATTTCTGAGTTATTGTAGTCTCCATGGGGCACAAGGAGGTGGTTTAGCATCTGTGAGAATGGAGCTGAAATTTTTGCTGCAAGAGTCACAGCAGGTAAAACAAATTCAGCTGATTTGTATTTACGAGTCTGAACAGTTCTAGTCTGTCAATTTTATCAAATGCTTAAATTTGTACCTTAAGCTAAACAATTCTGATGTTCTTGAGGCAAGAACTTACTATTCTAGCTTGCTGTGCATCCGCATCCTGGCTATTTGGTTCTTCAGAATCTGCCGGAGGATTAGGCTACCTGTAATTATATAAATATTGCTCTATGTACTACAGACTTAAATGTATATTGAAATTATAGTTTCGATCACTATATTTTGGGTATCCATATAACAAGTTAAATTCAGATTAAGTATGATAAAATCTCTTTCCCTACATCACTGCACGTCATGCAAGGAGCTGTAAAGAATAGAGTCTTAGTCAGCGTACTGCTCCCTTTTCTGTATTATGGCATTTTCTACAGTAAATGTAAGTGACTGATCAGAGCAAATCCTCTGACTTGGAATAAATCACGGAAGTAGCTCCAGTCCCAGAACTTACTTTTAACATCCATCCTTGTGAAATCTTGTCTGTACTGAGTAGACAGCAGTAGAAGAGAATAAATAATCCTGGGAAAAAAAAAAAGAAAAAAAAAGTAAATTACTGTTTTATTATTATTTTTTTCTCAAAGTAATCATCTTAAGTGCAATCTTTTCTTTTAAACAGGAAACTACTGTAAAACAGCTTCAGTCTCCACTTCCATTGCCCACAACACTACCATTGCTATCTGCAAGCATAGCATCCACAAAAACTGTGATAGCTAATCCTGTGCTGTATTTAAACAACCACATCCATGATATTCTTTACACAATTGTGCAGATGAAATCACCACCACATCCTAATGTTGAAGATGTCAAGGTAATGAAATCAGGTTGTAAGAAATGCTGACTGTTTACGAAATGGTGAGAATACACTAAAATTGTGTTTGATTTTCAACAATATTGAAATATTGTTATTCTTTATTGTTATTTATTGTTTTCTATTATTATTTTATTTTTATCTTATCTATTATTTATCTTTATTATTATTTATTTTATTATTTATTTATAATTATTTATTATTATTTATTGTTATTCTATTATTATTCTTTTAGAAAGAAGGTCACAATATTGACCTTCTTTCTAAAATCTAGAGAATTGAAAATGGTAGTCAACCAACCACTTGATTTCAGACACCTTTTGGAATCTCCTTAGTTCCCTTTCATCCAAATAATTCAGTCATTCTTGAGAAGCTGTTCTAAATTTAGATGTTCACTAAAGCACTGAATTGTTACTCTTACATCACGATCATATATGTTAACTATCATCATCTTGGTCAAATCTGGTGGGAAGATTAATGAAAGTAGAGGTGGAAGCTATGAGGTACATTGTAACCTTCTGTTTATACCGTAGTTATAAATCTTAGTCCAGCGTGGATTGTACTGATTTCCATGTAATTGTGATTAATTACTTTATCTGGCCCCATATCCTAGAGTAAATAAATTCTGTTCATAAAATAGAGGGGATTGGGGAAACATATTTCCTGAGACTATACAACAGTTAATTAGTAAAAATCTAGATCATTGGTTTGTACATTTTTATCAGTATTCACATTCATTAAATTTCACTTAAATTTCTATTGAGTAAATGAAAGTAGGTGAAAGCTATGAAACTAAGTGGACCGTCCCATTGGTAGTTAGTTACCAATTTGTAAACTGCAACCCACGCTCATTTACTTCTTTACATTAGTTGGCTCCTTTTCCATCCTGCACTATGCCACATTAAGTATCATTCTTATTCTAAAAACTCTTATTCCACACGCATTTTCCTTTAAAAGGAAAGTCAGAAAGAACTGACACTTCCTAACTGTAAATCAACTATTTAGATAACTTGTATCTTTAACCTGAGGTATGGCATCTCATTAAATAGAGAGACAGGAGGAGATGGAAATGAGCAGAATGTTAAAAAGCATTCATGTTTTTTAACTGTTGGCAGTACCATTTTCAACACAGTTTGGCCTCCATCAGTCTTTCCAAGAAATCCTTGCATTTCTTCTTCTAGGAAATGGAGTGTTTCTGCTGCATTGTAAGCTCATAATAGTAATATTCTTGTTACTGGGAGAGTCCTGAAAAATTTTAAGCACGTAAATGAGGTGAAAAAGCTATTATAAATAATTAAATGATGATTACACAAACTTCTGTATCATGCATATAAAGCAAATACTACTATAATGAGTTATGATGTTATATTATATTGTTTCCAGGAACCAATCAGACTATAGAAATCACTGTTAGAACAGGACTTAATCACTTCTTCAGTATACTCACCCTGTGAGAGGTCTGTATTAGAGTAATTTTTTAATTACTATTTCCTGACTGTAGTTTAAAACTGGGACATTCTGGCATAACACATTTCAAAAACTGTTTAGAAAGAAGTGTGGTTTACATACCTTTTGTGTATAAATTACATATAACTTAGCAGCTCTTTTCATTTTAGGTGTACACTCTTCATTCTTTAGCAGCTTCCCTTTCTGCATCCATTTATCAAGCACTGTGTGACAGCCACAGCTACAGGTACAAATAGAATTTCTTTCTTACAGTCCTACATTTGAAGATTATTTAGTGCATCCAAAATGGAAATTCTTTCTGCCTGTGTCTAAGCAAAGAGATTCAACTGCTATGTATGTATAGATAACTATGCAACCCAAACATTAGTTCTGATAGTCCCTGCCAGTTTCACACAGATAAAATAATAACAATCTTTTTCTTCCAATGAAAGGAGGAAAATCTGCTATCAATCTTAGGATGCTTCTAAAAGAACGTCTGAGTGCTGTTTTCCACAGTATATCCATTGCTGGGTGGGACTGCATGGAAAATATTTGAGGTTAAATGAAGTCAGGGTTTGGACAGTTCTTGTTTCAAACCAAAATTGGCTGTAAAAATATAACAAGTTTTAATTTAAAAAGTATATACTATGGTACAAAATTGTAGTCCTGTAGAATTTTAAACATTGCATTTTCTGATTAAAAAGAGAAGCGTTTCTATATACTGTATTTATTGCAAAAATGTTCTGAAATCCTTTCTCATCAGAAAAAAATTTATTTGTATTTAGCAGCCAAACAGAAGCAAATCAGTTTACAGGGATGGTTTACCAAGGACTGCTTTTGAGTGATCGTCGCAGACTGAGGACAGAGAGTATTGAAGAGCATGCAACTCCAAACTCATCTCCTGCTCAGTGGCCTGGTGAGACAAAAATAAATTACTTTTAACATGTCTGGAAAAGCTCCACTTCAAATTTTTTTTCACTGCTCTGTAACTTCATAACTTACAGTACAACTTGATGGCAATTTTTCATGCGAACATAGAGAAATGATGGGTGAACAATGATGGATAAGTGTTTTAAATTTAGCTTTCACATGTAACAGCCGTTAGCTTCCTCGCAGATCAAAACAAAAATCTAAACTTTTTATATGGCAAATGTCTTACTTGAGGAAGAGATCAGAATCTTCAGGATAAATTCTATAAGCTGATTATTTGTCATCCTAAGATGTTTTTCTCAGGTCTGCGTCACCCTCGAGCAGAGCAGTTTCTTTCTGTTAGCTGCAGCTACAGTACTGTCTTACATACTTGCTTTTCCTGCCGTAGCCATCAAAACAACTGCTTTTCACATACTAGCAGAGAGGTAATATTGTGAGGTCAACTCTGGCCAACAGTGCAGGAGTTTCAGAGGCAAAGCAATCTGAGGCACAATTCAGAAATCTTTTTGTTCAGTCTAAGAAAAAATCATAATTGTTGATATATCAGAACAAAAGTTTCAAATGGCTATTAGTATGTGTGCACCAAAAGAGACAGAGATGCAACACCGAATTCTTCCCTGTTTGTAATTAACGAAGAGCTTTTCGTCTTCTCTCTGCAGGTGTGAGTTCACTGATAAATCTCTTAAGTTCAGCTCAGGATGAAGATCAACCAAAGTTAAACGTCCTTCTTTGCGAAGCTGTTGTAGCTGTTTACCTGAGTCTGCTGATCCATGCCCTGGCAACCAACTCATGTAACGAGTTGTTCCGACTGGCAGCTCATCCTCTGAACAGCCGGATGTGGGCTGCTGTTTTTGGCGGAGGAGTGAAACTTCTTGTAAAGCCTCGAAGGCAATCAGAAAATATTCCAGGTATTTTGTTTTCTAAAGGTCGTGCTAACGATCTGCATTTTAGACCTTTTAGTAACCCAGTAGGGGAGATTTCTTTTCTTTAAAGATTAGAAAAAAACAAGGAAACACAATTTAAGTATCAACTGGCAAGAAAATTGTAACATTAATTAAAAAGCAGAAAGAAATGTCACTTTTTTTTATTATGACTGTCCTTTATGATAACACCTAGCATGATTTGAATTTTCCATTGAAACAGTACAGGTATTTTTACTCAAAATGTAGCCCTTTAATCTGACAATTACAGCTTAACTGCTCTTTTTGATAGCTGCATTTATGTTAATTCGGGACTTGAAGACTTCTGTCTGAGTAATTGTTAGATTAAAGAATACAGATTTCATCTTCTTTGTGACAAGACTGTTGTTTCCCCCCCAAAAAATAAAACAGGAACAAGAATGTTGTTGAGGTAGAGGATTTTTTGTTTGTTTTGTTTTGTTTTCTTTAGTATCCACTTAGAATACAGATAGAATGACCTCTGCATTTAATTATTGTTACACTCAAAATAGTTTACTTGGAGTGTATGTGTTTGTGTATCTTCCCAATTGCAAGCCTTTTTCTTTCCATCTTTGTAAAACAATAACGAAAAATTTGTCAGTCAGAGGTAAAACAAAGTGCTTTAAACAGCAAGATATCAAGCGTAATATCATTAACAAATAGCCATCACATTGACTACGTGTCAAGTAGTGATGGAATCAGTGCTGTGATGCAGAACTTATACCCCAGAAGCATGATAAGCAACTTGCATGTGGAATGCCATGGGTATTTCCCAGCATAAACATTTCAGAATTACTAGTATACACCATTACTTTTCCTAATACACATCCCAACAGTACTTAGAATGGTACTGCCAGTGCTCTGGTCACTCAAACTCACGTTTGGTATCAAGCTAGGCAAATAAAATAAGTTTATAATAACACGATTTTAATTCAGACATTCTGAGTCAGAAATCATCCTCAGGATAGCATATTTCCTTATGTTACTCCTATTAGATGCTTGTTTATAACACTTTCCATTGTTTTCAACCATTATTTTTTGTGTGAAAAAGCAGATAGAACAAATCAGTGTTAATACCTACGTTCTCCTGTATGTGACGGGTGGTGCTGTGTAACAATTACAGTAATTTGGAAACAGTATTTCTGAAACTGTTTCTACTGCAAGATACAATTTCACCATGTGCAAGAAGTAACAGCTTCATCCGACAGAAAAATAGTTCATACACAGCTAAGCTCCAACTAAAAGCAGGGATCTTTCAGACAGATGAGAATGTCTTAATATGCTGAGAAGTGAAGGCTGAATCCAGGCTCAGTAGATAGGTGTAAATGAAACCGTTTGCCCAATAATTTCACTGTAACCATTCTGAAAATTCTGACACTTTGGCTTTAAAAACTACAGGTTTGAAAATTCTTATGCAGAAAATTGATATTTCATATTTAAAGTACAAAGCAAAACAGTACTGAGGTGGTATAATGTAAACACTGCTTCTAATCTTCTAGTCACAATCACTGCTGTCATTGCTGACGTTATCATAGTGTCACCACTGGTCAGTTAACATTCTGAAACAGACCATCACAGGAATGCATTACGTATTTCTCTTTTATGGAGTAACTTAAGGACATGTGAGAATAATCATTTTAGGAGTGATCAATGATTTAACAGGGTATTATTATGAACAGCTTACCTATATAAGCCTTGTTTTCATTGGAGATATATTCTGTTTTCCTTATCCTACAAGCTGCTACAGTTTCTGATGTTTCAGAGGATGGTAATGAAGGTGTGTAAAAGTTTGCTGTGTAGATGAATGGTAGTAGTGGCTTCTAAAAAAAACAAACTGATTTTAAGTATTTAGGTCCTGTGTAACAAAGTAAGTGTAATCTTCAGCGCTGCCTGCCAATAACACCTTGGAGAACAAATTTCACAGTTATATTTTGATAACTATTAAGATCCTTTGAATCTTAATAGATTTGTCAAAAAGACTTGCCCTATTCAAATTTTCTTTACTATCTTACTATCTTCTCTACTATCTGGCTTGTATTTTGAACAACTGCTGCTACTTGTGCTATTTACAGATCAGTGAAATTTTCTATACCTACTTCTTCACAAGTTAACAATTTTTTTCTTAATTTGAGAAAAAAATATCTAAAATGCCCTTTAATTCAAAGCCATGTCTCCTGGAAAACTCAATCCAGATAACAAAATGAATTTCTCATTATATACACAACGTGTAACTGCCACAGCTACTGAATTTAACTGAACCTTCTGTGTGATTACACTTCACTTATAGAGGCTGGCTTTGATCCCTGAGTTGGTAGAAGTTAGTACCGGTAATAGTGCTTTTAGCTACTTCAGTTATAAAATACAGCACTTTGGAAGATGCTGTGTTAATATCAGCTTCTCAAATTATCTGAATTTAGCACCACCTCTTCCTTCAGAAGAAATGGACAAACATCGTCGCCGTTTCAACATGAGAATGCTAGTGCCTGGAAGGCCTGTGAAAGACACCACTGTGCCACCGCCGGTACCTGCAGACAGACCCTCTTACAAAGAAAAGTTCATCCCTCCAGAACTCAGCATGTGGGACTACTTTATGGCAAAGGTAATTTAGAATGGAAAATACGTCGGAGTTTGTAAAAAGCTTATTTCTTCTCATTTAAGCTGTAAAGGGCAAAAATAGCGTGGAAATTCTGAGTGCTCTTCAAACTGAGCTGCAGAATATTATCATCTCAATGAAAGGTAAAGAGCTCTATGACTTGTCTTAGGGCTATTTCCTAACTATAAAAATATGGTTCTTGCAAATAATACAGATTAATACTTTTCTCCTTGATACTTGTTTCTTTTAGAGAACCTTATTTATGTTAAGTAGTTATCATAGACAAAAAGTATAAATTACAAGTAAAGTTAAAGGTATGTGCATTAAGAGATCAGAAAACTATTTTTATAGCAGACTTTTATTTTGCATTGCAGCCATTTCTTCCTCTGTCAGACAGTGGTGTTATATATGATTCTGATGAAAGCATTCACAGTGATGAGGAAGAGGATGATGCTTTTCTCTCTGACATACAGATCCAGGAACACAAAGATGCAAATTCTTACAGGTTAGAAGAAATTGCCATTCTTTTAGAATTACAGTATCATGCTTACCTTTTCTTCAGGTTTAAAGAAAATACAGGTGCTCTGAACAGTCCACAGTTTAGGTTGCGTATTTGTAGTTCAGTGGACGGGGGCATCTGTAGCAGTGAGATTACAGGCACAACAAATTTTGTTTGCAGTAACAAACATTTCCCTGTTTACTTGCCTGGAAAAAAAATGGGATTAGGAAGTCAGAGCTGTCTGGCTTTTGTGGGTGGGTGGAGGAACAAACAAGAAGTGCTCTACTATCACCTTCAAGACACAAAAACCATGACCTACCACAGTGCCAGCTCTAGAATGATGTTTCAGAGAACTCAGTGAAGTATGATCCTTAGGTTTCTGAATGAGATGCAAATTAAATGGACTGCTTACAGAGAAAATGTTGCAAGAAAAAAAGGGAATTAAGCAAATTAACTTAGCATTATAAAAGTAGAGGAAAAAAATGATGGGTTTTTTTGTGTGTTCCACCTTTCGTCTCTCTCTTAATCCTTATACTCTACAATATTTATATTTTCACTATCTATGAGAGTCAGCTGGGAAACTTCTGGTGTGAATACCACACTCAAGTTTTCTGTGATCACTATGATTTCATTGTAGAGCTTGTGAATGTGTTTCAGGGAGCTTGGACTTAATTTGCAATCTTGCAGAGTTTCACTCTTGCACCTGATGCATATTTTTAGAGGAAGAGTTCGAAGGATACTTGCTGTTACAGGGGGAAGCCCTCAGAGATGGCCTTAATTCTGATAGTTGATGTGTACATATCTTGCCATATGTGTCTGTTAAACTTTAAAAATTCAGTGACCTCCCTGAGTTGTTTTTCTGATCTGCGTAGTTGGTAGAAGGGGAGAAAACTGTTTTGCCAATAACTACATTACTGTTGCTTTAACACAACTATAACTATTATTTTTATATAGCTGGGCTCTTCTGCATCTGACAATGGTAAAATTAGTTCTGCACAACGTTAAGAACTTCTTTCCCATTGCTGGTCTGGAATTTAATGGTAAGTTAAATTCTACTTCACGTTTTAGTTCTCTGTGTAAGTGGCTTTCTGTCAGACTTTGCTTTTAAATATATTGTTTAATTTTTATTTTACATAACTTAAGCATTCTTAAACAGTTGTTAAGAAATATGTTTCTGCTAAACTTTTTGTTGAACGGTTGTATTGCTCTACTTTTTTGTACACACCGTAACTTATATGACCTTTTTTCTCTAAGCCTTTATTAATATTTCTGTTTAGATCTGCCTGTAACATCACCATTAGGCATTGCTGTAATAAAAAATCTGGAACATTGGGAACAGATTCTTCAAGATAGAATGGACCAGTTTGAAGGCCCACCACCAAACTACATCAATACCTATCCTAGTGACCCTGGAGTAGGTGCAGGACCAGCTATTCTCCGCAATAAAGCAATGATTGAACCTGAAAACACACCATTCAAGTAAGTTTTTTTTTCCTATTCCTTAACCACAGAAATACTGAAGAGTATTTCTGTCTAAACGTAAACAGCCAAAAGAAGTTTAGCTAAACTTTAGTTATAGCCAGTGCTTTACAGAATCCATTTTCCTCACATCCATTTATTACTTCTTTTGTTGCTGTTTCTTGCAGCTGCCTTTACTTATTTTGCTGCACTTTTCACAGCTGTAGAAAGAAAAGTAAGGTGGAAAGAGCAAAGTTTGGAGACTACAGATCAAGGGCAATGGCTCCTGCTAGAAGGTCCCTTTTCACCCACCTTTTCTGTTCTTTCAGTAGCAGCTATTTCCCACCCTGTCCTCACAAACAGAGGAAAGCTTGTATCATACATGAAGACATCAGGAGGGAGAAAGAGTTGTAGTAACAGTCCTTATAAAGTCAATCCTCCTGTGTTAGGCATATGTCATGTTTGCAAGTATCTTTAAATGCAGTCCTTGAAGAATTTTATTCATCTCAAAAGTAGTTTACTTTTCTAGAAATACTAAAATACAACTTCAATCACTTAAGCTATATGGTAATTTGAATTTTCATCATTGGCACTATAAGATTTTATTAAGATATTCTTACAAATACAAGAAAAAGAATGTATCTCTTGAAATTTGCCTTGAAGATCTTAGAACATTAGACTTAGATGGTTTTCTTCCAAATTGAAATTTAACCTAAAGTAGATGTGAGGAGGGACAGGAGTAATCTACCTGTAATTAAACAGAAGCTGTTTCCTTTTTATTTCTCCTTCTGCATCACCCAGATCAAAGGATTATTCAGCTCTTCCAGCAAAAAGGCTCTGGCATTTTCTCGTGAAGCAAGAACTTCTTCAGGAGACTTTCATAAGATACATATTCACAAAGAAAAGAAAGCAAAGTGAGGTAAGCAAAAAATTACCTTTTCTTTGTTGTTTTTTAAGAAATCTCAATTATAACCATACCTCAGTCTCTTCAGTATGTATTTTAATTTTGCTTTGAAATGCCTTTCTGGTGGCATTTCAGTCTATTTCCTTTCATTTGGCAGTGCTGTGTTTTCAGTGTTTTTTTTTTTTTCAAATCAACGTGACAATCATGCTGCTTATTGAAATATCAACTGGAGCAAATATTTTAGACGAGACATATTTCATCTTAGCTTTGTGTATTTGAGAAGTGTTCTAATAAATAATTAGAACATTTGCAATAAATGCAGTAAGTAAATAAACTTGTTTTCATGTATTTCTTGTTGTCATATTGAAAAAGAAATTCAAGTGAGCTATTACTTTGTGTATATGTATATATGCATGAGTAATATATACATATAAAAATAATATTATATAGTAATATATAATATGGGATTTTATGAATTGTACCAGTTACAACTGTAATGAGTTGTAATTGTAGTTTTTAACCAAAATAAATACCATAGGAAATAAATACATTATTTAATACCTTTAAGATTTCCTGTAAGTATGGAGTTTGTGTGTGTATTACTCCTCCATTTATTTACTATATCATACATTTTGTGTTCATCTGGGAGGCATTACATTTTGAGTGAGTTTGTTTAGATTCCTGTCGTAGTTCCTGTGCCTTTTATAAGAAGTTAAAAATACATTTGTCATCATTTACTGACAGAGTGGCCTTTAAAATCTAGTTTGGAATGTTTCATTCTTTTTTTATATTTGTTTGTGCATGTGTTTTGTGTTTGTGACTGTGTGATGTTATGTAGTCTGTAGAAGATCGTGTGGAGCAGGTCAAACAAAACTGCGTAGCAGAAGATCACAAAAACAAGGTAGTATCCCTTCTCCCAAACCTCTGGCACATTCTTAAAAGTTCTGTGGAACTGGCTTTTCTTTCTCTAATGTGACTAACAGAAGCTATGTGTTCTGTGTAGTCTGTGTGGCAGGCTTTTAATCGGTGAATTAACTTTGGATGTCCTTTAATTGGGATGAGTGAGCACTTTGTAAATAGTGTTGTACACACAACTTTGTGTTTCTTACACTCAAACACGTCTGGCTCCTAGAACACAAAACAGTCTGAGAAGTCTAAAGTTTAGCTTCCTAAAAAATGCTGAGGCCACTGAACTTTTCTTGCATGAATTTTGTATAGACTTTTGCACTCTGAATGTACAACTACAAAATGGATTTTCAGGCTAATTAGAGTTTCTCATAAATGTTTTGTAGGTTGAAGCAGATCTTGGCTACCCTGGAGGAAAAGCAAAAGTAATTCACAAAGAATCAGATATGATAATGGCATTTGCAATTAATAAGGTAGGCCTCAAATTTTACTAGTAAATGTAGTAGAATAATCTAAACTGAAATTAGTTTAAATTTTCTATTTGTGCTGCACAGGCAAACAGCAATGAAATTGTTTTGGCATCTACACATGATGTTCAAGAACTTGATATTTCAGCTCTACTGGCTGCTCAGTCATTTATATGGATTGGAGAAGAATATGACAGGGAGTCAAAAAGGTAGGATTATTTCTCCATGGATATAGTGGGCAGATAGGTTTACTGTGAGGCTGTATGTGGAATTCCAGTGCACAAAATGTTAATTGCATAATCTTTGGTAGGTTTTAGAACACTTTCAAAAGGAGTAGTGGTGGAAGAAAGCAAAGGAACATTAGTATGTTTTACAAGTGGTAAAACTAAGTTTTTGAGGGATTTGAGTATTTGGGGCACGTCTACATTGCTCAATGAAATACAGTCTCATGGTGTATAAGCTAATAAAAGAAGCTGTATATCAGAAACACGTGTAGTTGCAAAACTGCTTTGTTGAGCCTACTTCTGGTACCTGATGCTAGCTGTCCAGCGCAGTGGCCTGATCTCCTCCGTTATGCTGAGAGCAAGCACTTCCCTGCACTACATTCCATTGCACAGAGCAGGCAGTTAAAGATGCACAGGCCAGGAACACTAGATGCTGTAATATCTTTCTGTCCATATTTTTAACAGCATATTCTCCTCAAGGGAGCTCATATTCTCAACAACTTAGAATCACATGTTGAGGTTAAACACTGATGTCTGTGTGGCATAGGGGAGTTTTTGTGTATAATACAAGTGAAGAAGTTATACATTTATAGTCTTCACTGTATTCACTTTCTCTGTCCACTGCCACTGGGCTCTTAACAGCAACGAGATAAGTGAACAGCATTGGTGGCAAAGAAACATTTGTTTAAAGCAGAACACTGCTGTTTTCTTACAGTTCTGATGATATTGACTTTCGTGGTTCTACCACAACACTAACTCAGTCAACTGCACCATCTTTTGGAGTGACTCAGATACAACCATCTTCATCTATGCCATGGCTGGGCACTGGTCAAACTAGCACTGGAGCTGGTGTGGTAAGTACTTTAGTTGCATGCAGCCCTGTAGACTTACTGTTGTCTTTGCTGTGTCATTCAGTACACAAGTTATTGTAGTGTTAATTCAGTGTTAAAATAAAAGGCCTAAAGTGACCAAGACCTGGCCAAAGAGAAGATCACACTGCGTATCTTCTTTAAGATTATAGCATAGCATTATTGTGACTTGAAAAATAATGAGCCAAACAAGATTTTATGAGGGAGTTGTGAAGTAGGACCTGCAATTTCTCCAAAAATAAAATGCAATTTTTTAAACTACTCTTGCATTGGGACTAATATAAAAAGCATTACATCAGCCATCTGTATAATGGAAGATAATACGATCCGAAATTTCGTGACTGAATAGACTGTCAAAAACAGGCTTTAATTACTGTACTAAAACTAGACATAATTAGATACAAATAATGCTAGTTTGCAGGCATTTTAATTATGGAGGACATTTACCATATAGCAGAATAAAGAAAAATTGAATAATGTGTTTATCTCTTCTTGATTTTTTTCAATTTTTTTTTTTTTTACAAAGCTTATTAAAAGAAATCTGAATAACGTCAAGAGAATGGCTTCACATCCAGTCCATCAGTATTGTAAGTGAATCACATTTGCCAGTATGAAGCAGACATTTTTCTATACCATTCTGTAGTACTAATAAATGCCTATTTCTTAATCCAGATCTTACAGGAGCACAAGATGGGAGCGTTCGAATGTTTGAGTGGACAAGGCCACAGCAATTGGTCTGCTTTCAGCAGGCTGGGAACGCCAGGGTTACAAGAATGTATTTCAATTCCCAGGGCAATAAGGTAAGCACAATATCTGCAGTTTTTTATGGAACACATTTGATCATGCTGTGACCTCTAGAACAGTTCTATCTGGTGATATAGAAAACTCCTGTTAACATATCTTAGAATAACCATAACCAGTACCATTTCATTTTTACTGCATATGAAAGCTCTGTAATAAACAGTGATTTTTATTCTCCTTTGTTTCCTGTCAGCTTCACACAGATTCCTGTCAGATTACATTAATACAAAGCAAGATTTTCAGTAATCTATCTGCACTGTTTTTACACTTCAACAGTAAAATCTATTGCAGGAAAAATGCCCTGATTTATATCAGCTTGACTGTCTTCTCTTCCAGACTCCTTCCCTATAGAACTGTTTATTCTCTGCATATTCTAAGCAATCTCAAAACAATTTGTTCTTAAACTGACATACATGCATACAGATTTTTAATGCCTCTACAATTTAACTGAGCTGACATAGAACACAGTTGGATCTGAAACCTCTTCCTTATGTTCTCGCAAGGAAAACTGAATATGATTCACTCAAAAAAAAAAAAAAAAAAGGTTTTGGGTGCTGTAAAGTTATCTCATCTGTTGATTTCAGGCTAGTCCTTATTAGCTACATTTTGAGACAAAAAACTTTGCAGTATTGTGTGTCATATTTCCTGTTTTCAAACTTTTCTGTAATTTGATTCTAAGTGGTGAGCTTTTAAATCAAACATTAATTGCAAAAATGGAACTTGCCTATTTTGCAGAACAAAACTCATATTAAACTAAATACAGATGTTCAAAAAGTACTTCATACTTTGCTTTCTGGCTATAATAAAGTTGAATGTTTTGGCTAGAAGACATACTTACAGCCCATTAATTGAACAGAGTAAATATACTGCACTACAGTGGAGAGCAGGAAAAAAAGTACAGAAGAGCCACACACTGTGGCCAAAAATAAGTATGTGAGGTAGATAAGCTGCAGAAAACAATGGACAAAGGGAAGGGAACTGGGAGAAATAGCCACCTTCATTTTTCAAAGTTATGCTAAGAAATGCATTTCACTCCTTGCAGTGTGGTGTTGCTGATGGTGAAGGATTTCTAAGTATTTGGCAAGTAAACCAAACCACCTCAAATCCTAAGCCTTATCTGGTAAGTTAACAGTTGTGGGTTTTTTTCTTCTCATAGAGGAAATTTAGTCTTCAAGACTTTACACAAATCAAGACTGTAAGAGTTTCACTGAGGCATTTTTGTTTCGCTTATTTTTAATTGGCATACTTCATCAGCATGCTTATTTTCACTACTATTGATTTGAAGCTCAAATTGTAAAGTGACTGTAAGCTGTGATGCAATTACAAATGCTATCAGCATTGCCCTTGATTAAATAAAAATGAGAGCTCGCAGTAAGGACTTTACAGCCCCAAGAAATAGTAAAAACACTCTCTTCTTTTCACTGCTAATTATCAGCACAAAAAGATCATGCTTAATTTGAAATTCAGGCTAATGTGATAAAAGACATTGTAGATTTTTTTAATAGTTCGATTATTTTAGTATTTGTTTTAGATTTTTTTAATCCATTGATTCATCTTCTGAGATTTCAAGCTGCACTGTGTGTCACTGTTTCAGCTTTCAAAACCTTAAGACCATTTCCTGTACGACAGCAGTGACATGACACTGATAGTAGCACTTGATGCTACTATCAGACTACAACTGATATGATTGCTTCTCTGTTATTTTGCTTTGTTTTAATAGAGTTGGCAGTGTCACAGTAAAACCACAAGTGACTTTGCGTTTATAACCTCTTCAAGTCTCGTGGCCACGTCAGGACAGTCCAATGACAACAGGTGTGTTTAAAGAAACTGAGGCATTTCACCAGAGCTACCTATTGATGTCTGCTAACCCACTGCTTGTCACGCATTAATACGTGCCTGATGTTTTAAGGCTTAGCATTATAAGTTTACTTACTGCTCAGACCTGACAGATTATTTCTTTGAACATCATTCCTTCGGTCCTTTGTTTTCCAGCATTTAGTTTGTGAGGGATGGTTAAGAATTAAACAGTTTTTCCATGGTGTATTCCATGTTCAGAAAGTTCTGACATGCTGCTATGAGGATAAACATGTTCAGTAAAAGGAAGATAATTATTTTCCTTTGAGAAGAGCAACCTGAAAAACTTCTTGGTTCATCCTAGGGTTAGTATACATCTTAGAGGCAGAAAGTACAGCCTCTATTATGAAGCATAAAAGAGCACAGAAAGAGTTAAGATCTTAAATCTTTCCATATGCTCTCCAATGACTGCAGAGAGCCAAGGGCTCCTAGTTCAGTTCTACCTTCTAATCTTTGATACAGAACACAGGCACTATCTGAGTCCTGTCACCCTATGAATCACTTATCAACAGGCCATAATGACTTTTTTTTCTTTCAGAAATGTGTGCCTCTGGGACACTTTGGTTTCATCTGGTAACAGTCTTGTACATGGTAAGTGCTGCAGTGAAAATATAAGTCTGCTTCTCACTGAATAAAGAAAAATACAGAATGCATTTTCAGGGCAAGGAGAGAAATTTATGCTGAAGAACTAATCTATGTATTTGTCTGTATATTTGCACGTCCCAGGTCTGATACATGTCTCTAGCATTATCATTATCTACTCTACAGAGAAAAGTATGAAGAACACACTTAGAGCTATTTTTGTTACAATAAGGGCTGAAATACTTAAATACAATCCTAAAAAACCTACACAAGTGACTTAATCAAAGCTGCATTATTAAAGACTGTATGTATGCAGAATTTCACTTAAACAAGCAATTCATAGATCCACTACTTTCTTAAACTACCAAGAGAAGACAACTGTAGGTAACAGCAGAAGCAAATTAGAAAAAAAATGTCTTTATCTTTCAGCAGCCAGGCTGGATTCTTAACAAGATGTTTTTATCTATTTGACCAAGTTCAGTACATTCATCTTTAGGTAAAAAAAAAAAAAAATAAAGCAAAATTCTATCACCTTGCACTGTGGAGGAAAAATTAATTTAAAATCTTAATATGAGAGCTTGGATTTGTAAAAAAGCAACTATCATACACAGCTGCAAATAACTGCAGTACTGGAATGAACCTAGCAATTACCTGTGTAAACAGTAGGTACCTTCTTAGACTCACTTTTTTAAACCAGCAGATTGCACTCAAGTTCTGTCTCATTTTAAAGAATTCCAGTCAGGGCACCTAAGAAATAAGAGTTTAGGAAATTATAACAGAATAATAAATGTGTATATGGTAATTAATACTTACTCTAATTTTTATCTTCAGCTATAGTATTATTCTTTTTTTTTTTTTTTTTTTAGTATTTTATTTTAATGTACTTTAATGTATATGTTCAATGTTGTATTTTCTTAGGGTTCTTTTAATTCATGTATGTATATTAATTCATGTATAATTTATTTACAAAATATATATAACTCATATATATTCTAATAAAGATAAGTTAGACTGCATATTTCTTGTTCCCTAGACCTAGGTAGCCCTTACAAGAGCAAAGAACGATGTTAACTGATACAACATTATCAATATGAAGGAATGTATCTATCAAGTTAGAAAACAGTAACAGAAATGCATGTGAAGATCAAAAGCTACTTACAGTTTCAAATCTATTAAACTGTGGCATCCTTCTTCTTCAGCCTTCACTTGTCACGATCATGGTGCCACGGTACTACAGTATGCACCGAAGCATCAGCTGCTGATTTCTGGTGGTAGGAAGGGATACATCTGCATCTTTGACATCAGACAGAGGCAAATCCTTTATACCTTCCAAGCACACGATTCAGCTGTTAAGGCCCTTGCACTGGATCCTTCTGAGGACTACTTTGTTACAGGCTCAGCAGAAGGTAACATGAAGGTAAGCTATAGAGTAGCTGAGTTGTACTAGAAGAGTATTTATCTTAAGCAGTGCACAGATATATTTTGGTCAGCATGCTGTAAATAGGTACATGAACATGGTAACAAAACAGCTGAAAAAAAACAAAAAGTCCACAAAACTTCTACATTTGATAAACAGGATGCTTACTTTTATCTTTCAAGTATGAGATTAAATATTCTGGTATCTGTGTTCTCCACTAAAGAAGATAAAAGTGTTTTAAAAATTGCAATTTTAAATGGTTAAAGCAAAATTCATGGTTTGAAATCTTATTTTTCCCACTTTAAGATGTATTGGTTTTGCCTTTGGATCTGTCTCCTTATAATACAGTGGGCACTCAGTAACCTTAATATCTTTCAACATTTCTGTAACACCAAATTCTTTTTTTCACTTGGTGCTGTAGCACAAGACAGCTACTGGGATTTCACAGGAGGCAGACGAAAAAAAAAACAACCAAAAGAAATAGAGGCTATTTTAAATGCATCCTGTACCTTTTTGTACTTTCCAAGGGAAGAAAGCCATTGGGCACCTCTGATCAGGCAGCACAGCAGCTTTGCCCTGTGAAGTAACCAGCTGCCCTACATTATGGTAGCTGTTTTGCTGTATGTTTCAACAAGAGCCTCTTAAGATCTGTGGCAACTCTTGCTTATAGATAACAAAAAAAATCCCCTCTCTTTGCTGAATAGGGTTTACAAGAGCCAAGAATCTGAAATATTAGAGAAAAAAAATATAAAAGTCCTAATTTTCATTATCTTTCATCTCATTCGTCATTCTTTTGATACAGGTGTGGAGATTGACTGGCTACAATTTAATCCATTCATTTAAAAATGAACATGCTAAGCAGTCCATTTTCAGAAATATTGGTGCTGGTGTCACCCAGATTGAAACCATACAAAGGAATCGTATCTTCTCCTGTGGAGCAGATGGCACCTTGAAAATGAGGGTTCTTCCCAACGCTTTCAACATCCCTTCAGGCATTTTTGACATTCTGTAGCTTTCTGCCAGCTAACCCTGTTTTTATATAATGTCCCTTTAAGTCTCAAAAAATGCAGTGATATGCACTGTGGAACTTTTCTGTTGCCTTTCAAAGCAATTACAGCAACATTAAGTATTAATGGGGGGAGGAAAGACACAGTACTTTTCAACAGGTATATTTTGAATATACCTATAAGGATCACTGGGATGGAAATGTGAGTACTGTGCTGTAAAAGCAAAGAATAAAACCCAGTACAGTCAGTTGTGGGTGGGGTATTGCTCAGTAACCCACAGGCTGCATTTAGTAAGTATAAGTGTATTGTAAAGGTCCTGACTGTCAGCCACTTAACAAGCACTGTGCTCTACAAGTCAGTAAGCATTTCTAAAGTGATTCTGATTATTTTTATTCCAGTTTTTCCCACTAATGGAAGCATGTCTACAACTTCTCATTGTAAAATAGTTTAGTTTTAATTAAAGGTACTCAGTGTATTTGGTTTTCACAAGAACGTGTAATGGATGCAAATGTGCAATCAAGAATGTACTGTGAGACGTATCATTTTATGCTGAGATTTCTTTCCCAGTTAGTATTACTACATAGTTGATACTGTAAACTTGCACACTAACATTTTTAAATGCTTTTTTTTGTTTTAATTTGCACACTATTTCCCTTCCTTTCTGACAGCTATGTTCTCTATTGGCCACCTGCCTTTACTTTAGGAATGTACTGTGTGCATTAAATGTTTGTAGTGAGGACACCCATGGTTCTGGTCAGCTTTTAGTTTTTGAAATTCATTTGTCCAGAAAATACTTCATTAAATGAAGCTAATAAGAAAATACCAATAGAACATACAATGCCACATTTCAGATGAATGTCAGGCTTTATGTGGCCAGCTAGTAAATAGTGGATAAAACTGGTAATTAAATTATTACCACAGCATATTGTATAAACTATGCAGAGTTCAATATTGTTTGCTTGTAATATAACTAGCTACTGTTGTCAGATGTATTTTTCTGTTGTAAACAAAAACTATGTTCTTAAGACACTGGAAAAGATGTCTGTGTATTTAAATGTTAATGAAGTGTCTTACTCTTCCAATGAAAATTTTGATGTCTGTGCTGTATTGTAAAATATACTGGAATAAAAAGCACCTTTCTCCAAAGGCAGTCTTAAATTGCAGGCTGTGAAGTAGGAAAAGAAAGAAAAGTAAATGTCATTGTTTAGTTTTCCCTTTGTAAGTTAAATAAATTACTTTTATTTCATGGAACAGTTCACTTCAGAACTTTCTTACATTTAAATAGGCTTAACTGAACTTCTTAGAGACTGAATGAGCGAGCTTTGACTTGACCTGACCATACTCAAGTAAGAAAAACTTTTGCATTTCATTTTCAGCTTTCCTAGAAAATTATGAAGCCAACATGTAATTCTCCATCTCCAACTGAGGCAGCTGCAAGAAACACTTCTTACACAAGCCTGGCTCAGCCACTGAGGCAGGAGATGGAGTTTGCTGGCCTTTCTCCAGTAGGTTGATCTGACTGGGTCAGCAATGACATTCAGAAATTTAACATATTTAACATATGCATGCTATATAAAAAATTTCAAATCTGGCTTAAACTATATTTTCACCAGTATATATTCCTGATGATTTGTTTTTTTTTAAACTAAGAAGTCTACTTTCTTAGTAACAGAATTAAAAAAAAAAACAAACCACAACCTCCCCCAAGATGTAATTCTGGACTGTGACATTTTGCATTATTTTTGTGGATAGGATTCTTGGCACATGAGTTCTGATGTGCTTATTAGTTCACAGTATTAATTGTGCTTTTTTGTCTCTGCCTGCACCTCTATTCTTAGCACAGGAGGCCAAAATCCCGGCCTCAGTGAAACCAGCAAACATGCTAAGAGAAGAGGATACTACCCACGGCCAGCCATCACTGTATCACACACTGAAGCTCAGCTGCAGCAGCTTTATTTTTCTAATACATCTGTTAGTTAAGTTCCGCATGCAAAGATCATCCTGCATTCTTTTTATCCATTCAATGGCTCCTTGATACCAAGTAGGCATTAAACAGCTGAGTACAGTCAGGTTTAAGAGACTTTGTTTTTAAATATTTGGATTAATCCCACGGATTTACACCAATAGGCACTGACAACTTTGAAATTCAAGTTTTCAGAGGGCAATTTTGAATTGAAACACACAAAGACACAATGGATGTTCCAATGTTAAAGTTAGAAATCTGAAGAACTGAACAAAATTAAAATCAAAAGCTCCTATCACTTTTTGCCTCTTGTTCCCGAAAGTTTGAATGTGAGTGGCTACCTTCTGAATCAAGTCACTAAGCACTATAACAAATACAGGCCATCCTGCTCCAGGTATTTCATTTTTCAAATACCAGCAAAGAAGTACACTCTCCATTTTGTGACTTCATTTCTATGAATAAGTGTGAGGAAAATTTATCAGAAATGCACTTTCCTTGTAACTACACTTAGTGAGCTGTAATTCTATGAAATGGTGGACTTTATGTGGCAGTGAGAGGGGGAAGGAAGAGATTCCAACAATACAAGCAACTACAACACTGTTTAAACAGGAATTTTAATTTTAAAATGTACATGTTTTCTTCCAATTTTATACCCAGTTACTTTCCTTCCCACATTTGCTTTACTAAACAGTTTCACAGGCGTCAGTATTTAATAATGTCATTACTACCATTTTCCTTGCAACTGGGGCTGGATTGTGCTTTTAATGATGTAACAGTTGGCTGGACTTCTCAAATCTGAAGACTTTGCTTTTTGATATTTAAACAACTCTTTCCAGTCCTCTTAACAGCTCTATATCCTTGTCAAAAATACGTTCACAGAGAAGAGGGGCAACTGAGGAAAGTATTTGTACACAAGTTCATTATTTAGACACTTATACCATAATTGCTGACTAGAAAATGACTGCAGATAAGATGATTGCAACTGGAAGTTATAAATAGTCACTGCTGATC
This sequence comes from Lagopus leucura, assembly GCF_019238085.1. Classification (NCBI taxonomy): domain Eukaryota; kingdom Metazoa; phylum Chordata; class Aves; order Galliformes; family Phasianidae; genus Lagopus; species Lagopus leucura. Next base: position 6,586,982 of record NW_024962269.1, on the reverse strand, counting down.
ACAGGACCATGGAATAATCAACATACATTAGGTCTAATTATTGGCTCAAGAATGGGAAAAACAAAAGCAAGTCTGTGGTAACTGTGTGCCAGCTGTAATATCGAACATTCTCAGAACAACAAAAAGAAGAAATAGCCTGTATGATTTAAGTGCATTTATACAAAGGGGTCTGATTTCCCTTTTATGCAAGCACGCAAACCACCATCAGTGAACAGAAAGGGTACACCAAGTGAAGGGACTCCAATATGTATATCATATAGCTTTAAATAATCTGTTTAGTCAAACATGATTTACTAACATTCCTTTTTAAAATATATTCATCCACCAAAATGTACTGGATATACCATTAAACTCCCATTCTCCCATGTATACAAATTCTTATCTCTTAGACTGTATGAGAGCATAGCAAGAACAGACTGTGAAGACCTTAACTCAAACCTTGCATCAACCTGCTTTTCTTTCAGTAAATCAAAAGCAAAACTTACTGTCATGTCCTTAGTATCAGTAACATAGATAATTCCACATGCTATGAATGCATTACCAGCTTTGGACTTTGGATATGTAGTATTGATATGCCGAATGACCGAGAACGTTTCTTCATCAATGTGTGCTACTATTATTGTTTCATCAGTGCTTGAGGCATATATAATCCAGAGTCCTTTTTCATCCACTGCTATGTTGAAATACGTCTTCGAGTTAGAAAAGAGGTAGTTACGGCCGTGATACAGGGCATTCTCAATGAGCAGCATGCCCAGTGACGCTTTATCAAGCCCAAGTCTGAAAGGAAATAAAGTATCAGTACCTTGTGTTAAAAGTGTGTTTGTATTTCAACCGGCTGGATGGATTGATTCAGAGGATGTAATTACTGATAGAAGCATTGTTGAAAATACTTAAGGACAATTCTAGTGATATCTTTTAAAATGAAGCGCTCCACCGAAAGCACCTTCCAAAACACCAGGAGAAAACTTGACAATAATAACCAATTTGGGGCACACAAGAGCATGAATTCACTTTGGTAAGTTTAGTTTCATTTAGTCTATGAATGTTAATATCAGTGAGATGAAGGAAGCCAACTAAAAGAAAGGACGAGTGTGAAAAAATGGGATACCAGGTGAAGCCCAAAACTGAAATCTACAGAAATTTGCCTTCTACCTGGCAGGAGCTAAAGGGAGAGAGTGTGACTGACCAAACTGGCATGAATTCTGGGCAGGTTCACCTAGTCTTAGAGCTCGTCTTTTGAAAATAGTTCAGATAATGCAGTGATTTGCTCAAATGAACATCAAAGGAATAAAAATGCTATTTTGCAGAGCCAAAATTCTGACCTCATGCCTCTGAAAGGACAGTTTGAATGTCTCCTCTCTGATGTATAAAAGTGGTTTTATTCCTTGAAATTCCTTAATATGATGATAGTCCAAAGATAGTGGCATTTAGCACCTTAAAATTGAATTCTTCTGCAATTGCAAGAAGATACTCAGCTGCTATCAAAGCTATTTGCAGTTAATATTTAATCAGTGAGTAGTGTAGTGCTCTAGTAAGTGCAGAGTATGCTTTTATCCTTTTAAGAAATGCATTCTGTAACAAAGCACATTTCACTGTCTAATATTTCTGTAACTATATAGCTAATTTCCTCAAATACAGGAAAAGAATTTTTCAGTCCAGGAATCTACTATCCAAGAGTTTTCTGAAAGTCAGACTTAAGACTGACAAATCATGCAGGAAAATGATCCAAAGAGAAGTCAAAACTCAAAAAGTGATTCACTTCAGCTTTTCTAGAACTCAGCTATGCAGCAGCTCCATATTCCAGCAGCACATGTTTGCATTAGAACATGCTTTTAGGGCTGGAGTTGATTTCCAAAAATGTGTCAACCTTGCTAAACCTATTACTCACTTCATATTTGTAAACAACCTGATGCAAGGGCTAGCAGGAACAGTCCCACAGAAATGCCAGTTTTCTTCAGGAGGCTTTTCTATATGAGTCAACAAGGCAAAAAGCATCTCAAGATGCATTAGAAACGAGCAAGATCATAGAATCATAGAAAACCCTGTCTTTTTCTCTTTTATGTGAAAATTCTGAAGCAGAATAGTGAGGTTTCATTCCTGAGGTTCCCTTCCTGTCACTCCATGGGGACTGTGTAGCCCAGAACTCCAAATGGTTCAATTAAGTCCTTAATCTTCCATCACCTTGAGGTAAAAGGTGAGATACAGGTCAATGTCACATCAACCACATCAAGCTACAAGCAGTATTCTGATCAACTGAGATGAGTAAGTCGACCAAAATGAATAGAAGTGCAAAAACATTACAAGACAAAAGTGGAAGGGATGAAGCATTCCTTATGCAAGGGATCTGGCCATCACTAGAAAATTTACTTAAGGGTATCAGAGAAACCTAATTTTGTCAGCTTGTAAATGTGACAAGAAACTCCCAGATATGTTTCCAGCATTTGCAAAATCATCTAGCCACCTTCTCACCTGTTCTTTGCACAGCATCAATACAAAAGCTGCCAGAAGCTTTTTTGCAGCCAAGAATCAAGGATTTTACTACAATAAATTTCATACTGCCTAACCCTTTCTATGCTGAAAATAAATAACCTCAGAGTGAACAACTGAACAGAATGGCAAACTTTGAGCAACTTCTTTGAGAGGTTCTGAAGATTCCATGAATAGCTTGTGTTCTTCTGTGCATGAAGGCAGTTCCAAATTAAGGGTGTCCAAGCAATGGTAAGGAACTTCTGTACTATCACTATGCACTGTTTAGACGGAGATGGTCATTAAAAATGTAAAAACAAAAATCCCTGAAGATATTTAAAGGAGGTTGCCAAAAAATGAGTTTGTCTTTGGCAGAATAAATATTATAGAATCCAAGCAGCTTGCTTACATTCCTTAGCATCTAAATGAATATAGGAAGAAGGCACACACACCTGCTTGGGTAGAGACATCAAAGTACAGTAATGTTCTTGGCTCAGACATCAGAGTCAACTGAGCTTGAAAGAAGATGAAATCTTTCACTTGCCCTTGGGCTGTATTTCTTTGGCTCTTCCCACAAGATGAGATTCTGTTTTTGATTTGTATTGTCTGTCATCAGTAGAAACTGAAGAAATAAGGATGTAATTTCCAGCTCAAATTCAGGGTGATGCATTGGGAGAGTTACAGAAATTTACTAGAAGGAAACCAAACAGCGGAGTGATTCCTCCACAATGGAACATTCAATCACAGGTCGCTACTCCTGTGCCTTGGTGCATTCCTGTGCATGAGCAGCATTAACTCAACCCTTACCAGCATTAACTCAACCCTTACCAGCAAAGAGCAGTGCTATCTGAGAGCAAGACCTGTGCATCAACCCAGGAAGAAGCTCTGGTAGGCCAACATGTTCCATAAGTGGGCTTCAGTTGTATAACCCTTTATCTGTGTCCCCCAGACTGAGGCTGAACCAACTGCTATGCTGATGCAGCTAGATACACACACACCTTATTTTCTTTAATCATATTCTTTTTTCTGACCCTTGTATTCCTTATTCAGATCACATTTCTTTCTGCCAATTATGAACACAGCAAAGAATCCAAGTGCAAAAACACCAGTGTATAATAAGAACCTGCTGGACCCAAGAATCTTCCAATAGAAAAATCCACTGCCATCTCTGCACACAGCATCTTTTCAATCTGAAGGACCAACTGTTTTGCATCTCATACATCATATAGTTACTGCTACAGTTATCTGCCTGGACACAGAGCTGCACAGTGATTAAAGAGCTAATTGTCACAGCAGAGTAATGAGCTGAGAAGCCCAGTTCCTCAGCTCCAACACATGATGCACACATAGACTGCATGGAAGGCCAGTGACCCACATTCCAATTACAGACAGGAAAGTGTTAATTGTTCTATTCTGAAAAGAATTCTGAACCACTTCTTCCATTCTTCCTATGCTAGATAGTACCAAAAAGAAACAAAACAGTACAAAAGAAGTGGCCTGGCTTTTTGAGGTCCATCTTCATTGCTAACATATGGCTCCTCGTTCCACCACACCATTAGCCTTAAGCAAATTATATTTGACTTACTTCAGAATGACATTGGTTCCTCCCTTTTGGTAGTACAGATGATTGTTTTGTACTGCGTGACCGCAACCGTAAAAGAATCCTGTGATGTTAATGATCCTGTAGCTGTCATTCAGCAAGGCATTGGAATTCTCATATTCTTTTATAGAGTTTCCTAAAAGGAAAAATAAAAAATAAAATTAAAAGACCATCATTTGATTTACCTAATTTCTGAAATCCCTACCCTAAAATTCAATCAGAATCAAGTTTGTGACAGACAATAATCGTATTTATGTTTTCAACAATAATTTAATATGCTGGAACATGATAAAATAATCCAGAAGCAAAGCCAAGAACACATAAAGGTGTTCAAGGGGCAGCTTCCCATTGAGTAATCAGCCTTAATGTTGAACACACTTGCTAAACTGCGACAATATTTCCTTCCACCATTCACGTCCTGGAAAAGATCCTGCAATAATGTAGCTCACATAGCATCTGATTCATTTACACTCTCCCTTAATGGTGAGACAAAGTCCTAGCTACAATTTAGGGGATTAAATTAAAACCATAGAAAGCGGTAAAGGACAAGAATACAAAGACATGGACAATGGGCACTAAAAAAAAAATCCTTAAGCTATTCAGAATCAACACTGGATTCTGAAAACGTCAGAAAATATTAGAAATGTCTATCATCACATGCATAGCTAAGTGTTAAACAGTGATATGGAAAACACTCTCAAAAAGATGTGGGTAAAACCATCACGCTTTGTTTGAAACATTAATCTGGGTTGAAGGAATTACGAAGGCAATGTTAATAAGCCTGACTTTTGATGGTAACTAGCAGTGCCATACCTGAGAAGTGCATGGTAAGCCAAATCCTTTCATCGCTCACATTCCCAGGTTCCCGCATCCACGTTCCAAATGTTTGCTGTACGCTGACAAAGTGAACAGGACTTCCTACAGATGTTATGACACACTCTAGTAGAGAAAAAGCACGTGTCTGTTACCTGTGTGACTGCAACCCAGCAAGCAGCAGCTAGGCTGACACTCTAGCAGGTTACCAGCTTTTTTGGAATGACCGGAGGGTCTGTCTTCAGCTTTTCCAGCCAAGGTATCATCATTCGGTACAGCACACGTCTCACCTGGATTTCAGAGAGAAAGGGTCAAAGGTGACATCTTTCTACATTCAACGTGACAGACACGCATCAGTGGCTTCACTAAACTAGAGAAGTGATGTTTGGGATTCTATTTCATCTAGAGAAACACTTAAGTGATTTTAAATAAATGAACAAATGAAGTGTTCAGGTGAGTTCATTCCCTTGAAGTTATCAGGCTGACAGACAACTTTGAGGAGCAACTGGTTTTGCTCAGCAGATTTCATCCTCTAGCTGAGAATTCAGAGCAGGTGCTTTGAAAGGCAGTGCTGTCCCTCTCCTCAGATAGCAGCAGATAACTGAGGCAGCTGCCAACTGGTTGACTTATCCGTAATACCAAATCTGCTTCCTTGGGAGTGAGCAATGGCCAAACTCAAGGACCTCACACCTCAAAATCTGGACACACCAGCAGTGGGGCTGCACTCTGTAGACAACCATGGAAGTTCTGAACTTGCCATGAATCCCCAGAACAGTAAACCATACTTAATGTACACACTGAGCACTGCATGCATAAGAATGCAGATCAGCCACCTGTGTCATTAAAGAACCAACACAAAAGACTAAGGGAAATTATACACCATATTCTTTCCACAGAGAAATGGTTCACCAAAGAAGCAAATAAACAACTGCAAACGTTTTCCCTCACTCCTCAACGATTTGAAGGTTAACTGGTTGGGTTTTCTGCAGCATTTACCATTTAAATGATGCCTTTATGAGATTATTTATAAAACCTTTTCTGTAAACACAGATGCACCTTCTGTCTTTAAAACAATGCAGCACATTTCTACTTTGTTACAATGAAAAACTGCAGAGAACAAATAGTTCTCAGTCCTGTGCTGAAGACATCCTGATTTCACTGCACCTCTTCTAATCCAGTTCTTAACATTCACCTCCTTCCACATTTCACACATTTTCACTGTTGTTTTCCAACTGATTCCTGGGCTTTGCAGGACTGTGATGACGTTGAAACTAGCAAGGTAGCAAAAGTATGAAGTATCCATAAAGTAAAGCTGAAAGGGCAGTATGACACTGAGGAACGAAAGAGCAGATTGCATTGCTTTGTTTCCTCCTTAAGGTTAGAACCTCTCTCTGTTAATACAGAAAGAAAATACTCCAAGGCAGACCAAAAACAACACATCCATTTATCTAAAACACTTACTGATACGACATTTGAAGTTGTAATTGATCACAACTTCTCTCCTAAAAAAGGCACAAACAGTCAATCCAGCTGTGGGAAGACATGCCCGTAGCTGGAACCCAGAAATCCCCCAAATACTCTTTCCAGGTTTTGATCTCAAAGTCTTCTCAAAATATCTCAAGAAAGGAATCCACCCCACAGAAATGACAAGCTGTGATGCACAAGCTGATTAGTCTCAGCCCAAGGAAACTGATAAAATTAACTGCATGAACAGCTCCTCATACAGTGGTTTATCTAACACTGTGGAATAGTCAAGGACCAGGTCAATGTTTCTTGTGAAGATGAATGCACTGTTTGGATTTGAGAACATTTGCAAACCCCTCTGGGAACTTTCAGCTGCATGAAACAGAAAGCAATTAAGATTAGAAAGCTTTATATCAGAGACCACTATGTGAAATTTCCACTGCTTTCTTTCCACCCAAAATAATAATAATAATAAATATCATAGTGGTTCTTCTGATTCTAAAATATTCTGGCTGAGAGTTAACAGAATTTACAGAACATCAGAAGTATGGTTATGGTCAATCTGGGCGAGGATGTAAAGGGTAGAGTGAGGGATGTGCTGTTTCTTCTAGAATTAGCTAGCAGAATCATGGGAGCAAAGCACCTGAGCTTGCAACTAATTATTCTATTCTCTTAAGGAAAGTAAATTTTGAAACAGGTAAAATCTGATTCATGGAAATCATTCCTACATTCTTATGCAATAACTTAATTACAGCCGTAAATCAGGACATGTATTCTCTATCTTCAAAGGGATATGATTATTATATAAGAAAAGATGATTTATTTTTGCATTATGGTCACACAATTCACTACTCATAACATTTAAATGCTCACTGAGGAGCACCTCTTCTGTGCTAAGTTTTTTGAATATAACTCCCATCTGCACACCGGGATTTCAAATCCACCAGAAATCCATCTGGTAAAGTTTAACCCTCCAAAGAACTTCAGACAGTATCAACAACTGGAAAAAAGCTACCTGAGTAAATGCTCTAATTAGATCTTGCACAGCACTTCACACACTTCTGAATTTCAAATAGCATCAAATTTCTGCTCAGCTGTCAACTGAGGCTCTTTGGGCTCCATTCTGATGCTTCAGTACCCAGCGTCTCCCAACTGAAATCTCACATGCTACTACAGTTACATTCTAAGAATAAGAGACAGAAATAATTGATGTATGTTCCAGCATTAAATATTCACCAGTTAACAGCATTTATAATAAAAAAGATTTCATCTTACCAAAAAAAGATGACATTAATATACATACCAGGCCTAGCTCAAAACTCCAAACCAAAACCAAGCTGAAATGGACATTGCTAGTAGCTAATCACTAGCAATCTCCTTGCAGTGAACAATTCAGGTGCTAGACATCCTAAATGCTGAGTGGCTTGCCTGCAACGTGAAGGGCTGCTAATGAAAAATGGGCAGAAGAAAGAAGAGAGAACAGTATTTTGAATCCATTACCACTGAAGGACTTTTTCCTAGCACTGGAGAAGAACCATGCTCCCCCTCCTCAACTTTACTATGGCAACATCAAATCAATACCACCCTACTAATGACAAGACTTACGAATCGCTCTGCATACTTCACACTTGCACTGTTTGTCTTAGTTCATACATTTCCAGTTTCCAGAGAAACCTCATTTAACCAACACTGTCACAGACAACTCCCTTCTTTTCTGAAAAAAGTGAAAGAAGGAAAATTACTACCTGGGACATTCTTTGCTATCACTCTGACCTTCTCAGTGAAGAGGAAAAATTATCCTAAGACTGTACAGGGAGTAACAGTCACTGAAAAACATATCTCTAGCATCAAATGTAATATCATCTGGGGTAAAGGACAAAAGGACAGCAGGGCCAGATCCAATATATAGATCCAAAACCAAAAGTTTCCTTCCATTTTCAAGCTAGAAATACAAATGCTGTTCTAGCAACAGCTTCTCTTTGCTTTCCATTATCAACTGATGGATCGATCTAATATTTTCCAGTTATCACAATACAACAGTGTTTGTAGAACACTGTAGAACAGTAGGCAGAACACTGCAGAGCAATCAAGCAACAGCTTGTCTCACCTCATACTGCTTCAGTGACCAATTAGAATGGCTCTGAGGTAACATAACTTTTCAAACTGGTCTAAACTTCAGTGACTCGAGAATTCAAATGCATATAAAATACAGCTGCTGAGTTTTACAACAGAATGAGCAAGATTTCCAAACATCCGTGTGTACCTTTTTCCTCCACTCCTACATGGAGGGGAGAGGGAAAGGAGAGAGGAGTGCAGCTGCTGCATTTCAGCAGACAGTCTATGAACTGTCAGTATGGATGTTCTTATCTTGGCTATAACAGTATCTGCTGTGAAATTTGCAGCCAATCACTGCTTCATGACACTTAGAACAACGGGCTTAATCTTGAACCTGTCAATAATATTAAAAAGAACAGCGGAAAGAACTAACCTGTGCATTTGTTGCTGTACGTATTCTCCTGAAGCTGTGCTTTACCTTTACGTTTTCCTGGCGGCCCTGGAGGTCCAGGAGGCCCAGGGGGGCCTGGTGGTCCAGGTTCACCTTTTGCACCTGTGTACAAAGCAAAGCACAACATCACAGGTCCTGCAGGCAAGGATGTAACCTGCAGAGAACAGAGAGTCAACATGACGGACCTAGTAGAGATCTCTAAAATAGCTTCTGTCTTCTGAAGAGGTCTTTGTGTACAGGAAAAAATACAGCTCAATAAACTCTCTGGAGTGCTAATTCTTAGAATCATAGTATCACAGAACATCCCAAGTTGGAAGCAACCCATAAAGATCATCAAGTCTGGCTCCTGAAAGGTGAACCACCCAGCACTTCACAGGTTCCAGGACAACAGTGCAATTTAATCTGTCTGGATTATAGGCATATTAGAGAGTTATAAAGCACAACTGCCTTGTTGTGAACTGCACAGTGTTCTCAAATACTTCAGTTTAAAGGGCTCCAGTGCTACAGTTTTAGCAGCTTACACGTACAGTTGCTGTGATGCTTTCTTTACATATTTCCGAGTGGAAATCTGCTCTCATTTTCTAACACATAAGTAAAACTACACTGCATGAAAGAGCAGGAGATCAGCTGTCTGGAAGCATTCTGGAAAGTGTGGAATTCGCATCCTGGAAAGGGTGCAACATACACATAAGTCTTCTTGTGAGGAACTGCATAATGAAGGGATCCCCTGAAGACATGCATAATGAAGACAATACCCTGGGCAGTCGTTTTATTTTTGGAGCTGCACATACCCTTGAGACTATTACTGAGAGATTCTAATATCTGAACTGTAGCAATGCCCAGAAACTGCCCTATGGATGAAGTGGCCACGTTGGCTGGTCCAACTCTTATAGATCATGTTCATGCTACAGAAGCAGAGTGCCTATTTCTCCACTATGTACACTGTTGCAAGAGAGAGTGCTTCTTCCTACCTTCCAACATCACATCATTGTTTGCATCCCCCTTTTCTCCCTTTGCTCCTCTTGCACCTTTCACACCAGGCATACCGTCCTTGCCAGGTAAACCTATTTCTCCAGGTTCTCCTTTCTCCCCTTGGTCACCTTTTGGTCCTGGCACACCTAGAAATAAAAAGCATTTCGGTACAAAGAACACTTACCCATGGTAAGTGTGTCCTAAAATCAATACACTCTGTTGAAGTACAAAATGCATTCACCCTAGTTGTTTGGTGGCTTGCCATATTGCACTTTCAACATTTTCCCTTGCCCCAGCAAACATCAAAGTAACTGCCCACTAACATTTCCACATGCACTTGTTGCAAGCATGATCACTCTGTACACCTCCTGTGCTTGGTCATTTAGCAGAGTAACTTTTTTAACAAGACGTTCATTTGTCCCGCAAAACCTTGGCCGGAGCATTTTGCAACAAGGAACACAATGGTGTGGTTGTACAACTGACACCAAAACGTTCCCCTCCCTGCCTTCGTGTCAGTATTTTGCGCTATAGAAGAGAGAAGTGAGCTGCCACAGAGCCAGAAATAGAAGTGTTCTTGCAGGCCAAGGGTTCACGTTATATCTGTAAGTACTTGAGGAGAAAATACTTGTCCTTCCACTTACAGTATTACTATTTACACTGAAATTGTGAAACCAGAAACTTAATTATAGTTTTGGGGAGAAATCTGAAACGTGTCTTCTGCACAATTGCCCTCTGACTCTAAAAATAGGCTTTCACTTTCATTTCCCATTAAACAAACAAAAAGAAGTTGATGAACACTAAAGTGACAGACGACGTACTGCCTTCAAACAACCACAGACAACTGGCCCAAAATCAGCCTTCATTTTTAAAGCCCTCTGAAGTCAAAGATTCCTTATGTTGGCAGGCTGAAGGAATGGAAATATTCTTATAATGACATTATTTACAAGAAATTTCAGAATACTGAGGTGCAATTAATTTTATTTTATAGCCTTAATTTGCAATATTTGACAATATATTTATACCATCCTTCACTGTCTAGAATACATCTGAAGTGATCTACAAAAACTTAGTGCAAGACAATGACCATTACAGAATTCTGCAGAGTGCAAATCCTTTGTGGACACTGAATTCCTTCTCCCTGTAACAAAGGTCTAACAGTAATTGCATCTGAATGTAACAGCGAGAACAGGTTTTATTTTATTTAACAATAAAGTATACCCATTTTTCCTCTCTTTCCATTTAGTCCTGGCTCTCCCTTTTGACCTGGGACACCTGGGGCTCCATCTGAGCCGTTGTAGCCGGGCAGTCCATCGAGTCCAGGGGGCCCTGAAGAAGCCAAACAGCACAACAGAAATGTCACCATTCACCATAACTTCAGAAATCAATAATCAGCATTTCTAAGTGCTGTTTATAGCATTAAATTAAAATAATCAGCTACTCTTTTACAACACTCTTGCCTAAATGCTACCACAAAATTCTGAACACCATCTAGCTTTGAACAAATATGCTCTGGCAAACATTATACAATTTTCTCACCTCCAACACAAAAACACAACCTCCCTTCTACCCCCAGAGGGGCACAGGTTGACATTAGTAGGAAAGTGATAAAGGCAAGTAGTCACTCTATTCTCCTTCATTCTAATTAGCAAAGAAAGACTATACTGTAAAGATGCATTTCTATAGTTCAACATCTGTACCAACAACTGTTTCAGTGACCCAAAACCATTATTGCAGTTGTGAAAATGTCTTACCTGGGGGACCTGGCGGGCCTACACCAACAACATGCAAAAGAACACAAGAAAGAAGAAACAGTGAGTTCATCCTAGCACGTAAACAAAAACAATCCCAGATTGAAGTGATGAGTGTTAGATCAGAACAACGAAAAGGGGAGGAAAGCACACCACGTCAAAAGGAAATCCTATGAATTTACATGTTTTGTATTGTAAGCAAACATATGAACACCACTGTTTTTACATGGAATTGTTCTCTGCACTGCACCACACTCACCACAGCGCCTGGCTGAAGAATTGCCTGGTGCCGTAGAAATTGGACCTTCGTTATTCTACAACTTTTATTAAAATAACATCTGCCTTATTCCTTCTGACTTAATTTGAGTATAGGGCCCTAATGGTAAGAAAGCACAGCAGGCAGGAGTAAAGTATCACCTGAAAATATTTCTATTACAAGGCTTGTCTTTTGTGATCCCAATACACATAAAAAAAAAAGTTGTTGCATTTAAAGGAGCAAATCAGCTCCATGAGCACTTTCATCCAGTCACTGAGTACTGCCTTGTTTCAACAAAAATAAAATCTCTAAGACAAAATAACAGCAATTCCTCAATTTCCCTACAGATGACACTTCCCAGCATTAACAAAACACCATGAGTAAAAACCATTTTATAATGCCATCACAGAGATTATCCCTTTTAATGAGCACTGACAAGACCAGTTAGTAACTTACTGCCAGTTTTCCAGTAACTGAATCTCTCCCCCACACCACAAAGTTATGTACATTAGTGCCTAAAATTTGTATGCCATCTCAGACTCTGAGGATCTTAATTATCCTTGTAACAGCATAAGATAAGTAAGAAAGGTGCTTGAGAGGTAGTAGAAACAGTGACAGCAGAGAAAGCCAGGACTAAAGAAAGAGTTTAATGGAGTCAGAAGAACAGAAAGGTGTAGAAGGCATTAAGTAATTGTGATTTCATAACTCTGGAGCCCAAGGAAACATGGGTTCAACTGAACTCATAAACTTCCAGAATTTATAAGTAAGTATAGGTAAGTCCCAAAGTGGCACCTGCTATCTTTTTTAAGTAGATAATGTAAGTGATATATATATATATATATATACACAAATATGAATTTTGATAAATAGCAAAATTTGTCATGTAAAACTTTATCTACTTCAAGTTCTTTGAAAACATTGTGATTCTGCATTGCTGAGTGTAAAAACAAATGTAATGTTCATGGCAATTAACATACCTGTTAAGCATATCCCTTTTGTGCTGTTACATAAATCCACCATCACTCGGACCTAATGTTGTAAAGAAATTAAGTTCAAAACAAGGTAAAACACAACAGCTCAAAGAAAATGGTCTGATTTACAAAACCAAAGATACCATTACTGTGCTTCAAAGAATAAAATATTTAGACCTGTTCTTACACTGAGACACCAACCACTTCCTCGTGCAGTGATTCTCTGACACTAACCGGTTTGGTACACCTCACTGTAAGCCCTACTGAAGACATTAAGAAAATCATTATGGAAATGCCCATGCTACAATTCCACAAATCAGCTTCTTGGCCATTATAAAGCAGTTCTTTCCCCTTCTACTGTAGGCCTTCTATTATTTTTATCTTTGTGTTATGATTTCAAACACTTCATCCCCCTACAGCATCAACCCTCACCCAGTGGGCACCTGGCCCCAGTGCCTTTCTGAGTCCCAGTCATTCTGAGAAGCTTCAGAGTCAACCTAACTTAGCTCAACGGCTGTTGCAGTCAGGATTTGCTTGTTCTCCTTCCCCTCATCTCTCAAACACCAGGCCTCCGTGCTGTAATTTGTAAAATACACCTTGTCCAAGCATTCTCTAATTCAAACTGCATTTTAATCTGAGTGGTTTTGTTGAGATCACTGAAGCGATTACAGCTCGCTCTGAAGCCCTGCAATTATCTCAGCATTATATTTGCCACTCAGTGCAATCCACACAACAGTTACAAGCCTGTCATTCAGAGAGCACGTTACAGTGTGCAGCCTGCAGCACAGCCTCCAGCTCAGCCACAAGGAGCCAACTACCTTTCCATCAATATATTTTGACGGAGCACATCTTGATTTGAACAGAGGAGGGGCACAAGTGGACAGTCTTGTCACATGCTGTTAAAATACACTTTGTGTCTCTCAGTTGAATTTGGAGAGCATAATAAAATTTGTGTCATTTAACCACAGAGGGGTGGCACGTGTAGCTGCCACTGTCACAATTATCCAACTCCACCAATAGCGAACAGTTTTAACAGCATTCCAAAGCCTGTGACACTGATTTTATTTGTGAGTCACTCAGATTCAGAGAATCATAGAACCATTAAGGTTGGAATGACCACAAAGATCACCCAGTCCAGCCATCAACTCATCCCCACCATGTCACTCAATGTTATATCCACCCTTTCCTTGAACACCTCCAGGGACAGTGACTCCAACAAGCAGCCTGTTCCAGTGCACAGACACTCTTTCTGAGAAGAAATTGTTCCTAATATCCACTCAGAACCTCCCCTGGCACAACTTGAAGCCATTCCCTCTAGTCCTATTGCTGCTACCTGGGAACAGAGGCTGACCCCCACTTCACCACAACCTTCTTTCAGGCAGTTGTAGAGAACAACGAGGTTTCTCCTGTGCCTCCTCTTCTCCACGCTGACCCATCCCAGTTCCCTCAGCCGCTCCCCCTAATCCTGGCTCCAGACCCTTCACAGCTTTGTTACCCTTCCCTGGATGCACTCCATGGCCTCAATGTCTTTCTTGCCCAAACTGAACACAGCACTCGAGGTGCGGCCTCACCAGTGCCAGTGCACGGAGACCTGCAGCTCCTGCTGGCTGCACTCTCTGACACAAGCCAGGATGCCGCTGGCCTTTTTGGCCACCTGGGCACACTGCTGGCCCATGTTCCACCACAGTCTGCTCACACCCCCACATCCTTTTCCTCCGTGCAGCTTTCAGCCACTCTGCCCCAAGCCTGTAGTGGAGCATGCGGTTACTGTGACCAAAATGCAGGACCCGGCACTTGGTCTTGTTGAAGCTCATGATTAGCCTCAGCCCGGGGGTCCAGGTCCCTCTGTGGCACCTTCCTTCTCTCAGGCAGATCGACACAACTTGGCGTCACCCACCATCTTACCGAGGGCGCACTCGACCCCCTCATCAACAAAGACGTTACTCAGTGCTGCTCTAAGCATCAGACCGAACTACGGTGAGCGCGCGGGGTCGCACGCGTCGCGCCGCCCTACCGGCACCATGGAGTAGGTGAGCATCATCAGCATCTCCTCGCTCTCGGCACGCACGTGCCCGCGGCGGCTCCTCCTGCTGCGGGCGGGGGGCGGGTGGCCGGGCCCGGCTGAGCCCAGCGGGTCCCGCACGGAGCCGTTGGCCGCGGGGAGCCGCGCCGCCTCCAACTCCCGTAGCGCCGCGCTCAGCTCCCGCCACTGCGCCAGCAGGAACAGCGTCCCCGCCGCGCTGAGCGCCGACAGCAGTCCCACGGCGGCCAGCACGCAGCGCAGAGCCCGGCCGCCCGCCTCCATTGTGCTACGGCCCGGCGACTCCGGCCGGCGGGAGGGATTTATGGCCCCCGGAGCCGTGGGTCGCGGGATGGGCGGGAGGGAGTGGCGGCCGCCCGGTAAGGGATACTGCGCGGTAAAACAAAGCTCCCCTTTACGTACAGGATCACTGAGAATAGAAAAGACCTCTAAGATCATCTAATCCAAACATCCACTCATCCCCACGTCACTCAGTGCCACATTCACCCTTTTCTCGAACACCTCCAGGGATGGTGATTCCACCACCTCAGCCTGTGCCAATGCCTAGCACCAGTCTTTCTGAGAAGAAATTCTGCCTAACACCCGACCTGAACACACACTGCCATTCTGCAGTGCCAGTGATCCTTCGCTAAGAACGCAGGTCATTCACCAGCACTCATATGCACCAACAGCACTACCTGCTGCTTCCGAAGTTCGAGCGTGGATGAACATTTTCGCAAAGTCTCCTTGCCAACCCCTGTAAGCCGTGGGATATCTTTGATACAATACATTCTGCTCCTAATTAATTCATAATAAAAATAAGAAAATGAATTATACAGTACTCTGTTGTGAGGAACATCACAATTTAGCTGAAGGTGAAGACGTCACAAAGACCGTGAAACTTGAAAGAACTCTGAGGAAGAGTTGTAGAAATGCTCTCTAAGAATGCTTAAACTTTAAGCTTGAAGACAGACAGCTGTGCTTTTTCTCACTGTTGCTATTTCAAATTGATCTCAGGAAATTCAGCATCTGAATGCCTGGTCCCCTGCATGGAGGAGCATCATTCCATCTCATTCCGTAAAGGAGACAGGAGACAAGAAAATTACCTCATGTCCAAAGGAGTAGGGCTCACCAACCTGCTTATCTCTCTCAAGAAAGGACCAGCACCATGCAGTCTTGCTAGTCTCATTTGCACTGTAATACAGGATAGCAGACATCTCTGGTAGCTCACACTGCAAATATCCTAACTTAGGATTTAGCAACAGGTTGCACCATCTCAAACCCATTTGTGCTCATCTTCTTCCACGGCACAGTGTGTTTTTCAGCTTTCCATATCTTATAAAACAAAATCAGGAACCTAACCCCTTAATTAATTGGTTACAATGCTTAAAATTTAACTTGGCTATTGAAAAAACATTAACCCTATAGGGATGGAATTGTAGTACATATGAAGCACATATTTAAGTTTTGTTTCTATTAAACTTGTGAAGGGAAAAAGAAAAAGAAATACAACCTTACACAGAACTTCTCCTAAGTCATTATTTCCTAAGCAAGCTTTGTTTATCATGTCACAGATATTATAAAACTGGTTAGAATCTGTCATAGCAGCAAACTAAAGCATTTTTGTCTGAGACCTTAAACAGAACTTCACTCCATCTGAATGCCTCCACATCCCCCCATCCTCTAGTACTCCCACTTCAGGGCTTTGATTTTTCATCTCCCTCTATGTGTCCCATCCCAGTACAACACACCCAAACTCTTGGTCCATCCACTGTCACCAGCTGCAGCACAGCTCCATTCTTGATTCCTCTGTTCTTTCTCCACGATGAACAGCAAAGCAGAATGAAAGTTTGAGAAAGCTGCTGATAAAAACTGAAAAAGTACACTCAGTAATAATCTACACCAGCATAAGAGAACAATTATCTCTTATATTCATTTGGCCCTTTTTTCCAGGTAGGTCAGATAGATGCCAACAAGCAGCAGCTGAATTATTTGGTGGCACTTCAGGAAGATGTCATTCTTAAAGCATGTCCTACAGTAAGCATGCATCACACCTGACCTGCAGGAAGCATGGCATACAGCACTGATGTACATCAGCCCAGCCCACATGGGAAGTAGAACAAAACTATCAATGTATTGCCTGCAGACTGCAGGTACAACATCACATTTATTCTTTGCACAATTCCAGTTCAGTCACACAGCTGAAATAAATTGTTAGAAGATAAAACATTGCTTTACCACGAGATATTTTTGCATCCAAATGACATGCTCTGTGTGTAATAAAGAATATCACTTGATTATTCTGAGGCAGACAATGTATTCAGAGGTGTCACACTGAAATAATGCTCCCACTGATGTTTTACTTTGCAAAAATTGTCATAACTGAAATGTCATCTCTTTAAGCAGCTCTCCCAAGATGAAGCACACTGCAGATTGGCACACTGCTTTCACTTGAATAACTAATGCTGAAAGATGGACTGAGTTCTGAGGTGATACTCCACTAGATAGACAACCAAACTTCCTCCAATTATGACATTAAAATGATGCTAAAACAGACCATAATCTGTATGAGTACCATTAGAAAGAAGTTCACCTCTTTCCCTCACCTACTTTAAAAAAAAAAAAAAAAAAAAAAAAAAAAAAAAAAAAAAAACCTTTCATAGCCTCCCATGATAACTGATATTCCATAATATTCCTCTGAGACACTGGGTACTGGTAACTGCTGCAGCTATATGCCCAGCATGGATATATTCCAGAAGAATAGAAACACAAATGCTATAATGCCCTTTTCTCCTCATCTCTGCTATCACTGCTCAAATCATGCAACACACTGGCAGCCAAGCAGCTATAGAATTCCTCCATTCAAATCATGGTTGCAATTCAGTTTTGGCACTGAAGCAAACACTGTTTCACTGTAGCATCCATACTCTGCACCAAACTTCATGTTTAACCTTGTCCTGCAGAATAGCCTCAGGCTCACATCAGTGATGGCTGCCAGAATGCATTCTGCTCAAACAAACTCTGCACCTACATTCCATACGCATTGTAGCATATTGGATACACAAGCTTCCCTTTAAAGGAGGGGGAAAAATGAAAAGAAAAAAGTTATTTTTAAGAGTAAGAGGCAAATGAATTATACATAAAATAGTAGATAGAAGTATGTTCATGATATAGCCCCCAATACCACTGTGATAGAGGGGCTGGATTAAGGATGAAATTCTTTAAGGTTCATTCCAACCCAAACTGTTCTATGATTGTAAGTGAAATTAATCTTAGGCTGAACAAATAGTATTTAATTAGATACAGTTAACAACTTGAAGCAGTATTTTATATAATAGTTTAAAAAAAAAGACAAAAAACCCAGCATGGAATTGCTAGATGATTCTTAGATTACTAGCTAAAAAAGCTGGATCTATAACCCAGCCCCTTTAAGTTTGTGTTGTGTATTCATGCGGCACAAGGATATAAAGTCCTTTAAGGCATCAGCAACATATACCTTAATTAGAACCCCTGATTTTAGGGGACTTCTACTTTAATACAGAGTTGTAAAAATAAATACACGTATACAATGGAGTCCTGGTATATTTTGGAATATCTAGACAATGATCAAAGCAAACTAAGGACCAATGAAAATCAACCTCTTACTAGGTCAGCCAGGCTGACCTTTAACATCCAGAACAAAATGCACAAGTCTCGGCAAGCAGTGCAGCACAGAGAGCACGACCCGATGGTGCCAGCAGCGCAGCTCCTTGCTGTGCAACAGCCATTGGCTGCTAAAGATGGCTTTCCCAGAAAAGCGCTCAGAACGCCTAAGTATGCTATAATGACCAAAGCTGAATCACAGAGGAGATGACTTGAGGAGCAAAGTCGCACAGAGCAATTCAAGCACCATTGCTACAATCGTTCATTGCTAATTTAAACTAGAGGAATAAAAGCAACTGAAGAAATGCATGACAAACGGTAAGTGACTCAACAGATCTGTCACATCCTCATCATAGCACTGCAATCTGAAGGCAATAAATGCTACTGGAGGAATCAGTAGTTCAGGAATTAAATACTGAATATTTATTACCAAACCAACTGTCAAACCCAACTTTTGTCTAGATTGAAAGCAACACACAAAACATCTGCTAAAGGTATTCCAATAACACATCTCCCAGCAGTAACTCCAGTTCTGAGCTGCAAACTATGGGCACTCACCTCAGCCACTTCCCATGGATTTGCCATGGAAGCAGTGTGGATACACCACAGCGGCCTAAGGATATCAGATTAAATGAACAAAAATAGCAGCAAATGAAGCAGAGCAGCCTTAAAGCTTCCTCTTTGCTTCAGAGATTTCCTTTCTGCACTACACTATGTGTACATTGCATCCATCCCTCTGACTTCTTAGCACTATACACAGTGCAACCTTAGCAAAAGCTGATTACAGCTGCCTGTGTCTCTCACTAACTTTCACTCAAAGGACTGAATACAATCAGTGTTCTTCATAGTTTCCTCGCGACATTCTGTCATTCTATTTATCTACCATTATAACCCACTGGAAATTAAAACCACATTTTCTTATCTGAGCACTTATTCATTGGATGTACTGCGATACATGCTGTAAGGACACACCCTAAGATTCCCCATAAAGCCAAGAGAGACAACTAGCACTACATGGCTTAACAAATTCATCCAGTGCCTCTTACAAAGGGAGGTGGGGGCTGAGTTGCCAAGCAGCCTTCCACCTGTGGAACAAGATGAACCCCATTCCAGGAAAGATTGCTTTACCTCTCCTGCTAATAAAGCAAGCTCAGACATATGTGTCTGAAGTTAATGGACAGTGTACCCACAGCAATATTACCTCTCTGGGAGCTCGGCATATTAGGATAGATCTTATTCAGACACATTTCATAAAAGATCATCTCTGTTTCAAAGGTCTTATCATCTCATCTCCAGGCAGCACACAACAGGAGTGGAAAACAAGAAAAGAAGACCGAGGCAGAACGCTTTATTAGTTTTTTATTCTTAGATTTATTACACTTCAAGGAGTTTTTAAACATGAATCTTCTAAGCATACCATTTTCAGGAAAGCTGCTGTGTAATTTAGGCACAGAATGTACACTCATAACACTATTTTGAATATTTTGCCTTACTTTGGAAGAAGCTGTAAAAGGCACTGAGTGTAGCTGAGGGAGGAGAGGGCACATCACCCCCACAGCCACCCCGATACAAAGCCGTGCACTCCTTCATTTTCAGAAGAAGCAAAAAGCAGTCTGTGCAGATCTCAAAATGGCACATGGCTGTGACACAACATTCAAATTGTTCTGGGAATACAGGATGGAGGGGGCACTGGCAGAATGCTCAGCGCCTTTACAGGCATTGTGGCTCCTGCCCACGTCTACAGCAATTTGGCACATTCTGTGTCTGGGAAGAATCCTCTCACATCGCACTGTCTGAATTTTTATTCCTGGTCTCCACAGAAAAAAAGAAACCATCTGAAGATACCACGAAGCGATGAGAAATGCCACAAAGCGTAACCTGAGGAATGGCATTTCTAAGTAAACAAGATTGAGTCAGAAAAACTTTTTAAAAAAAAGCAATTTAATCAGAGTTTTGATGGGCTGGGTGCTGCGCTGCCTGGCGGGCACAGAGGTCTCCTTGTCAGGAAGAGGCTGGCAGCAACCATCAGCTCTAACAGTATCCTCCATTGCAGTCAGACATGGTACTGAGAGGTACATTTTCCATGGCAGGCAATGGAACAGCAGATTTGGGCAGCTGACCACCAACCTTTCTGCTGTACAGCTTTTTCTACCAGAGGGCCTTTTAGCCAGTATTATGCTAATGCAGAGTTTCCATAGACAAGGAACCAGAGAGCCTAGCATAGCTATCAGTTGTCATTCGGAACCAGCACTTACAGTTAAAAAAAAAAAAAAAAAAAAACATGGACTTAATCTCAGGATAAATAAAGGAAACTGGCACAGCAACACTATTTATTTTGTTTTGATTTGGATATTTATGTCAACAATGATAGACAGCTCTAAAAAAAAAAAGTTCTCTCTTTGTTTTCCTTCGTTCCCCTCAGAAGCACTTTGTAAATCCCAATGCACTTTTTTATTACTTGTCCTTTATTGAATTTTTTTTTTTCTCCTGAAGGTACATAAAGAGAAATCACATCAGAAACAAGAATGCCCCAAACATTCAGCTCTTCCAGCTGTTTCTTTGATTCCCCACCTTTATTAGCACTTGGTTATGGTTATTTTTGCACTGGCACTTGGAAAGTTTTGCACTGTTTCTACATAAACTAGTTTACATCAATAAAATCCTATTTCTTACAAGCGTGCCCTCTTTATTTTTTTTTTTTTTTCTTCTTCTTCTTAAAACACATCGGCTCTACAAGATGCAACATTGACTTTTTGCCTCACCAAGCAGCACTACTGACACTGACCCAGGGCCCTGCATTCACATCCTGCACTTCACAACGAAAGCAATGTATATATCGGTGTGCAGACACCAGCAGTGAACAGACACGTAACGGAAGCATTAATGTTTCACTGTAGAGCCTCAACATAATCACAGATGATTCAGAAGTCTGACCTTTGCAGTCTATGATAATTTCTGCTTTGTCTGCATTTCATGGTTTATTAGAAAGGACACAGATTAAGCATACTTACCTCACAAAACTTTAAGGCCCAAAATAATTTTAAAGATCACGGCATTTGGGAAATATTCTGAGTCACACAATGGAGTCCCACAGAGCCCAAAGCCAAAGAGTAATTACAGTTGTTTGGTCCATGACCACACACAACTGTTTTGCTTTTGCTAGCAGCTCCTTCTGAAGACAACCGCAACAACTGCAGTGCTGCATAGCACGAGGCTGTGATTCCACAAAACTGGCTTCAGGCCTTACAAGGTGCACAAGGTAATTACGAGGTAATACAGAACTTAGAACAATGTATTTCAACTCAGTCAGAATTATTTTAAAGCAGAATTTCCAACCTGAAATTCTACTTAGCTTTAACTTAGCTTCATTCACATCCTTTATGGTTTACAATACTATTATTTCTCATAGACCACTTCAAAACATCTACTTCTATTTGCCAAAAGAATGCAAAAAGAAAAAAGGGAGAAAAGGGGAAGAGAGTAGAATTAGAGAAGGGAAGGAAAGGGAAAGGAAAGAAGAGAAAAAAACTAAAAGGTATCACAGCATTTTAAGAGAAACTGATGGGTCACGAAAGTCTCCATAACTTTGACAGATACATGCAAGAATGTAGCAGTAGAACACACTTTCTGAAAATCCATCTTCTTGCACAAACAATGCATCCCATGCACAGAACCTACTTTTGCAAATCTGTCAAGCCTTCAAGCAGAGCAGGACTGAGAAAGAAGTTAGGGACAGAGAACACTCTGAATCCTGCCCACTTCAGGGCTCATGCAGTCAGGGCAGCTCTCTTCACAGAGCAATTGGTACCATTAGCAAAATAAGCAGCAGCACTTGAAGGAGCAGTTAAAAGGATTCAGAACAACTAGAAGCGATCGGTCACATTTTCAGCTGATTGCTTTGTACCTTCTTTACAAGCTAAACTTAAGTACTGCGTATTTATATTCCATTACAGAAATACCTACAGTACCTTCAGTGCTGGAACTGTTCTGTTCCATAAGCACTCTTAAAATGTCTGCTTCCACTGCTGGCACTGCAGGCACAAGAGGTTTGGCTACATTTCCACTTAGCAAAAGTTTAACTCACTTTCCGTTGGGTTTTTTTGGAGGGGGGGAGGTTGGTTGGTTGGTTGCTTGCTTTAAATTTTGGTGGAAATTGTCTCTAGCTGTTAAAAATAAAAATGCTTAAAACTTCCTATAATTTATGCAAATGACCACTGGAAAGGATTCTGTGTGATACAGCAACAGTATGACAGAGTACGACTATAATAATCAAATAACAAAAATTTGCCCGAGAAAGTCAGGAGTGCTTTCCTATAAGTGGCACTGAAAGACAGCCAGTCCGTTCAAGCTGCTGAAGGGAGAAGTTGGGAGTCCAGCAGCCCTAACAGACCAGTGTGTCCTACCATGCCTGGAGGGATCCCAGTGAGTAGGAGAGCAGTGCCGGCCCCTTACAGAACACAGTGCTTATCTGGCCAAACAACAAGGCCCTAGATCTCAGGAGTCCTGCAAGGTTCCAATCCTATCTTTCTCCTTTAAAAACAGGCCAAGTGGCTGGAATTAAAGTACAAAGAAAGCTCAGGGAGGCAGATAACCCCAAACTTCAACTCCTTGTGAATAACAAGAAATACTTGGAAAGCGTAAGCGTTACTTCAAAGAAATTAAAACAGGGGAAAATGGTTTAAGATCCACAGAATGTACTCAGTCTTCCTTGGTCCTTTCAAGTTCAAGCTCTCTATCACCTTTATTGCAGTCAGTCCACGGGCAGAGAGAAAAAAAATCTGAGACAGCGCTTCCTAGTTCCAGCACATCCAGAAGGGGCAAAGTTTTCATGCACCTCTTCCTTTTTTCTTGGCCAGCTGTAATTCCAACTCAGGAGTAGGAAAAAAAAGTAGCTAAGCTGAACAGCTAATAAGCAGCAAGGAACTGTAGATGCCCAGAGAGTAGATTCAGAGTTTGTTTGAGATGACACATCCACGACTTGTTCCTGTAATACTTCATTACAGCCACTTCTGTGTGCGACCAGAACACATTGTTCCCATCTTCACAACCAGCTGCACTTCTTGAATTAACAAGTGTAAGCCTATCATAGTCTGAAGATCTGAACTTATGGATGTTTTTCTCCTATTAGTCTCTCAGAATGTTGTTAACTCTTTCCATTTTGACTTACACTGGCTGTTTTTTAACGCTGTTTTATCAGTTCTGATGTGGACAGAATGAGAAAAGTGACTTGGAAGGAAGTTACTGAAAAAATGCAGCTTACATTTTTACAAGGTTTACATCCTCTTGTCAGGCAAGAGCAATGCTTGATATAAGCTAACGTCGATTCCAAAAGGCAACAGCAATGTAATCCTGCAATAATATATTTTTTGCTTCTGTTTCAAGTAAGTTGTTTCAAGCCCAGTGCATCTACTTGGCCCTAAGTCATGCAGGTAGACAGTTCCCTTGTAACAGCATACTGGTTTTATACACTGCCACAGTGAATTACACATCTTGATCAGCGACTAAAATATTTATGCAGCAAAGCCACTACCTTGCGTGTGCAGCCACTCCTATAGGCTTAGCATTACGAGTTTGGGGCTGCAACAACCCTAAAAGCCCACTGCCCCAGTGCAGCTACACACATATGTAGTCTTCACAGAAGGAATGGTTTTGGTAAAGCACGGAGCATACAAACACCAACAGAGTCCAAATGCAAGTGGCTCCTGAAGAAGCAGCAGTCATAAATAGTACTTTTCCTAGTGAGGTTTTTTCCTGCATTTGTTCCAGACAGACACAACAAATAAAATACTTCAAAAAACCAACAAACCACCTTCAAGGTCATCATCTCCAAAGACTTGCATCTATTTCAAAACAGTACAGAGCAGCTTTCTGACTGTACTTGAAGGAATGATGAGTTCTTCCCAAAGTGTCTCTTTCTTTCAGACTGTTTAAACACTTTTAAAGAACTTAGGTTCTGAGGACATATCCTGCAGCTAGGAGAAGCGTGTGGAAGACTGCTTTAAGAACAATGCACTGTTTGATCATGACATGTAATGTAATGATGCAATAGCAGCCACCTCATCTGCTCAGCAGCTATGCACAGCAGTGTTAGAGCACACTCATGCACAAGCCTTCTTTTTGCCATTTAAAGAGGCAGAGATACGTGATGGAAGCCAAACTTCTTCACCAAGTAGAGAACTTCACAGGTTGAGCATGAGATATCCCCACAGCTTTTCCATTAGACAGAAATAGATGAAGCATCTGATTACACAGACACTCACAGTAGTCTTAGCTCTATTAGTAGTATTTGATGATTAACTTGTTTAGGATAACAGGAAAGCAGTATATATGAGAAGTTAAGAGAAAAGGCCTAAGCAAAATGCCTCGATAAAAAGAGTGCATCATTCTTCCTGCAGAGCCTACAAAAGACAGACAGCCACTACTGCAAACGCATGGATGGTGGGGGGAAAAGGAGAGGGAAGTATTACACCTGTATTTGCCTACTGCCGATACTCTTCATCTAGCCAATGGTTTGGGCCACTCTTCAAGGTGCAGCACTGAGCTAGATGGTTCTTCAGCCATGCAATCACAGTCTGCATCCATACAGACATCTCTGTCTCCTTCTACCCTGAATCACATGCAGCAGATTAGGGACAGATGTACCAGAGACCATTCAGCCCTGCTGTAAGGACAACGTTTACCTCATGCCCTACTAACTGGAATGGGATCATCAGGCCATAAAAAAAATTAAGCCCTAAGCCTTACTCAATCCTACTAGTTTCACAGTACTGAAATTTTGTAATTTTGTACATAGTATTTTTGTCTTCACTGATTTAACTGATTTTCTTTCTATGCTGTTGCTAGATCTGATTTGATCCCATTTTATTAAAGCAACATTCTAACCAATGTTATCACGTGAGCCACAGGGTCCCTGGCAAGGATGTGAACTCCCCTGCTCAACCATGGAGAGCATTTTGCATCCTCTTTTCACAAAAGTCTATTGTAAAATATTTAGGGAGGGAAAAAAGCCTTATTTTTATTGTATAAAACAGAACTTTGTTAATTCACTGAATGCCTACTCAGGCACTGAAGAATTTGCAGTATTTAACTATAGATCTTTGTAGTGAACAGCAAGTCCAATCATTCTGGTTGCATTATACAGAGTTCCAGGAATTCTTTGGCTTGAAAGAACTGAAATCCATTTTCTCTGGCATATGGAAATAATATTTGATTTAAAGATATATCCCACAGAAGTCAGTCTTGAGAAAAACCAGTCTGAATGTAAACAAGCATTTTTACATTATTTAACCTTTCTCATGCTCTCTTCATGACCAATTAGACTGTCGCATTGCTGCCAAACTACAATTCATGAACAAATTCTTTTCGTCACCAAGTAGATATAAAGCTTTGACAGAAGGAGACCCAACAAAACATTACTAAAATGTTCCATTTTTAGAAATGAGTCGTTTTGATTAAACAAATGATTAAGGTACGAGGAATCAATAATTCCATTGTGTGGGAAACTAGCTAGATCTTTGACTCCCTTAAACCTCAAACAACTCATGCTAACGAAGAAAGAATCTATAATGGTTTCACATTCCTTATATTTACTTCTTGCTTTACCAAGCATTTCATTCTGAGGTTTTTATAAATAATATGAAGAATTAGGTGGTTTATTCTTGCTATTTGCGTATATAATAAAGAATATCTAGGGATATATGTGCTTCTAAATTGAGCTAATCTTCTTTTTTTTCTTGTTATTACTATGATTTAGCAATATGAAGGTAATACCTTCCAGAGCAGTTTTTCCAATAGCTGTGGTATTCTCTAATGCTACAGACTGACATAACGTCTTATAAAACAAATAAGCAAGTTCAGCACAAGTTATTTTTCTTAGTTACTAAAGCCAAAGCAACACTGCAATGAATAAGTCTATTTGAAGCCACAGGAAAGGACTGGAACTCTCTTTGGTAACCTTCTTTTGCTGGTACATAAAGCTCTTTTCATTTGGTATCCATAGAATAACCCATCCTGTTCAAAACTGACAATTCATATTAGTTTGTCCACATTAACAATCTGTAAGTAATATACCACAAAATAGATCAAAATCAGCCTCAAGATCTAGTTCTGCTAAAACATAGTTTACAAGTAGTAAGAACATAGAATTATCTTGTTAAAACCAAATTATATATATATATTAATGCCTGACTTTCCCTGAATTTTTAAGCAGGCTTAAAAATTGAAAACAGCTGTCATCTCCTTTGGAAATCAAAGAAATAGATTTTAACAAACACTCCTAGAACATAAGATAATGACTGAACTCTAATGCACAGAATTGTGATCAGCTCTAAATACAAGACACAATAGAATTGCTCACTAAAGTTCTGACCATTTCTGCTTGTACTTTTGATTCCAAGAAAATTATACAGTGAAATGAGTCTGCAAACAAGTCTCTGCATAACAAATAGATATGGAAGGGTGTGTGTACATGGAAAATGAGCAAGAGTTCAGTTTTCAGACTGCAATTATTTTGACTTCTGATTGTATAAGCTGTGTAACTTCAATGAGGTTGCAGTCATGCCGGAAGCATTTCCCAATGAATTCAGTCCTTATTCTCCAAAATGTCTGCATTCATTATTTATTTATTTATTTTAGAAAGGCTTCTCAGCAGAGATTTCACATTCATCAAAACTCTAGGCCTCTTCCAAGCTTCTCCTGAGTTAAAAATATTCTATCACAAGAACTATTGTGCATAAATCTTAAATACCTTTGTTCCAAGTGAGATCACAGCTGCTTAGAATTAAGTCTCTTCTACCCACTTGATGGGCCTTCTGACTAAAAGCGCTAGGATTTATTTCACTTATTTCTCTTAAACGCTGATGCTAAAGCCTTGAATGAGTCCATAAAGAGAATGAAAACACTTTATGAGAAGTGTTTACTTGGCCTGACAGCAAGAGACAAGGATGAATAACATCTTCACACCACAGGACATGACTCGGTCTTGCTGAAAGCAGCTCTGAGTAACTGGGCTTTCTTAACTTGGCAGCACTGAGCAAAAAGATGATTTTGACCTATTTCTCAAAACACTCCATTGGAAATCATAGAAGTAAACTTCACAGAAGAGGCAGCTGAGTAAGAATTTGTTGTAGCATAAATTGAGACCCTCAATTCAAACTTTCTGTTGGTGTTTCAAACCAGTATCAGACACAACTACCTTATTCATACTTCTGAGTTAGTCTCATCTTTTAGTCACATCACCATCCTTTTCTGTTGAACTCTGTTCTTTATTTCTGCTTCCTGCAACTCTTTAATGCAGTTCTTAGAAACATTTAATCTTCATACACTACATTTATTCCAGCTGACAAAAGCTACAGCTCTACAAAGCAGAGAATCCAGCCTTCAGTATGCATATTAATTCTGAAGTGTTACTAGGGCAGCTGGGAATATAAAGGAAACAGTCTACACACAGATATGGAGGATAGCCATTACAATCTTTGTAGTGTTGATGCAGGATGGCATCTCATGAAATGTTATCTACAGTGATGGCCACCTCAATATCAGAATGAAATACTTAAACTTCTCTTCCTTTCTGTTAGAAATCATTAATAGATTTAAATGCACAAGGCAAAAAATTAGCATCATTTCTGATAGTTGCATCTCCATTTAAATGCCACATCTATTTCCTTGGTATTTAAAGTCTTCAATTATGATTAAACTTTACTTTTCTGCTTTGCGATCCAGTCACAATTCTAATCAGTTCTAGACACGTGTATCTCTACTGCTGGCAGCTGATACACTGAGCTCTAGAGGTAAAATTACAAAATTCTCTTTTCAATAGCAATGGCCCCTGATCTATTACAAAAAACAAACTCCCATCTCTAAGCAACTGATCTCTTAGCAACAAGAAGCACCTGCATAAAAGATGCCACAGAGAGGGATCACCAGAAAACCTACTCAGATCTTTAAAAGAAGATCATCAGTAAGAAAGATAGCACTCTTCACTCAAAATCCAGAGGAGGACACAGGTAATTTTTTAATTCATATGCTGTATTTTCTTCAGACTGTGTGAATAGGACATTACAGAAACGTGTGTGCAATTTTTAATTTTGTTTTTGTGGAGTAAGTATACTTTCAGCTGATTACTTTCTGTAATTACTTTCTGTAATTAGCTTTGTATGGATGATACGTTGTCAGTATCTAAATAGATTTTTTGATTGGAAGATCTGCAGATTTTAAACCAAATTCTTAGCATTAAAAGAATAAACTATTAAATATACGGACATTTTTCTACAAAGTTTCTTTTTAAAAAAGCAAGTACAACATTCTTGCTGAATAGTAATCCTTAGAAACTTTCCACTTCATTCAAACCTCCAGTGCTTCTACCGCATCAAGTATTATAACTTTTTAGTTCTTTTAAATACAAGCTCTGGTTATTTCTAAAAGAAAAAAGAAAACACATCCATTGCCTCTGTGGTCTCTGATTTCACTTCAGAGTGGATTGAATTTTGCTCCATTCACTACACCTCAAATAAAGATGCGAAGCATGACAAAGTTAAGGTATGATACACAGAAGAGAATGGATACTGACAAACTGTTAAAGACAAATAGCAAGTTAACAGCTGGAGCTAACGTTTGTCAGCAAATTTGGAAAAACCAGCATTTCCAGGTTTCATTGTCACAGGAGGGAAAAACTGAATTTATTAGAGAAGTTAAAAAAAATCATGAAGTGAAACAAGTCTGGAAATGGTTTGTTCTCTCATGACTTGCTCTAGCTTTGTTAGCTTTTGCTGTGGGGAAGTGCTATCTGAAAGTTATCTGAAAGGTAAATGGTTTGAAAGTATTCATACATTCTTCTTAATCCTGCTTTTTCCTCAGAAACATAGAGAAATTTTCTTCCAGGTTAATTTACATACTTTGAGAGAATAGTTGATATTTCTAGCCAAAAGTCAAGAACTGAAGTTACTTTCCTTACACAGCAGTGCCTTCTGCATCAACTAACTTTCTGCTTATGTGGGTTAAAGTACATGCTAGCAACAGAAGTATCACAGCAGAGATGTAATTGTGGCACAAAGAGCTGCCTTCAATCTGCCAAACGACAAACAAAGATACCTGCCTAGCAGTGACAGCAAATTGATAATACTTATATGCAAAAAAAATATATATATATAAACCAAAGCAACTCTATATAGGTCTACTTTTGCACTCTCAAAACAGGTATGATGGAAAGCATGCTGGAGAAAACATTCTCTTGTCTAGCCTACAACTCATTTTCGGGTTTTGAGTACAATCAGAGCTTCTGCTGTTCTAAGGGAACTTTTGAGGTAGAGAGGCAGTAATACAGAGCCTTACCAACACTGCAGAAGTTTGTTTCTCTCTGTACTTCTTTTAGATGGCATACATGCACTGACATTCTGCTTCAGAAGGTGTATGTTCCAAATGAAACTCTTTTACTGTCTAATGTGGATAGTACTTTTCATAGACATTATGTTAGTTCCTAAGCAACAACGAGACCCTTTTTGAAAGGTACAAGAACTAGCAAGTTATTTTTCCAAATCATGTCAGACTGCAATTAAAAGCCCAGAGCAGGACATGGTCCAAGATTTAATTTCAGATCATTATTCTTCTGAAAGAAAAATCCCAATTCAAATAATTATAGATTATTCAGGAAGCAGAAACCCTTATTGTACAGTCAATTGGGCAGCACAGAGAGTACCTTGCCTCACACGTTCACATTGTATAAATAGCTACAAGAAAATAGTACATACTGTCCACAAATAGGGAGAGAACTCCTGAGCTGGATGAGAGTTGACCACATCTTTGCTGAAATCACAACACCAAAAGCGCACTGTAGAAGCTCCAAATGGCTCCTCCATGACATCTACATGCTAGGTGTGATGGAACTTCCCCGCCACACCAATCCTCCACCTACTGACTCAAACCCTAGAAATGGCTGAAAAAGGTAACTATAGGCAGTGCATATTTTAGCATATTTGTACTTCTGCTGTTGTGGAAAAGAATTGATGGACTTTCAAGGGAACAAGACAACTCTCTGTATCAAGGTTTGTCCATGCCATGTATGTAGTACATTCAGTAATATCTACCTACTTTGGATTAATTCTTCAAAAGGAATGTAACTGAGGAACAAAAAAGGTGCATTTATTTTTGTGGTTCTTAGAATAAGTTCTACACAAAGGTGACCACTTTTACAATAGTATTACAAATGACTTCTTATTCTACAGCTCAGATGTTAATTTATTATTTCATAATGAAGTCCACCATTTGAAGGCAGTGTTGAAATAGTCGTATGAACTCCTTCAGCATGAGATCTATTAAAGGAATCTGATGTGCAGTCAGAGACAGCTCTCATCCTATTTTAAGTACTTTAGTCCCTGTCCAGCAAAGATACTCTCACATTCAAAAAAAGCAAATACAACTATTTTATTTGTCAAAAGGTTCTGTGTTCCTTTTAGGCCACGCCAACATAAGAAAACACTATAGTCCAACAGAAGCAGTTATTACAAAAAAGAAAAGTAATTGGTAGAGTTGATCCACGCTACATACATTTCAAAAGGGTTCACTTTAGATCTAAGCACTTTATGCTATTTGAAATCCCACTTAAAGTTGGTATGCATGAGACACAGATCTTGAGTACGCTGCCTGATTTATTTGCATCAAAGATGACCCCAGTTTGCATGCTCTTAAGTTGCTCTGTAATAGGAAGAGAAGCGTAGCATGGTTTGCTATCAAAGCAAACAGCTGAAATGAACTGAAACACCAGTGCAGAGAGACTTTGAGCCACTGTCCTGCTGACTGTTGCACACTGAGGAAACATCTGCAGAATAAATACAAGCAAACCACTACAAGCAATTACTTGCAAGGAAATTAAGTCTGAAGCTTTATAGTCTGTATGAAATTGTCAGTCTTAACTGGGTGTAAACTGACAATATCTAGAATCAGCTACTAGTAAGAGAGGGAGGCTACAATGTTTTACGTAGAAAAATGAAGACTTACTAGAACTGCATAATCCAACAGTTATATTTGTGCGAAGCCGGTCTATTTAAAATTTCACTTTTACAAACTGTTTAGTTAAACTTTAGTTAAACTGCTTCAGATGCTGTTACGGGGCACTCATATTTGAAGATTCATAACAAGCAGCAGATTCTTCCCTATATCCTTCCTGAAGTACTGCTGAAATACTGCTGAGGAAAGGATTCTAAGACTCAAGAATGGGTCTCCAACAGTTTTCTACTACTCTTACGAGCTCCTCAAAATTATCAGTAAATTTCAGCCACTGATCCTGTAAAATATTCTATATTCTATTTTTCTATGAACTACATGCACAGCTTGCCCTTCTATTAAACATAGCCATTAAGCATCAAGTTGCAGTTTTAAGGATGGGGATTAATACAGTTTTCACTTAGATATATGGAATTCTTTTCTGTGGAACCCTCTTATCCCTCACTGAAACACCTTTTGCAGAGAAGAGTGCATAACAGTACCCAGAATTTTCTCAGTGTTTCAATCAAGTGTTAAAGATCCACGATCTATAGGTCCCCCTGCTGGCAGGTGCTTCACAGCTGCTAAGCTCTAAAATTACCTGTAGGCATATCCAATTAATTTATGTCACAAAAGCATTTCCTTATGAGCTTCTTTCCCAACTCTCCCACTCTCTGACTTTAAAAGCTTCCTTCCATCCCCTTTCCCCTATATAAGCAACAATCAGAACCAACAAAACCCTCTTATCAGACACATGCCTCACTCAGATGCAAGGAAAAGAAAACCACCCACAGAAGATTTCAAGATCAAATAGCCAAGAATAGTGAAAACTTCTTCCATGCACCTCAGCTGTGTTCCATTTCTGCTTACTGTATATCTATAAAGTTTACTTACTGAATTTTTAGTTCTTCTTGAGAGATTTTCTTCACAGAAAATGAGCATAAGCAGGACAAGTAGTTCAGCTGAAGTATTTGCAAAATGATTTTTCCATCGCCAAGCTGACTTTTCCAACAAAAAAATATTTAGAAATTCCAAACCTGGAAGTGTTCTTGGATCGTATTTATCAAAATGGGGCAAAGAATTTCTCAGTACAAGTAGCGTCAATTTCTTGTTTTAAATACTAAAGGAGCCACATTTCCTAATGCTTTGTGTGCTTCAGGCAGGTTCCAGAGAACAAAATGGATCCAAATAAAAGACAGTACTTTCACTGCCTTTCATTTACACGGCAGTCAGGTGCAGGATATAAGAATGATAAATCTAACAGTAAAGTGCACACTGATGTAGCTATCATATCATAGAGGGAAAAAAAAAAAAGACTCTCAGTAAAAAAACTGTAAAATGAAGTCAGATCCAGAGAGAAAGTAATAAAGAAGTGAACTTATGTGCATGAAGCGTAGCCATATCTGTGTGTTGTAAGCTCAGTGAAAGGAACTGGATTAAATAAGACCACTCTATGATTCTATCTACACATACACATAAATAGTACTCAGTGCAATTCAAAGCTAGCATTTTCACTTCTATCATTACAGAAACATTACCATTAGTGCGTAGCAGTTTTTATTGGTGAAAGTAAAATATTGTTACGTGATTTAAACAATTTTTCTGGTTACAAAATCCTTTTTCAGAACATGCGTGACAGCTGAATGCATACAGGATATGTACATATCACAAGAGGGATACTGCTGGCTAGAAATTGTGTGCACATTTCTGTCACCTGGCACACCATGTCTCGGTCAGTGTGGACCACAAAGACTTTCATAGCAATTACCCAGAACACAGGAACGTTACGTACACCTGCAAGGTTTTGAGCCACTGTTGCTCCCTCTTCAGCATGGTTTGGTGTGTACTGTAAACATTTTGCCTGAAAACACCAATTTCTCACTGTCTAGAAAGTACCTATCACTTATTTGGCATAGTTTAATATGATGATAGCACCCAAAGTTACTACAAAGTTAGCTGTTCTTTCATCTGCGAAACCAAATCATGAGATAAAAGAAAGAACACTTGCTGAAAGTAAGCCCAACAAAAAGCTTCCTATTAAGGAACAACATCGCTGGTGGGATGAACAAAGAAAACATTTTCCTTTTTCTTGTTAGAGCAGAATTAAGAAAATGTTTTGCCTTATTACCGAGCAGATGTAAGCTGCATCTTTCTGTGGTTATGCAAGATTGATTTTCTCACTCATATCATCACATCCTCCTTCTTGTATGTTATGATTTAAAATCAAAAATTGGCAAGACATTTTCAAAGAATCCTTCTGCTCCTGCCGTACATCCCAGAGCTGTCCACCTGCTTGCTTTTCCATGCTGCTCAAAGTGTTGGCTACAACCTGAAGGACCAGATAATCCATGGTCATGTTTGTTACAGCAGAAACTAATTTTCTCAAAGTGTTCACCAACAGAATTGCCATAAAGAAACACAATACTTTGTACTCCACTCAAAGGTTGACTATAATATATATATATATAATAATTATAATATATATATATTTTTTTTTTTATAGTCAACCTTTCAGTGGAGTACAGAAAGCATTTCCAGAAAGCTTTCTGGAAATTAAGGACTAACACTACAGACATGCAGGAAGGAAGGAGGCTATGAAACAGAGATAAAAGTCCATGGGTGAACTCATTCAATGCTTCCACGTGTGCTGAGAGTTTAATTTCTTGTGTTTTGGTTAGCAATTTGCAAGGAGTAACCCTCAGTACTGGCCAACAAAGCCAGTGCTGGAGATGAAAGGTTTGACAGCCAAAGCATCCAAAAGTGTGCTTTCATATCAAGGTCAGAGAAGCTTTGTTATTTTCCAGCCAAAGAGAGAATCTGCTGCATGTCTCTTTCAACTTGTGACGTAGCCTGTCCTGGCAAGCAGTCCAGGTCAGTCTCATTATAAAACACAGCTACCTCAGAGGTAATTTGCTCATTTACAGGGCCTCCAGCAGGTTGAAAGGTACCGAGCAGATCTGAATAGAGCTTTGAGCTTTAAAAAAAACTCTGCCTCTTTTCTTTTCCCTTCTCTCTCCCTCCCTCCCTCCCTCTCTCTCTAAAGCAAAGCAGAATCATTTGGAAAAGATGATACCAGAAACTTTGAATCCACTGAACTACTTCACCAGCCTGGTACCAGACTTGATGCCAGTTGCCACAGTGCCTATCATCATTGTCATCTGCCTTCTGTTTCTAATATGGAACCACGAAGAAACATCATCAATACCAGGTAAGGTAGCTCCATGATATCGCCTAACAGCTGCCCAAGTATTTCTAGAGTTTTTCAAATTTAAATGAGAAGGGAATGCTGAATAATAATTGCACACAGCAAAGCTTTCTAATAACGCAGACATTAAAGTAACTGATGAAAGAAATCAGGCTCTATTTAACCTTACCACTTCCCTAACAAACTTGGCCTAGCCATATAAATACATCATTTTGTTTTGCTTCTGTTGTATATATGCTAGAAAGATACAATGTCATCTGACAAATTCTATATGTTCATATTTTCATGTACATTATAAATTCCTACTTTTTATGTGTCGCATGCTTAAAGCTCACTGAATTATCTGCACTAGAAGCAAGAAGTACTATCTGGCAAATTACTTGGATTTTAGCAGATTTTTGTCTTTTACAGGCATTGTAGAGGCAAGGTATGCATCCTGTGAAGAAGAAAATCCTCCTTTAAAAATGATTCAATAGCCATGCTAATTCTGTAATGCTCTCTCCCCTTTCTCCTTTTTGTTGTAAGGACATTCAGTGCTGAGTGACTGTAGGTTCTAGCTGATAACTTTAAGTGCTTATGAATCCTTTCTTAGCTCCTATTTCAGCATGTTGTTTTCAAAAATGTACAGCAGTAAAATACTCTTTCCTCTAAATATCTATTTTCTCACTCTAGTATTATTGACTAAGACAAATATAATTACATTAAGAGAGATTAAAAAATTATATTTAATTACATAACAAGGATATTCAACTTTACAGGTGCTATTGCCAAGATCACTCAAATGATTCATTAAAATCACAAATAAATAAGTTGAGCATTTGTTCCACACCACTTCTTTCTGGTGTCTAGCCATTGTTCATCTGGTTGTAAGCAATCTCAAAGCAATGGTTTGAAGTCACACAAAGAAATACTGAACTTTATTTGCTGTATTCACACTGAATGGCTTGTAGGTTTTCAGAGATAATAAATCAGATTCCAGCAATGCAGGTGCAAGTTTCTGTAAGACAAAACTTCACAAAGGGATTTTATGTCGTTTGCCCAGTGCAAACCTTGACCATAATGCAAAAAGGGCAGTCTCCAAAGGGGTGATTTTTGGTGACATATTCTTGTCTGTGAACACTGACAAGAGAAAACTTGTCTTATTTTTCCCTTAGGGCCAGGATACTGCATGGGAATTGGGCCCCTCATTTCACATGGGAGATTTCTCTGGATGGGAGTAGGTAACGCCTGCAACTACTACAACAAGACATACGGAGAATTCGTGAGAGTTTGGATCAGCGGTGAAGAAACATTTATAATTAGCAAGTAAACCTTATTTTCTATCTTCAAGAAAATGAAAAAGTTGTTTCATAGATTTACAACATTTTTCCTACTTTCTGAGGTAGAATTGAAATAATTGCTTTACAAAATTATCATAACATAGTCCTCTTATTTCCTATTGTTCACAGATCTTTTTCTAATCTTTTGTTTCTTTAGAGACTCGATTACTGAGGTCTCTACTAAAGACTACCACTGGATGGAGTCTCGTTTTCTAAGTGGAAAAGAACATAAAGAATTATGACCCAATCCTAAAAGACACTTACAAGTTACTATTCCACTTAATATTGGGATGACACATTTCACATGAATGCTGACTGACTGACTGCCACACAGCTTTAAGCCTAATTTTAGTTTCCCGTGTTAAGATTCTCCTTAAAATGAGAATAATTCTTGAAGATTATGGCTCCAATTCAGCAAAGTAATTAAGCGAAAGCAGCATTACAGGATCATGAGTAATTCCACTCCAATTACTGAGATTACTCCTAGAATTCAATTACACAAAGTACTAAAAAAAAAAAAAAAAAAAAAAAACAAAAAAAAAACCACTAAAAAAAACCAGTAGTAAAAGATTTACTATGCATAATTAATTAAAAAAAATATTAGCAATATCAATCAATGCATATTCAGATCTCATTATGTAAAGTTTTATGAAAGACAATGCAGAAAATACAACTCTTACAGGATTTCTCAGGAGTGCTGCTAAGAAACAAAAGCTATAGATGCATCAGACATTACAGGCCATACATCACCTTTCTTCAGGCATCTTCTGCTTAAAAGCACTGACATCACATGGAGAACTAATATCTAGCTTTAAAAACAAAACAAAACCCAACAAAAAATCACTTTTTTATGGAGTGCTTCATAAATTCACTCCAAAACCAAACAATATTCCAACTTCTGTAAGTGTACACTCCTCCTCAGTCCGTATTTGTTTACTTGTACCACATAACATATAATCTTTACAGCACTGCTTTACTTCTTTTTGGTTAGCTTCCATTTCATCAGATTTTCATCATGTTGGCATTGCTAAAATGCTATCTCCCTCTAAAGGAAATATCTCAAAGCGATAAGGTTAGTCACAACCTGTTGGCCAACATATGTGAAAACAAACCTTGTTGAGTGTAAAAACAGAAGAACGGATGTACTGGATTCACCTATATTTCTATTTAGGAACATTCATCCTACATATTTGGCTTTAGAAAATTTTCAATTTAATATACTTTTGTATAAATAATTCCTCTTGATAATATTATGATGCCGCATAACCAAAAGTTCTAACTACATTTAGGCTTTCTATGCATGTCCAGGAATGGCCAAATAGCTACAGAATCATGGTTGAAGTTTAACATGCATCATGATGAAGTTATCAACTGTCTGGTTAATTTTATTCATCACGGAGAAACTGATGCCTCACAACACAAATACTAAATGCATTGAAATAAACAAAATTTGTACTCTTTAATGCCCTTGAATGAAAGTAGGAATCATACTCCCTTAAATCTGCCATATTACTGCCTTTTTCTTACTCAAGGAAGTAATAGATATCAGAATTGGAGTCA
Organism: Lagopus leucura; assembly: GCF_019238085.1. Classification (NCBI taxonomy): domain Eukaryota; kingdom Metazoa; phylum Chordata; class Aves; order Galliformes; family Phasianidae; genus Lagopus; species Lagopus leucura. The sequence continues at coordinate 6,549,465 of NW_024962269.1, read as the reverse complement.
GTTGGAGTTAAGCTGTTCACGGCAAACCCCTACATACGAATTAGAAGGGTAGATGAATAGACAGATTGATTGACTAACAGACAGAGATACACCATTCTTCCCAAAATACTGGCCAAGGACTACAGAAATTGGTAGAATACAATGGATGGTACTTCTGGAAACGCAGACAATCAACTGCAGAGAACGTTACCATAAAAGGAATAGAAATGTACATGGATGTAAAACACATCTTCTTCAGTTCCACTGCTTCATTTATTCATGGTGTGTTATTCCTCTTATTTTTGCTCAATATATAACCTGCAGTTTTCTAGGGCAGTGTTACTTAGCCTCTGTTATGAGCATTTGAGGGTCTTAGCAAATCCCCTGTAGTGATTTTAAAAAGCACACATTAGCTGTTAGTAGGATTGAGTTATATATGTCCATCAAAAATACATTAAGGAAAAAATAAATCAAATATCAAATTTAAAAGAAATCAATTTAAAACCACTGATCTAATGTTAGAAGAAGAATTTCACTATATAAGAATGTATAAATCTGTCACTATTTTACATAATTTTCTAAAATATCTGATACTGGTTATTGCTTGAGTATACGTACAGATCCCTATCAGAAATACAAGTTATAAGAGTACAAACACTATTCACATTAAAATCTCTTGGTGACCTTTGTATTTTAACTGAAAAAATGGGTTTAAATCCAGATAGAATACATTGCTGCTCTAATATAAATTCTGAAGCCATTCAATCATTTTTTTAATTATGTAATAGGAGCAACATTTAATGTCAAGAATAAACTAAGAATGCAAGTCAGCCCTTCTGAGAGTATCAGAAAAACATTCTATGTATAATCTTTGAAATTGCATTTTATTCTTTTCTTTTCTCCCCACTTCTCTTTCTCAGATCCTCAAGCGTATTCCACGTAATGAAACACTGGAATTACGTTTCTCGATTTGGGAGCAAGCTTGGATTACAGTGCATTGGCATGTATGAAAATGGGATTATATTTAATAACAACCCAGCACACTGGAAGGAAATCCGACCCTTCTTCACCAAAGGTAGGTCAGTGCGCATTAACACACCGTGCCACTCTATCACATGGTCTGTTTCTTTCTGAAATGTTGTGTGTCCTTTGCATAATTAAACTAGAGGGAACAGTTCTCTGTTTATGATCTCAAAACACTTTTTCACACATGTTCTTTCACATTTACTGTGTTTGTTATGGTATTTGAAAAGAAAAAAAAAAAAATAATGCCCACAAATCAGGTGTAAAAATAATTGAAATTACAAGTCCAATATTCACATTAGCTCAGCTGGCACTTCCATAAATGTATTTAGCAGATTCTGTCCACGTTTCTGTCCATACTTCCTATGATATCCAGGCCTTTCGTACTTGATTTTGCAATTGAAAACTATCAGCTGCTCTTTGCTGGCTGAAGACAGCAGGAAAAAATAATATCTTTCCTACATATTCCTAGAAGTACTAGCTCTCTCGATTTATGAGCCAGACAGCCTCTCTTCTCAATTGCAAATGTACAACCCCTCTCCACATGTATTTGATCAAATAACGTACTTCAGGCAATTACAGAAGTTCTTACATGGAAAAGTAATTTAATTAGAGTACCTGGGGCACTCAGCACTGAGTTCATTCCAGCTAAAGCTCGTCATAAAATCCCACTGAATTACACAGCAGAAGAATGTTTGGTTTCTTGAAATGAAAAGACAGAAAATATCCCTCATGACATTATCTCCAGCGTCCACAGCTGAACAGTCTAATACAGGCTAATGCACAGTGTTCTACTAGAGCAAGCTTCAATATGTCCACAGCAACACCATAGGTTGCCAGCAGCTTATTGCAGAGCTTCTGTGCTGTTTACCCAGGAGATGCATTCCCAGAAAAGCTGGTTGTCCTCCCTATGAGACCCCAAACTAACATCCCTGCTCAGTGTACTTGTGAGCGAGACAGGCTGCCCACGGTGCCTGTACAGAGGATATATACCTCCTGCACCAAAAAGCAGCACAAATAGTGCCAAACGCCTAACATGGCGTGAACCCAGCACTAAACACAAAGTGGATGGATGCAAGTGAAGTTTGGTCTTTGTGTTTCTTGCCATTCTAACTAAAAATGCAGAATGATTTTATTCCAGCCACTTAGGCTACGTTTTTTTAAAAAACTTTTTACTCACATCGTAATTGCTAGCAAATTAGTAATAAAGTATAAAATTTAATGAAGCTTTTGATCATCTTGCATCTTTGTATTTACAGCCCTGTCTGGTCCCGGTCTTGTGCGCATGATAGCCATTTGTGTTGAATCAACAATTGTTCACCTGGACAAACTAGAAGAAGTGACCACTGAAGTAGGAAACGTCAATGTGTTGAACCTCATGAGACGGATCATGCTTGACACATCTAACAAGCTCTTTTTAGGGGTCCCTTTGGATGGTACCAACAGCTTTATTTTATACTTCATGTGCATAAACAAGAAATGTTTGTTGACATCACTTAGAGTTATTGTTTCAGAGAACAGAACAAGGACACACTACTACATCCCTAAATGATTTGCTGAAATTGGTAAATAATTCTAATCATGAGAATATTTTTTGGATCAAATATATATATAAGTTAATATATATATAAATATATATATATATATATATAAAGCTTTTCACATCTAAAGAAGTTTTTATGCTTCAATCCCAACATTATCGCCATGTAAGAATCAAAAACCTTCCCACCAAATGAAATTATTGCAATGAAAATTAACCCAATCTTCTCTCTGATTCTTTCACCCCCAAGTCCATTTGACCAAAATAATATTACCGTGATACATAAATTTACACATTTCAACACACTGCAAGAGAGTTCTGCTTCTGTTCTCCCATGAGAGAACATCTCTAGTTGACACACCATCTCCTTTTCCCTACCTACCAAGAGTTTCTACGAAGAAATATACCTCATCTGCAATGTGCTACAACTGTTTCCTAACGGCATCTACTAAAAAATGTTTATCCTGTCAACTTAGCAGGAGCAGGGCCTCCTTATTAATTTCCCTGAAGCATTTCTGCTGTTTGACTATTGAAGTTTAGATTTTATACTGCTGTTTATTTACATCTATTTTCAGAAAGTGCCATTGTTCTTAAGATTCAGAACTACTTTGATGCTTGGCAAGCTCTTCTATTAAAGCCCGACATATTTTTTAAGATTTCTTGGCTTTGCAAGAAGTATGAAGAGGCAGCGTAAGTATCAACAATTTCTACAGATTTGCCTAAGATTCTTACTTTCTAGAAAGATCTTTCTTCAAATCATTCTCTTAGAAAGTAAATTGTAAAAATTTCAATGGTGACTGACTGAAGGCCACTTTCTACAAACCCAGGAGAGAAAAATGCTATGAAGAGGCTGATCTCAGGGGGCCATTTAAAGTCCTTGTCTACACAGTTCTAATTTACTTACCAAAATAATTCCATAATCCCTCCATCTAATTCTACTTACTGGTGTCTGCAATGTGCATTTTTTTGGTCAGTGGCTGAGTTTTGAGCTAAAACTTGGTGTTTAGCATGACAATGCATTTCAAAATTTTTTTTCTTTAAGTAAGGAATAAATAGGTTTTGCCACCTTCCTGTTTGTAAAAGTACAAACTTCCTCTTCTGTTTTGATGCTCTGATTTGCTGTTTTATACTGTATATATAGAGAAGCTTACCAAGCTTGAATTTTAAGTGTATTTACCCTCCTATAAGCACAGTCTTTCTACGAGAACGTGGCCTTCAAATCTGTAGCTAATTGAAAATGCAAAATAAAAGTTATTCAATGTCATTTTTCCAAAATCAAAATGCATAATGTTGACAGTATGTCTCATCATATAATTCTAAAAAAAAAAAAAAAACTCTACCATCAAGCTAATATATCTTTTTTATTTCGTGTAGATATATAGAGAGGTTTCAACCCTTTAATTCCAAAAAAATAAGATAAGATTTCAGTCCAATCTAAGAAGAAATTATTTTATCAGAAATATGAAAACCCTCAGTATTGCTGCTTTTGCAAATTACCATTTAGCCATTCTAAAGAATACTGAAATTCTATCCTTAGATGTTTTCATGGGTATAACCTTCATGTTTCTGAACATTATCTATACTTAATCATACATTAAAAGGCTTCAAATATTAATATATTGGATTTTATCCACTTTCAGCAAAGATTTGAAAGGAGCAATGGAAATCTTAATAGAACAGAAACGACAAAAGCTTTCCTCTGTTGAAAAGTTGGATGAGCACATGGATTTTGCATCTCAGCTGATTTTTGCACAGGTATTGGCAATATACTAAAATTTTGCCAACTTTGATTTTTCTGTCCATTTTCTTTCAATAGCAATAGAGAATTTACAATTTAGAGATCATATATCAAATTCAGATCATCAAGAAGGGATACAAGTTAGTCAGTTTGAAGGAGTCCGTCAATCAGGTGGCTTAAACAGCATTCTGGTTATTCACACCTTAAAAGGCATCCTGAAAACCATTGAGTGACGAGCATCCAGGGATATGCTCTCTCTCTAACTCCCATGTTTTATCTTGATGCATTGCCTTTTACTTGCAAAGGCCCCAAGTACTGTGTAAATCCTATCTTGCATAATCTCTGACAGCTCACATACTGTGTGGGGAAAGGTAATAAATCAGTAAGAATTTGAGATAAGAACAAAGCCTCCCTTTTTTTGTAAAATCATATGCACCTATTAAAACATATATTTATATCAAAAGAAAAAAGAATGCTTCTTAAAAGATAAGGGATGAGACTTGTGAAAATCAAGATCTGGATTTTCATTTAAATGTATTCTAGGTCCATTCCATACTACTGCTATGGGATGTTTGGCATCAGGTCGGCAATCAACATTTTCCCCGATTTTTTCCCCAATTTTTCTAGAACAGGGGAGATCTGACCGCTGAGAACGTGAACCAGTGTGTGCTGGAGATGATGATCGCTGCTCCTGACACTCTGTCTGTGACTCTCTTCTTTATGCTAATGCTGATTGCAGAGCACCCCACAGTGGAGGAGATGATGATGAGAGAGATTGAAACTGTTATGGGTAAGTAGGGGTTGCAAAGTCAGTGGTGCGGGAATATAATTTTGCTTGTGCAGTGATCTAGTTTCTCACTCAACGTCTGAAAATTCTAAGGATTTTCATCTTACATAATTGTTTGCTCTAATGTATACGAGCTACCACTTTATGTGGACAAATTTATTCAAGATCAAGAGAAAGATGAACCATTTTTAAGATAAATTCTATCAGGATTCATCAGAATTGACAATTTTGAGAAAAAAATACTTATCCCATAAAAACAGCAGTACAAATCACCTCAGAAGTTCCAATGAAATTATTTTCAATTTGCCTTGCAATAGTAAAAGGGGACACTCATTTCAAATACTTCTAAACATCAACATTTCTCTCGCACAGAACCGAAGTTTCACTATGACCGCAGAACGGTAACGTTAAAGAAAACTACAATTGTTATATCATTCTGCTGTCATCCATTTTGATCTCAAACTGGTCTCCTCTTTAAATACTAATGATGAGCTACTCAAAACAATCAAAATATTTTCAGGTTGTATTCTCCCTTTCTCTAGCCTTCATTCAAAGTTTGAACTCCACCAAACTACATAGAATCTGACTTCATCCAATCCTGTGGTCAGTTAAGCACTGGCAAGCATATTAAAAAATCCTTTCCTCTTTCTCTAAGGTACTTTCAGTCTCAAATACAAAGGAAGGGCTATGATGTTACCTCAAACTTCTTGTCATTGTTTCAGCCTCTTTTTCCTACTTGAGTTAGGAGACTGCCCTTCCCTTTGTCGTCTTATGGAAATTTTTCTGAATGATCCAAAGTGTTACAACTGAAGGAAACCCAGGAATATCTGGGAAATCCAAATAGTGAGCCTTCTTGTCACTTTAACGGCTCCTGCAAACACTTTGAATCCTGTTCGGCATAACAGCAGCAAAATCTTCCACCACAACATAGCACAAAGGGTTTTTCTTACTGTACTTGGAATATAGTATCAGAGGTTAGCCTCAGATTCATCACTACATACAACTGCTATAAAATCCTTATATATCAGAGTACAACTATCTTGAAGTCCACTAAAATAAACTGTGCTTTGCCAGTGAAGACTGAGGCAAAATGTGTTGAGTACCTCAGCCTTCTCCTTGTCCTGTATTGCTCACTAGGTGGGGGGTGGGTTTCCAAATGGAAAGGATACATGAAATTACACAGAAGCTGATGGGTACTTCCTGCCATTTCAGGAACTGAAAATCTTCCCAAAATATTTTGGAATTTGTATGATGCATCTAATAAATTCATAACCAACTGCTTCACCATTTGTTTTATTCCTGAAGGTGACAGAGATGTACAGAGTGATGACATGCCAAACCTCAAAATTGTGGAGAATTTTATTTATGAGAGCATGAGATACCAGCCAGTTGTGGACTTAATCATGAGAAAAGCTTTGCAAGATGATGTAATTGATGGCTATCCTGTGAAAAAGGGGACAAACATTATTCTTAACATTGGACGTATGCACAAGCTTGAATTCTTCCCAAAACCGAATGAGTTTTCTCTTGAAAACTTTGAGAAGAATGTAAGTTTTCCACCTTATTTCCTACAGGATATTGGATATTATTTGTTGACAACGTATGTTCCTCCTATTTTGATCAAGACCTTTGTGACCAAGGCTGTTTTCCCCTTGACTAACTGCCTATCTAGCCAGGTGTACATCCTGCTTATTACTATTGTTTTAATTAGAGCTAGGTGGGCATTTTCCCATCGAAGTGTCTTATCATTCAAAAATAACAACATCATTGAAAACAAGAATTTTTGCAGGCATCTCGATTTAAAAATGCCACTGAAGACTGTCCAAGACACACACCTTTACCACCATCTCTGACGCTAGGCAAAATAGAGAGGCTTTAGGGAGCTACAGCCATGCAAGCAGTACATAAAGATCTGAGGCACTGAAAGGAATCTCTGGTGAAGTGAAGCAGCACAGTAATTCCCAAGAGACAGACTCTGGCACCCATTTTATGTATTAATAAATACAAACAAACATTAAGTAAAAATACTCATCTTTTATAGACTGAATTGGCAATCCTAAATTTTGATCAGCTCTGTAATGCAAATGCTGGGTAATACTGTCCTAGTGCAACGCACCATTTAATCTAAGTTTCACTCCAACTCCCAAAAGAATTTTTTCTATTTGTAACCCCCTACTACTGTAAATTATTCTTGAGATTCTTTTCATTCAGAACTTTGCTCTTCTGATTACTGATCAAATGAATTGTCTACCAAAAATATACTTGTTCAGCAGTAATCATATGGGGAAATTAGAAGTGCACTGAAAAAAGACAGACCAGTTCCATGGCAAATTTGACTCCTTGTTTTTGACTGTTAACCAGTGCAGGTGGAAATGAAAGATGCTGCTATCCAAGAAAGAGAGGACACAAAATATGAAATATTAAGTGCTAGCAAGCACAGCTAGGAGGCAGTTAGCTACATCTCTAGAACAAACAGCCAGCCATGCAAGAATGGAAGGCATTACCAATTTCCCTATTAAGGGAATCTCAGCTGTGCAATGTTAGCCTTTTTTCCACAGATGAACAGATTTTCATGGTATATAAGCATCCTCTTTATAAGGTCTAGTGGCCTGTCAGGTATAAAAGTTGTATGGGGCTAAAGCTAAAGGGTTAATCCTTTCTACAGCTGTCATAACTCATTTTGACCAACTGAATAACAAATCTGAATTCATTTTACTACCAGGCAAAACTTTTTTTTCCCTAAGATGTTAGAAGATGCACACAGAAGTGCTCATAACAAGAAACTTCAGTTCTAAAGAAATAAAGAGAAGAGCCACTGTGATACTTCAGAAATAGTAAAACACATGAAGACAATTAAGAAATGAGGGAGAAAAGGTTATGTATGCTCAAGCCAGAAACATGTAGAAAAATCAAAGATAGAGTAACTGATTAAGTTTACTGAACTACTCAATGTAATTCCATTTTGCCACCCATTGTTTTCATTCTAGACATTTCTATAAAAATGGATTTCTTGCTTATTTTATAAGCACACTTAGCTTCTAAAAATATTTCCCCTTGACCAAATGTTTAACCACACATTTTCTAACTGATTTGATGTATGATGTTTGCCACATAATTATTCTAGCAAGCACAATTCTCTCGCAGTTCTCTAAGCAAGTAGCAATCCACACCATTATTTATAAGATGACATTGTTAGAATCTAAATATTTTTCCATTTTCACAGGCTGCGTGCTTGCCATTGAGCTATACTGCCAGCTGCTGCCCTTGCTTTGTATTATAAGCATTTGTATTTATCTATCGTTTTTGAAAAAGTATATATCTCAGTTTACTTGAAATTATTTGAACAGGTAAAAAATGAGGGGAAAGGATAATTTCTCTAGAAAATTTAATATGAAGCATCCTTCTGTATTCTAATTCCGGATTCAAAAGGAAATCAAAAGCACACAGCTAACATTCTTTTTAATACATTAATGAAGAAAAAAATTACCTAATTGCTTTTCTTTATTCATACCAAGTGCCTTGGTACATCATAAGCAGTAACATTCATGTTTCAGGGGACTGTTTGGATAGTTGATCTATTCAGTGTTGACAATGGTAGGAGAAGTTTTCTATGCATTCTTCAGCAGTTCTGCAAATCTTACATTTCACATTTTAGTTGATAGAACAAGAGATAATCATTTTATAAATATTTTAAAAAAAGATTTTCAACATTGCATTTTATGAGAAAATTGCTCATTTCTCAGAATCACATTTTGAAAACTTTCAGAAGTTTTTAAATGTACTTTAGCACATATTAAAGTGAAACCTTCACTCTATTCACAGCCTGTGATAAAATCCCTGTAGTTCTCAGGGGACAAGCAAAATGAAACACGTGGCAGAATTCAACTGCTTCAACTTTACCTTTCCTGCTACCTTTGCATTTGAAAAGGCACAGTTATTTCCTGTATTTATTTCCATGTTTTGGCCTGACTTGTGTGGGAAGACCATTCAGTAACAGCAGCAGCAGTGTGAAGTCAAGACATAGCTTAGAAAGAAGGAAGGAAGCAATTTTCCTGAAAAGATTCTTTCCATGCTTCTTCCCTATCCGTACTACAGATTTCCAGCATTTTTCTATCTGATTTTATCAAGAAAATTTTGCCTTAAAGTTTATTCCTCATGTTATTCTGCACAGGTTCCATCACGCTATTTCCAGCCATTTGGATTTGGCCCCCGGGGCTGTGTAGGAAAGTTTATTGCCATGGTAATGATGAAAGCAATTCTGGTGACTCTTCTGAGACGGTGCAGAGTGCAGACAATGAAAGGAAGTGGACTTAACAACATCCAGAAAAACAATGACTTATCCATGCACCCAATAGAAAGGCAGCCTCTGCTGGAGATGGTTTTTACACCAAGAAGCCCAGACAAGAATCACAGTGATTAAAGGGGATCAGCATTAACATTACAGGGTGTTCTCAGCCACTTTAAGAAATGCTCTTCATTCCCAGGTAAAGATATAACATAAAACATTTTGTTGCAACTAAACCACTACACCAAGCATCCACTTATTTGCCTGCACAACACAACGTGTTCTGGCCATAAATTCCACTGCAGTGCAATAAGTCCACATTCTCAAAATAGTCCTGTTGTCAGATGATGCCACACTATACACAGGATTCCTGACTACTTTTTAAACCGTCAAGTTCAGATGAAGTTCAGCCCTGCTTTTCAAATGGTGCAAGGTCAGACATTTGAGGGTCAAAATCACCTGCCTGTTTGTGCTAAATTCTAGAACTCGTCCTGGAATTTCGTTTCATCCTCCCACCCCTCCAGTTGGACACAGCAGTACTTGGTGTGAAAGTTCTAATCATCTGTTTTCGAAAACATCTGAAGAATGCTAAATTTGACTTCAAGACTATGAAATGATTTAAAATACAGAAAGCTATCATGCTAAAAAAAAATACATGTACTAATGTAGCTACAGTAGTAGTAGTATGGTACTAATAATGATTTCCTCCAGCCTCAGGTTTAGACTTGGTCCTTTACAGCAGAGCTACGTAACTACCCAAGTTTCTTGCTGCAAATGGAAAATACATGGAAATTTGTAGAGTATAGTTAGATATTTGTTGGCATCTCTACTAGCCTAATGATGAGTCTCTTCTTTGGTCAAGAAGAAAAAACTTTCTGGGTTTACTGCCAGCATTCTCTGGCAAAGATTTTCCATTTTCAGTAAGCTTCAGTGTCCTTACCACATAAACTAAAGAAAGAGGCTTTCAGGATAAAGTGCCTTGATAAAACTAACTAAGGAACAAAAAGTTTATATTCAGCTTTTCCTCCAAAGTCATTCAAACTTTTTTTTTTTCTGTTTATAGTTTATATACTTGTTTAGAAAACTTAATTATGTTAATTAATCTGGTCCTTTGGACCACTGCTCTCAGGTACAGGTCCGGCAGACAAAGATTTATTCAAGTAGCATACAAAAACTACTCACAACCAATAAATAACTGTTTGTTCCAGTCAAGGGTAATGAATTAGGTCAGAATGGAATTGTTGATGGATAAGAGCTGCACATTTAGGTCAAAACAGTATAGAAGTGGTCTACAGGAATTTGAAAACATATATATCAGACTTGAAAGAAGAATGATTTATTGCAGCTAGGTTACTTTTATACCTTCTCCATAGGATTGGCACAGTGCCCAAAAGTGAGACCAGAAAAGCACAGCCTCTTACAGCCTGTGAATACAGACAAATCTGTGCATCTGAAGATGCACATAAGTAGAATTTCATCTTTTTAGTCATTAAGAGGCAAAGTGACGTGAACATTTTGAATATCCCATATAACCTCATTCTATATCCTTTGTAGCTTTTAAACTAAGAAATTGAGCCAGCTGGGGAAAAGAAAAAAATCCACTGAACCTTATTTTGCTTGGGAATAACCGATAATTTTACACATTGTGCATCTTCATTTATTTCACACACCAACATTTTGAACAGCGATCATTTGTGGTTTCTATCTCAGTTATAGGTTCAGAATAAATTTATTCTCAAGGTTGAAAATAATAAACTCCTTAAACAACTTTTATCACTAAAATTTTAAAACAATTACATGAAATCATGTAGATAGTTGAAAAATGCACTCTGCTCTGATTTCTTTAATATATACTGTTAAATTTAAAGGCTGGAATTTCAGACGTGATTACTGTTATTATTCTATGAAAGAAAAGCAGTTTCATTTTTTACTTTTTGTCAGCAAAGGATGCAGAATTATTTTGCATTGTAATTCAGGTGCACTCTCTTTCTCATATGCTTTGCAGATAGTGATTCTGGTCCTCAAGTTTCTGTAGTACTTATTTTTGCCCGTATTTTGACAATGGACCCGTTAGTTAACCTGAGCTGCTACATAACCTGAGCCCAGTTCTCCATATCCCTTTTATGGCTGTCATACAGTGGTCTATTTGCATGAATATTTGCATGACGAGGCCTATTTCACCACATCTTTGAGAATGGTAATTGATGAAACAGCATTTCAAAGCTTGCCATATGGATATAAACAATTTAAATCTTCTAGATGCATATATGCCATTGTATATAACTAATTTTAAACGGTGTTTTATTACCAGATACTGTAAAAGCGTAGGTGACCTTTACAGCTGTATCAAATCTATTATCAAGTGACTATTCCATTGGCGTTCAGTTTATTAACACAGATCAAACCTGAAGACTGTTTAATACATCACTGTGATTATGGGCTGCTCACAGCACATAGATGTAATACATTGTTAGAAAATAAGTGATCATCAAATAAAGTCTGTATGCACAAAAACATGCTTTAAATTATGTTTCATCATGTTTTCCTAATCTAAATACAAAATAGATGACAAAAAGGTTTAAATGTATGAACGTGAATGAAATCAAACTGATATTAAAATAACATTAAAATACTAGATACAGGGAGCAAATGGCATACACTAGAACTCATGAGAACTCTCCAATGTTACTTCTTCAAAAAAATCTATTCATTTTCAGACACCATGAGACACTCTCAAAAATATTTATCCCAGAATTTTACAAGCGCTAGGAGTGAAAATGAATTTAAACAGGAATAAACAATTGTCAATTTATTAGATTGTCAACTCTTTGTATTTTCCAACACAGCTGAGTTAATAGATCATTAAATTCATTTTTAACTTCAAAATAAAAATCCCAATTTAAACAGATTGTATTATTGTCGGATAAAGCAAAGCAATGAAAAAAGAGCCAAATCTGCTCTGATCCATGGATCATAAATGGATCATAAATCCTGCTCTATGACTGAAAGTTGCTGTGACAGACTAGTTTTCAAGTGAGTTACCCCCAGTTTGCTAAGAATGCTAGAGCTCAAAATATCTGTCTACCATTATTCTAAACTTTAATACAAAAAAAAAAAAAAAAAAAAAAAAAAAAAAAAAAAA